>NC_143479.1:68768778-69094778 GCF_027475165.1 Benincasa hispida | reverse complement strand
TTTTAACCCTATACAATTGTCTAATTCTACTCCATGTATCTTCAATAGATTTTAAATTTAGTCCTCAATGCTAATTTAGTACCGATTTTTAAAAAACATTTTTTTATCTATTTGCATTTTTATTATAAACTTTGATGAAATATTCACATATTATATTGCTCTCCATGAAAAGTGTTATTACCATTTAATCATTTTCGATAAAATTAACTTTGAGAATCTAAATTAAAGATTTGTTGAAAGTACAACTATTAGAATTGAACTATTGAAAGTACATGAATTAAAATTGGAAAAACGTAAAAGTATGGAGACCAAAATGGTAATTTAACCGAAATATTTTCAATGGAGGAAATATCTTTTATAACCTTAGATTTTTGGGTCTAGATTTTATTTGTCACATAGGATTCAAAATATTATACTTTCAATTTCTTAACTTTTGGGTTTGATTTAAATTTAGTCATTAGTTTCAAAATATAATAATATTAATTACCCTTGAAATTTTAATTGTTTCCATTTAGTCTATAATATTCAAAATTTACAATTTTAAGCTCACTTTCTTTTATTATGTACTCACTTTTCGTCTTTAGTATTAATATCTATGAATTAATTTAAAAAAATTTAAAGAGTTATAGTTGATTAAGTTTTGATTATTCTTTTCATCACTTTTAAAATTAATTTTAAAATTTAAGTTTATAATTATTTTCAATTAGTTAGTTAATTAATTTATAATAATATTAAAGACTAAAGTGAGTATTTAGTGAAGATTATATTAAGATTAAAAATATATATCTTGAAACTTAAGGATCAGATTGATAGATAAGTCAAACCTCAACGGTAAAATTTTAACACTTTAAAACTTATGAATTAAATTTAAATCAAATTCAAACCCGAAAAAACTAAAAGTGCAACATATCACAATGTTAGTTTTTTCTGGGGTTCCTTTAAAATTCTTTATTCGAGAGCCATCTCAAATGCGCCGTCACGTTTTACTTCCATTTATTGTGTTTCCAAATTTTGAGCATTATTCTTTAATAGTGCACACAGTAGGAGACATATCCAAGTCAATTGTGTAAATTAATATTATAATCATCACAAAAGGATTAAATATCAAAATATTTATATTACTATCTTCAGATTAATATTTGACTGAACTAATTGTTGTATTAATTTAAATCCTAAACTTTTGTAAATGTGTTAATTTTCATCTTCATTTATGTTTCGTTTGAAAAAACCTCATGTAAAATTTACAATTATATCAATTAAGTCCCTGAACTTTTATATATAACTCAATTTAGACTCTTGAACAATATCTTTAAAATCGTTCATGCACTTAATCTAGTCGTCCATTTTGTGGAACTCATGTAGAAGAAGTCGACACACGTTTTAGAATTAATACATAGATAATTTTCAAAAGTTATTGTAATGAAGGGTATAGATTGATTGATTTGTGCAAATTTAGGAATTTATAAACTAGAATGTAGATAATAAAGGACAAGCATGATTCGATTTCCTATTTAAGATGGAATGTAAAGTCCAGTATTTCCATCCGAAACATATATACTTTTGACCAATATTTTTAGAAATCATGCCCAATTTTGAAAAGTGAATAAAATAGTTTCAAAGTTTTTGTTTTAATTTTGTCAAAAATTCAACTCTTCTACTTAAGAAAATGTAATCCTTAGTAAGAAATTTAGAAAAAAATCGCTTAATTTTAAAAAACTAAAAACTAAAAATCAAAAGATTATCAAACACTATCTTCGCCATTTATTTAAAAATTAACAACATGTTAATTCAATAACAGAACTTTATAATATATATATATATATAGTCTTTAAAAATTAATTGATTCAATACACAAAAGGATAAGAGAAAACTAACAAATATAATCAAGTAGAGTAACTTAAATTTTATTTAGTAAGAAATGAAAAGAAAAAAAAAGGCATGTCTAACATCAAATTTAGGCTTTAATATCATTTTGGTCCTCATACTTTAAAGTTGTTCAATTTTAGTCTCTCTTCTTTTAATTATCTAATTTTAGTATTTGTACTTTTAATAAATCTAAAACAGACAAATTGCAAAAATCACCCATGAAATACGGTAGTAGTTGCAATTAAACTTTCAAACATTCAATTGTAAAAATTTGCTCCTCAACTTCGTCATTTGGATTGCAAATATTATTTCATGGGTATAGATATTAAATGATTAGAATTTAAATTTTGAGTTTTAAATGTTTGTGTTTAGATATGCATGATGATTAATGTCTGGGAAGTTAAATGAATGTGTTTGATACCAATTTTGTATATAAAAACTAAAATTAATTAATTATTTAAGCAAATGTAAGAGAACAAGTAATGTAGTCGCAAGTAAATTTGACCATATATTAGTATATCAATTAAAATATCTTTTATAAATATTTTTAATTAAAATTTATTTAAATTATTTTATTTAATCAATAAATATAAATTAATTAGAATATTAATAATTAATTATGAAGTTTTATATTAAATAGTTAAGATAACATAAAATATCAATGGTAAATATATTAGTTGAAATTTATTTAGACTAAATAATATATTTATATTTAATAATTAATTAAAATCAATAGTAATAATTAATTGATACTAATTTATTAATTAATCAGATTCTAATAGTCCGAGATATAAAAATCCAACAAGTGTGGAGGGTACTAAAAAACCCAAGTCATATGGATATTAAAGTTCCTTGGATAATAATATATATCCTGGGTTTTAAAAAGTGAAATCCTATGAAACAAACATAGATACTAAATGGTTGTCTGAAATTCCATTGTAATATCTGTTAAAATTGATCTCTCAACCTTACAATAATTGTAGAAGTTGGACCTATAAATGACAAAACCTAACTCTTAAACTCATATAAATATGCAAGTTTGAAGGTCCAATTTGACCTAATTTTAACATTTATATAAATTGGAGGGTTGATTTTTAAAATAGAAAGTTTGAGGGTATAACTGCAATTACCACCATACTTTAGGGGTAGTTTTTGTAATTTATCCATCTTAAATTTAGTTGTTCACCATGAAAGTTACTTTTTAGTAAAATTGGTTAAATAATAGAGATATTTTAAAATGATATTTGAACAAATATAAAATGAATATAAAGTGAAAGAATGGCGTTTGAAAAGGATAAATGTAATCTTATTTAGGAAAGAAATGTAAATTAAATAGGATTTAAATTTTTTTATTAAAAAAAAAAAAAAAAAAAAAAAAAAAAAAAAGAAGAAGAAGAAGAAGAAACGGAGAGGGTCATTTGGTAATTAGGGAATAGTAATTTGACAATCCTATTCCTATTGGGGTTACGTCTAATTGTAATTGTGTGCTATAAATAGTAAGAGATTTATAGCGTTCTCACAACGCAAAACTCCTTTGTTCTTTGATTGTTCCTATTGGCAGCCAGAGCCATGCTTCTCTACCAAGACCTACTAACAGGTTTCTTTCTCTCTCTCTCAATCTCTTTCTTTCTTCCTCAATTCCTTTTGCTTCTTAAATTACTTCCGATTTATTTCTTTATTTCGTTGTCGTGTTCTTTGTAACTTTGCTATGAAATCTTAAAACAAATGATTCAGCGAAAACGTAGTATTCCGTTTTCTAAAATTAAGTTTATTTCTTCTCGACTCTTAACGAGGCCTAAGTTAGATAATTTAACCAAACTCAACTAACAAAAACACGGTTTTAAAAACTACGACTCCATTAGATAACTATGTTTTTGTTCTTTTGCTTGATTGGATTTCTTGATTGAACTTTCAGGTGATGAACTTCTTTCAGACTCTTTTCCATACAATGAAATTGAGAATGGGATGCTGTGGGAAGTGGAAGGAAAGGTAAGGGAATTAATTTATATTTTGGTGCTTGTTTTTGCTTCATTCCAAGATGAATAAATCAACAAATACATGGGAACAAAAGAAAACATTCTTATGGTATAAAATATCAATGTGCATATTCTTCAGGGTGATATCCCAACAAATAATAAAAACTTTTCCAAGGGTTTTCCTTTTGTTTCTCAAATCTCTCAATTATTTCTGGGATTCTCATTTGGCTTTTATTTATTTATTTATTTATTTATTTATTTTTTGGGGGGGGGGGGACATTTGAATGACAGTGGGTTGTACAAGGGGCGATCGACGTAGACATCGGGGCTAACCCGTCTGCTGAGGGTGCCGATGAGGATGAAGGTGTTGATGATCAAGCTGTCAAGGTTGTGGATATTGTTGACACATTTAGACTTCAGGTAAGAAATTATTTGTCTTTTTAATTGCATACCCTTCAAGTTTTGCCTTTGAATTGCTAAGAGAACTTGTTATGTATTATTGGCAGGAACAACCTCCATTTGACAAGAAGCAATTTATCACATACATGAAAAGATACATCAAGTTGCTAACTCCCAAATTGGAGGAAGAAAAACTAGAGTTGTTTAAGAAGCATATTCCAGAGGCAACCAAGTTTCTGATTTCAAAGATCAATGACCTCCAATTGTAAGTTCCAATAACTAATTTTAATGGTTAATTTAGGCTATATGATATCTTCACTTATTTTTCCATGGTTGGCTTTATAAGAGCCAAGTTTGCAAAAATGTCTTTAATTGATGAGTTAATGTTTGTTTTTCTATGCAGCTTTGTAGGGGAAGGAATGCATGACGATGGGTCTATGGTATTTGCATACTACAAAGAAGG
Organism: Benincasa hispida; assembly: GCF_027475165.1. Lineage (NCBI taxonomy): Eukaryota > Viridiplantae > Streptophyta > Magnoliopsida > Cucurbitales > Cucurbitaceae > Benincasa > Benincasa hispida. Next base: position 69,090,074 of record NC_143479.1, on the reverse strand, counting down.
AGCAACTGATCCTACCTTTATCTATATTGCCTATGGGTTGAAGGAAGTCAAATGTTAAAGGAATCCCATCCATTTTCAACAAAATACTTTTCTTTTTACTTTTTTAAAGTTCATTATCAAAGTTCTTCTTTTTCCTTTTTTCTTTTTTCTTTTTTTCTTTTTTGGAAGAATTGAGAATTTACATTAAGTTTATGCCCCCAATGGGGAAATATAATATAATATATCATCTTTAAAAAATAAAGTTACACCAGTGTTAATTTTATCAATATATTTTCATATGTCCAATCAATCACGACTTTTACGTATTACTTGATTTAAGAAAAATATGCGATCAAAATGAGATCAAGAATGTCGAGTGAATTATTCAGTAGTTACTTTCTCTTTTGAGGTCAAAAGTTCATATCCTCATACTCTCACTCGTAGTAGTAGTAGTAATAATAATAATAATAATAATAATAATAATAATAATAATAATAATAATAATATGAAAATTATATATTTAACCTTCTTAAAATCAATAAATAGAAGTGGCAGTTTATAAAATGAACTTTTTTGGTTAGGTATATAACGAAGATAGCTAACTTTCCTTAATTATAACTTTAATCGAGTCATCCATTTAATCTTGATCAGTTTGGTGGCTCATTTCCATGGGTTTAATAATCAATTGGTTAAATAGATTCGATTCGATTTTAATTTAATTTAACAATAAAATTTATACGACGGCTCTGAGTTAGTTTTGGCCAAAAACCAAATCAATAACACCCTAAATACACCTTTCCGTAGCACTATCAAACATAGTCTACATTTTCTATATATTTTGGTTCAAAATAACAAAGCGGCAATAAACTGCTCGATTTAGATATTGTTCACTTCTAATTAAGAGTAAAAGAAGGGTAGAGTAACCTGCCATGTTATCAAAAGAACCGTGCAAGGAACAAGTCTTATGCATAATAGTTCAAGCTTGCCTTCTTTTTTGCCTGAACTTGAATGATACCTTCATTGAAATCTTCATGGTTCACCTGTATTCCATATCAAACCACCATGCTAAAATACATATACTACATATAACTACATATATATGTAGAGAGAGAGAGAGAGAGAGAGACAAAAGCACCTCGGTTGCATCCCGGCGCAGTGCGAGCATGCCTGCTTCTACACAAACAGCTTTCAACTGTGCACCATTAAAATCGTCAGTGGACCGAGCCAGCTCTTCAAAATTGACATCTGGGTGAACATTCATCTTCCTAGAATGGATCTATAAATACCAATTTTTAAAGTTCAATAAGAACCGAACAAAAGTGGGAGATTCTTGAAAAGGAGAAATGGAGTATTCTTAAATTAGAGAACCTGCAAGATTCGGGCCCTTGCTTCTTCAGTGGGATGTGGAAACTCAATCTTGCGATCCAATCGACCAGATCGCATTAGGGCTGGATCCAGAATATCGGCACGATTAGTTGCTGCTATCACCTGTGTTTAAGAAGTAACTTATTGCTTCAGTGGTACTAACGAGGCAAACAAACCGATGTAACTAGGTACAATTTCTTTAAAGAGATACTAATGAACTCTCCATGTAAACCTATCCAATCGGTGGACTAAACTAACCTTGATACGCTCATCACTGCTGAAGCCATCCAACTGATTGAGTAACTCTAACATGGTACGCTGCACCTCCCTATCACCGCTCACTTCACTGCAGTAGAGGACAAGGCAATAATCATAGTCAGCATAATGACCTAAAATAGATTTACAAGCTATCTAGGTTTATCCTCATTAAAATATTAGTTATTAACTCTAGCTTACCTATCAAACCGCTTTGTGCCAATAGCATCGATTTCATCAATAAAAATTATACAGGGAGATTTCTCTTTTGCAAGCTCAAATGCATCACGTACAAGTTTTGCACCATCCCCAATAAACATCTGCATACAAGTTTTGAACATCTATAAAGTTAGCAGCCCAGACAATTAAACAATGGCAACAATCTTTAAACATCTACATCATTAGCAGGCCCACAGTCAATTCAATTATCACAAGCCAATCAGATACTATGAGAGGAAGGAACACATGCCCCCACAACAATTTCTTGTGAATAAGGATGAAGGAAGAGTAAAGTAACACCTTCGCTCGCTATGCAAATTAACAATTATCACCCATCCATTCCCCAACAAAACCCTTGAAATGAAAAAGAGAGACTGGGAAGACAGAATTCTAACAACAAAGCACTACATTAAAGTCAACCCACAATTTCAGACATTCAGGGGATAATGACTGCTGACCTGGACTAGTTGGGGGCCAGCAAGCTTCAGAAATGTTGCATTCGTTTGAGCTGCACAAGCACGTGCCATCAATGTTTTCCCAGTCCCAGGAGGACCATACAACAGTACCCCCTTGGGTGGACGAATTCCCAATTTTTGAAAACGCTCCTTGTGAGTCATTGGCAAAACAATAGCCTCAACGAGTTCTTGGATCTGTGGGAAGTTGGAATATTAAACAAGTTAATAGACATAGATAATAGCCTTAAAAAATTCTTGAATCAATTAAAATACTAAGAACAATTCAGACAAACAATCTAATTTGTACAATTATTTGACTAAAACCAACGGCATGTTCATTGTTCATATAAGGGGTGCCTTAAAACAATTAGGGGGTGTTTGGGTAAGGAGTGGAATAGTGAGGAGTAGTTATGAAATCTAGGAAGTTGTGAACTCTTGGGGCCCACAGTGTAAGGAGTTGATAAGATATAAAAAAAATTTATGTTTTTTAATAGTGGGACCCACAAACTCCAGTTCACAAACCCCTACTTCCTTACTCCTACTTATCAACTCCTTAGGCTAGAAGCTTGCCTGCTTCTCCAGCCCTCCAATGTCATTGTAATCTTCAGTTGGTTTTTCATCAACCTCCATTGCCTTGACTCTAGAATCATACTCAGACGGTAGAGTGTCCAAGATCAGGTAACTATCCTTATTTACACCAACTAAATCACCAGGTTTTAATTTATCAGGATCAACAAGCCCAACAACAGGTAAAAAGATTGTCTGCAGTCAAAATAAAACACGTTAGGATTTTACATGGTCCAGAGCTTAAATGAATATAATGAATTAGAACTCTTGTGCAGCTAATAAAAAACAGGGGCAATAAATTGAATCAAGCATGAAATCTTTGAAAGGAAGAACAAAGAGTATCTAAATCCACTATTATGTTTGTTTTCAAAAATCTAACCAACTAATCTTAGTTTGTTAATACTCGAGTGATAGTGCTATAACATAACAAGGTTATAAATTGTTAAACCCGCAACTGAGTACGTACTTGAGGAGGGGCAATAAAGAGAAAGCACCTATGGAAGTTAGTAAAAGTTGTCTGTGAATGTTAGTGGAACTGTAGTACGGTAGTCCAGACTCCAGAGTAGGTATAGGTCTAGCTAATGTGTTTGGAAACGGTTTATTGACAACTACCAAACAACTCAAGTGTTTGATGGACCCTCCTCCCTCTTTTGAAATCTCTCTCAAACTCAAAATATTGTCAATCCTCCTCCTTCACCTTCCCTCTATCTATAAATAAATTCATAACAAACTCCCAACTAATAACTATTTTATCCCTAATAACAATCCTATCCGTCTAGCTACTGCATTTGGAAAGCGTTCATAATAGCTTAGTATTCGGGTGAAAGGTAGGAAGGAGTCTGCAACATCTTCATACATGATTTATTATTATTATTATTACTATAAAAGACCAATTTTCTTTAAGAAAAAACGAAAAAATATAAGGGAAATCTTCATACATGTTTTGTTTTGAATATTTAAAATAATTCAACATACAAAACAGTGCAGCTAACATAATCCCCTTTAAAGTAAAACACCACTACATTGAAAATAGAGCAATAGAATTTAGATTTATTCAGGCTATTACAGTAGCTGTACCGTTTCTTTGCCATTTCTCTGATAGCTAATAGATTATTCATTAATGCAGAAGCGTAACTCACCTGGCGAGTAGATGTCTTTAACACAACACATTTTCCTTTTCTCTGTGAGTCAAGATCGATATTTGCACCATCTTCCTCAGCTTCATCCTCTGGGTTCATTTCCAGAATCTATAGAATGAATGTCATATGGAGAGTTGAGTTTCAAAAATATGAAAACATGACATGAAATATATAGATAAAAATATTGAGTAAAGCCCAGAGTAGTAGAAATTATACCCACGATCTTTTTTTTCCCTAGAAATTTAGTAGCCATTAGAAATAAAAATAAATAATAAATAAAATCCGTGATCCATTTATTTTTATAATGAACTTTTCTCAGCATAATAAAATATTACATAGAGTTGGGGGTGTTTGGTTGAGAGTTGCTATTAAGCACAGCAGTTTGTTCTCTAGAACAAAATACCAATGAAAAGCATGTTTTGATCACTAATTTCCAAAGTTATGTTCTCAAATTGATTTATTATTCTCTGTCACTTGCACATCAGCATTTTTCTCAAAAATAACTGCCTCCTTTTACATGCATAAAAGAAAAATCGGTGCACAACACCCATAATATTACAACTCACTCAATCACAGTTTTTTCTCTCTTTTTTGTATAAGAAACAATTTCATCAATTAATAAACTTACAAACTAGTGAGAGAGAGATCCCCAAACCAAACCCAATTGGTCAAAAGGGTAGAAAACTATGAGAGAAAAACAGAGAATTCAATTTACACTACGTATAGCAAGGAAGATACATCATTCTAAAACTAAAGAAAAGTATAGTTTTAGAAAAAAGTACTCCTTTTCCTTTGTACCAAAGATCCGGTTGTTTCTTTCCATCCATATCGACCTCAAAAGGCACCTATAAGGTTCTTTCACAAAAGTTCCTTTTCCATACAGAGATTACCCAATAGGGGATATTGAGGAGAGAATGTGGATAATTTGGAAGCACAAACAACCAGCTGAAGCCAAACCCAAGCTTTCCATCATTCCAAAAACCTTGAGCAAAAGGGCAGTGAATAAATACGTGAGATTGATCCTCCCCACTGTGCTTGCATAGGATGCACCAGCTTGGAGATACAGCCATGAAGGAGATGAGCCTCTGAAGCCTATCAATTGGGTTCAGAACTTTGTGAGATAGCTCCCAAACGAAGAATTTCACCATTTTAGGGTAATCACCTTGCTCAAAGTTTTTGTCAAGTGTTCAAGGCTATTGAGCAAAGACTTCACAGAAAGAAACACCATTTGTGTGATAAAACCCAACATCACCATCTGAAGTACAACAAATATTGGAGACACGGAGGGGCTTACATTATCTCCATTCTTGGGTCACCCTTCCAAGAAGATCAAAGATCTTTTGTGGTCTCATATATCTCGTGCTTTCTTTTGGATACTATGAAAGGAAAGAAAGCATAAAGACTTATGGACAAGGATCATCCTCGCGACACTTTCTTCCACCTTTTCATTCATTATGTTGTATCGTATACAACTGGGATAGCTTATTGTAATAACAAATATTCATGGATTTGTATATCCTTTTTGTAAAATTCATACATCAATGAAATTGCTTTTCATCAAAATAAAGTGATGACGATGATGATGATAAGCCCGTTCAGTGATTGATTTCACAATCCTTCAATAATCTCTTAAATCCAATTTCCAATAGGGGGCTAGTGAGACCATGAAAGGAGCTGGAGGCTCAGTCCATGGTCGGAGGCAGCATGAGGGGGAAGATGGGGAGGAGGGAGGGGAGAAGGAACATGACCATCTTCGAGAACACTTCAACGACGTAATGATAACAAAATTTGAAAAATTAAAATTAAAAAAAAAAAATGATAAGCCCACAATCACAGTTTTGAAAACTAATAGAGTTTCTAACTATATAGACTGAAGAAGAGAAAACCAACTATCTACATATGAAGAGAGAAATTACCTCAACTATATTCCCGACCAAATAAGGTAGCTGCTTGTTAAGTTTAATTTTCTCCTGGTTCTCCTTAATTTTCTCCTTGAAAGAATCCCACTCCAAATTTGTCCTTTGCATCTCTTCCTTCAAAACTCAAAAATTGAACAAAATCAGATACCATCACCGTTTATTAACAGATAACGGTGATGTCCATCAAACATTTCACATATCAAACTTCTCGCTCACAAAATTCAAGGGCACCAAACTCATTCCTAAATGAAAACGTTTCACATATACACACACACTACGTATTTAGCATCATAAGAGAAACTTCAATCGCATCGGTATCTACAGAGGCGCACATAATATGAACAAAGAGAATAGAAATTATGAGACCTTGAGGATCCGAATCTCGTTATCAAGAAGACGAGAAGCCCGAATGATGTCGTCAGTGGTCATCGAAGCCAACTGGTCTTCTTCGAGGTTCGTATCTTCAACCATAGAAGTCGCCATTTGGAGCCGAATCGGATGAGTGAGTTCACGAAAACTGAAGGCGGAATTTCTCCGATCAATTCTGAGGAAGAAGGAATTAGAAATAAGCTGAGTTGAGATAGAGGTTGGTTTATAGTTCAAAGTGAACTTGTTGCAGAAGAAAAGAGGCGATGCGGGAGCGGAATCACTCTAACGGGTCTCAATACGTGGGCTTGGGCCTTAGTGGGCTTTCTCATCCACAAACTAGGGGGTAACAATATGGGTTAACAAGACAATGAGATTGGGATTTCAACAGAAATAGTAAATTTAAAGTTTCATTTGGAAAAATGATAAAAGAAATTTTAAAATTATAAAAATAGCAAAATGAATTTATATAATAAAAAATACTAATTAGTAAATGAAAAAACTACCCTAACTTCAAAAACAACATCAATACCAGAAATACACCATACCTAGACATTCTAGAACCACAAATACATAGTATTTAAAAAACAAAATTAAAAATCACCCAATGGTCCTTTATGCAAGGGAAGATGACGAGATGTATACAACAATGGACTCCTCAAAGAAGAGAAAGAGTAAAGTTGATTTTATCAATAAAGTTTGTTGTTGGCAAGTGAATATGGTAAAGAAATTGCAACTTCATGACAATGTGAACATTGAAAGTAGGATTGCGTTTGACACCAAACTGGAGTCTCATCATCTTCATTCTATGTGACCATTTTGCTCATTGGATCTTGAAAGTCAACTTTAAACACTATCAATCCCAGAACGTCATTGTTGAAAATGTTATTCAAAGTAGAAACAAAAGCAAAAAAACATGTGTGCAAGCAAAAAAAAAATGTAAGCAACCTGGTGAGGGTGGTCAACCAAGATGATGAAATTCAAGAAAGAGTTGCTGAACCAACATTGAAGACATGAGATTGCAAAAGAGAAAATGAGATTTTGGGACTTCTAAATGAAGAAGTTGGTTATCTTCTTTTAATAAATAATAATTATGATGATGATGATAAGAATAAGAATAAGAATAAGAATACTAATAATAATAAGAATAATTGTTATTATTATTATTCATAAACTGAAAAATATATATATACACACCCACATGTTTCAAACATTTAAAATTTAATTTTCATTTATATGTTTAAGCCATTTTTACATATTTGTATATGAAAAATTGAAAACATTGAAAATATAAAGAAAAAATAAAAGATTAAATTAATTTGATAAAAATATGTATATAATAATAAAAAAAATATTTAAATACAATTGAATTTGTAACAAACATATAAACAACTGTATTTATAAAAAATTGGAAATATAAATTGGAAAGAAAATTTATAAAAAAATCGATAGGTAGTTATATAAAATCTAGTTTGATAATAAAATATAAATTCAAATATAATTCGAGGAGAAAAATGAAGGGAGTTCGTTTATTTACAATTACACTGTATTCATAATTCCGTTTTCGTAAGCTTCAGCAACTATATTTATAACTTCATCAACCACAAAAACCTATGAGAGGCATAGCAAAAACAGCAAAATTATTGCAAAAGTGAATATTTATTTGTTTGTCAAAAAGACAAATTAATGATAAAATAATATAATAAGATGATAATATGTATAAAATATTCCGTAAAATCCTAATTAAAATAAAAAAATTTAATCCAAATTTAGAATTAAAATAATAATAAAATAATATAAAATCTAAAGATATATCATAAATTAAAATCCAAAGAGTGATAAATAAATTAAATATTGATTATTTCTAAATATTTTCGAAAAGTGGTTAAATCAAATCAAAACAAATAGCTAATTTGAATCATTAGGGAGAAAAATGAGGAAAAGATTGGTTTATTTTAAATCAATTTATCAAAATCTAATTTCATATTAAAAAATAAATTTAAATTTCAAAAGCAGGAAAAATGAGGAAGATATTGGTTTGTTTTAAATTAAATCCTAATGGGAAAGTTATAGCAAAAACAATAGCTTAAGAAACCACAAGAAAACCTAAACTGATAAAAGTTGTGTAAGTAACAAAAGTTATGGCAATGTATGAAGCAATAATCCAACTTATTGTTGTGCAATGCCCATGACTATTTTTTAGGAAGTGATATTTCTTTTCCCAAAACATTAAAATAATATAAAAAATAGCATATACAACTAATTTATTAAAAATATGAGAAATATACAGTTAATTCATTAAAAATGTATGTATACAATTATGAAAACAATATAGAGATTTGAATAAAATATATGGATAAAAGATGTTTTAATAATATATGGATATTTCAAATATAAATTTGATAGAAAATTTAGATATTTTATTAATGTGAGATAAATTTGAAAAGTGGTTAAATAGAATCTCAAATAATAATAAAATATAGGGATTATGTTAACTACCTGCAAAATTAGGAGGACAGTTTTCTTTGACAAATATCAACAATTATCTTGTATAAGTTTCATCAACAACATCATCTATGAACAAGGCAAGGGCAAATCAGATATTTAGAAATTTATGGTCATGTGCATGTCACATACAGTTGCCATAATTCATATTCTTGGGTGGTTTTGCCATTTTTCAGAATGAAACATCAAATTTTGCCATACACTCCAATTCCCCTAATATCAACTAAGGTATGTACGGTTCGATTCAGTCTTTTTTTACAAAGTAGACTTTTAGTATTATTTTTGGATAAATTTATCTTTTTTATTATCTTTATTTCCAATTTTTATATATATTTGCTTATTTACGAAACTTTCTTAACGATGAAGAGAGAAACTCTATTTATTATAGAGAGAATGCATTTAATATAATTTTTTAACATTTTCAAATGGAGAGAGAAAATGCATTTATTTGTTAAGATTTTCCCTTTATTTGATTTAATTGGAGAGCGAGAAAATTTATTTTCTATTTTCTTTGGTTTCACGTTTTTTTTTTATTCATGGTTATTTAAAAAATATCTCATAACATTTTGTTAGGTATTTGAAAATATTCTAATAGATATGTGAAATATACCACGCTATATAAATTAGATATTGATTCAATTCTTGACATAAATCACCGTATAATATAACATATGAAATATACCACGATATATAAAATGGCATATTGGTTTAGTGTTCAACATAAATCGCAGATAAATTTCATTTACAGTATATATATATATCGATTTAAGTAATCAGAAATCTCAACAATCAAAATTTGTATATATCATAATATATAAAATCTTTAAAAAAAAAAAACTCTCAATTAATTTTTATATTATGTAATATATTTTATTGTTTATTTAGAAATATTCTAACATATATTATGTATATATAATGTAATATATTCTGTTGTTTATTTGGTGTATATATCCTAGGTATTCTAATAATATATTCCCTTGATGTTTTGATACGTATGTCAATATATTTCATTGTTTATTTGATGTATATATCCCAAGTATTAGGATATATATGCACTTCTAATTAGGTATCAATATCCCGTTGCTCTGATATATGTCTCCATACCTTGAAACATCATTTTAGATGTTTGTAAATATTCAAACCAATATATGAAATATACTAGTAAAATGGTAAGACATTTTTAAATATTCCAACGTATTTTTAAATATACTAGTAAAATTATTTATATATGTATATATACCATAATTTAGATTCATGGTTATTTTTATATATACATTAGAATGTTTGTCTTTGATGTTTGCAAATATTATAAACAATATATGAAATATATTAGTAAGAAAACGAATATATATAAATCACAAATGAATTCAATGTTCAATATGTATAAGTGTATATATCATAATAAAGAAATTCACAATAAAGATCGAAAATATATATCACAGTATATATAAAAAAAATCACCTTATATATCGAAAATATATATATATATATATATATATATATATATATATATATATAACCACCCTATATATCGAAAACGAAAAATCACCATACGACAGTATATATATAAAAAAATAAAAAATAAAATAAAAAATAAAAAATAAAAAACTACCATATGACAATATATATCATAATGTATATATATATATATATAACCACTGTATATGTTATTGTCGACCATCATCATCCAGAACCCTACGCAGTCGATTTATCCTGCGTCGGATCTGTTCGCCCCATGCTGAAAAAATAACCCTGTGTTGAATCTGCTGGCCTACATCGAAAAAATCACCCCCACAACGAATCTCCTAACCCCACGTTGGAAAAATCGCCCGATGCTAGTTCTGCTTGCCATACCCCGAAAGATGTGTCGAGTCTGCTCGCTCCGCATCAAAAGATTCACTCCACGTTGTTCGTCTCCCATCATCGGCCAACTCCAACTCACTCCGTTGGGAAGGAGACAAGATATAGAGGAGGAAGGAGAACAGAGAAGGAGATCTGAGGAAGAAACCCATGACAGCGAGATCTGAGGAAGAAACCCATGACAGCGAGATCTGAGGAAGAAACCAACAACAAGATATGAGGAAGGCGACGACAGCTAGTTAGTGACCCAAACGGAGGGAAGTGTTAGCTGGATCTTGGCAGGTGCGTCGCCGACAGTGGCAGGGTGCATGAAGGGAGGGAGGCGATGACGAAAACATAAGAGAGAGAGTTTTGAGAGAGGGTTTTGAGAGAGAAATTGAAGAAGATAAAGCGTGAGTGGGATATGAAAAGATAAAAGATAAAAATGAAATTATTAAAAAAAAAAATCATTAATGGAGCCTAAGTGTGATTTGAAAAGTTTTTCCTCTTTTGTATTTTTTATTTTCTTTTAATACTTGAAGGGTTAAATAGTAAAAGACTACTTACTTTCTTGAAAATATGAAGCTCACTATGACATTTATGGAAAAAAAAAAGAAAGTTCAAGACATAAGTGTAATATTGGGTTATAATTAAGGTTCTTACATGTATAAAGCCCTTTTACAAAACTAATGATCAAACCGAATAGATAAGTTTGCAAAGAATGTCAACCAATAAAAATTGATTTTGCTCGATTTCGATTATTGAACCAAATTGCCTTGATTTGATTTGGTTTAGTTAAAACTTTTTTTTTTTTCAATGTGATCATCATTTTGTGCAAGACTTAAAAGCAACTAAAAAAATGTGATTACAGAAACCAAAAAAAAAAAAAAGAACATTGGGGTCGTCGGGTAGGTTTGCTTTAGTTTTAGGGGTTTTTTTTTTTTCCAATTGTGTATTTATTTAGAATTGGATTGAGAGCTAAGGGTTGACATGAGAGCTTATTTTTAAAAAAATCAGAAATCTAAAAATAAGAACACTCGATTTGATTGGATTCTATTAGTTTTCTTAACTCTTGAATCGAGATTTGATTCTCTCTGTCGATGAATCGAGGGTCCCATATTTTTGGAAGAAAATCAAACTGAACCAAATGATTCAGTCTGGTTCATCATTTTTGTCCAATTTTGTAACACTCCTAATATGAACCACATATTTTGTAAGTGTCCAAAGTTTCCCTTGTTTTCATAAATAAACAAATAAGCTTGCTGTTTTCATAAAAATCAAGGTTCTAATACCAAGTAATCCTCCTTTTAAATCCAAAGAAATCCAATAATTTTCATTCACATGCCTCCTTCCATAACATTAAGGGAAAGTTTGGGACATTAAGGGGCTATTTGGGGTGCTGAGATGAAATAGGATGTGGGGGGCTATTTGGGGTGCTGAGATGATATAGGATGTGGGGAGTTCTGATGTCTGGAGAATTATGATATCTGGGGAGTTCTGATGTCTGTGTTAGGGTGTGCAGAGTTGTTATGTCTGAGTTGATATGTCTGTGTTTGGATGTGCAGAGTTGTTATATAAATGCTATCTGGTTCAGTTTTTGTATTCTATAATAATTTACCTGTATGAACACTTTTTTCTTTGTCCATCCTATTTGGAATAAGACATTGATTGCATATTTTTTTATTCTTTCCAACCTCAAGATATGGTATACAATTCAATTTTTTATTATTCATTCCATACTTCTCATCAAAGAAAGCCAAATGGTTTTATAAAATAATGTTAATTTAGACCAGATATGAAATTAATTAAATTCATTCCACTGATAAAATAAAAAAATTAGACCGGATATGAAATTCATTAAATTCATTCCCCTCAAAAGATTTTACATAATTTGATGGTCCTATACATGACCATTTTACAACTTGGTTAGAAATATTTTCATCCATATCCAAGGGCCACAAACCACGGGCCATTCGTACATGTCACAAAAAATCAACAAATATTAAATACCTATGGAATAAGAGACTAGGGGAAGTTACAAAAAATAATAACAAACCAACTTGCAAACACCGAAAAAAAATAGTTAGTCTTGCCCAACAAATGCATGCAATACCTTTTCCTTAATGGTGGTGGAATGGCTAGAAAATCGTCTATTCGCTGAATATCATTCACCAACAGATCTATAAGGGTCAACTGATCGTCTTCCTCTAAACCCTCAACTTGGTAGATCTGTTTGATGACCTCTTAATACCTCTTGAGCTCCAATTCATATTTCTCTTTCTGCCATTGTACAAGTTTCTCCATTTTACTTTCCTGCACGTCGATTGTTGTGCGTACAATGTCAAGCATTTCAGATTGGAAGGGAGTTCTCTTGTGTTTTGTTCCTCTCATATCATTACTTGATCCAGTACGCCTACTAATGGGTGTATTTGGGAAAACCTCATCCATCCTATCAACGATCGGTATGTTCATGTCAGGTATACTTTCTTGTTGCTCATTAACCCATGATCCCAACTGAGTATCCTCCAAATGTTCATATGTTGCAGATGCTTGATCGTACGGGGTTTCACTGTCTTCACCAGTTGGACTACAAACAGGAACGTATATTATGTTAGAACATCATATTATACGATGAAAGAGTTCACCATTGTAAGATTATAATACTATAATATGTTCTCTTATTGAACCCATATATCAAAAACCTCTTTCTCTACTTCCACACATTTGAACTCGTCGTTCCAACTAAATCTACTGCATGCATTATTCAGCATCTTAGCAATTGTACAATATTGTCGCTTTAAAAATCTAACCTTGCACTCTTGTCGACAACTCGATGGAACGACTAGGATTTTTTTCCATAAGTAGATGTTGTAGCTGTTGTAGATAGCTAGGCTTGAATGTTCCATTATCAGCTTGCCAACCTGTTTCTACCAAGTGCAATAGTGACTCCACTAATCGTGCATCTTCAACCTTTGTCCAAATGTGTTTTGTCATTTTTTCACGTCCTGCCATTTAGCTACACACATATGTATAACTTAATAAAATAAATTGGGCACAGTTAGATAAACAAATTTTGAGTACGAATAACGTAGAACATGTTTCATCATTCACATGAACCAATTAACACAACATAAATTAAGATAATTCCATACAGTAGATCGTTTGAACTGAAAGATAACATAGTCTAAAAGTAGGAGGAAGTTATTCATAGTAAAGCTAATTGAACAAGAAACTTTGTGCTCATGATGCTTGTTCCCATTCATTGAACATTGCCATCACTAACTCATCCCTGAAACTGGTCCATTCGTCGGATGTTTCAATAAATTCTATATTTTCATTGCCGAGCTCATTAGATGTAAAATCTTCATCATTCGTTGTTCTGGGCATTGTAGTCTGACTCATCTCCCTCATTATCAGGTTGTGCAGCAGGCAACATACTGTTATTGTTCTATATTGGATCTTAACTGTGAAGGAACTCTAACTCAAGAGTACCTACGAGTGGAAGCGGATCTTTCCAATTCATTGTGAAAGAATTTCCACATATACATTCAAACATACTAATATGCATTCATAATGCTAAATTATTGACATGCTCAAAGGAACAATAAATAAGAGATTAAAAGATCATACCAGTTGAAGACTTATTCTTCACTATAAATCTCGCTTTTGCTGAGATGGTAAGCTATTGTTTACCAAAACCCAATCGTCTACCTCGAACATAAGAAAATGGGGATGACACCACCACTCAGAGCTCTCAGTATTCTTGGAGTAAGAATCCAAAGGGTGGACTTTTTTTGGATTTGGTAGAGGGAAGGAGGAAGGGAGATCGTATACAATGATCAAGCAAGTGGGAGATAGGCTCTGCTTGATCGTTTAGGTGAAGTATACGATCGTGTAGGAAAAAAGGTAAGCGATCATCTAAACAATCGTGTAGGAAAAACTAAATGATCGTCTATACTACTGTTTAGTAAGTATCGGGCGTTAGATGATCACTTAGGAAAAGGTAAACGATTATTTAGTAAATAGCATGCGTGGGTGTAATCGTTAAGCGGTCGCTCAGTGCTATCGTATAGGTAAGCGATCGTTCAAGAACTATCGTATAGGCATAGGTTTTGCTAAGGGATGACACTCTTCAACACAATGTTCGCGCATCCAATGCTTAACACACCGTGAGCTATTTAAGCGTCCCAAAGTGATTTTTTAACTTACTCATCCATTATGAAAAATAGAAAAGACATCGTCCTATTACCCTTTTAACCGTCCAATTAATAGATAATGAATATCATCACATCATGTTCATAACCTATGAATTAATATCATATATTAATCATAGTATTTTTCCTCCACTAGATATAAATCATATTTATATCCAATTTCCTCCAAATTATTGTATCTCATACATAAAGTTAATTATATCATAGATTCATATATAAATAACTATTTCAATTATATCATAAATTCATATATAGATAACTAGTTCAATTATATCATATATAATTGAACTTTCTCTTGTCAATTTGAACATTTCAAACTGACCAAAAAACTGACTCTCAATTTGTATCCAAGCTACCAAGGGAACCTTATGGACTTATGGCTCGAAGCTTCAATGGTACGTGAATAGCTAACTAAACTCTTTAGCCGCGATATCCACCATCTGTTAACTATCAAACATTCCACTAAAGACCGATAATTGAACTCTTCTTACCATAGATATATTTCTATGTCCATCGGATATAACCAATCATCAGTACGATGACCCTTCACAGATGCTCGTAAATACAGCTGGACAATTTACCATTTTGCCTCTGTAGTTACATCTGACTTCTTAAGTACCACTGATCCCTCTTATGAACATTACAACATAGTCCTACTATGTGTGAACCCTTTCGAGCCATGAGAAGGTGTGTGGTGCCACATCGTTCAAGCCTCGGGATCAGCCCTTAAGAAAGTAATCTATCTACTTACCCCTGCTTCGGGGAAGGAGTGAACTCCATCTTGTGAAGCTGAGTTCCCAACTCCCAAATCAGACGAATCCTCAAAGTGGTAGGTTTAAGTTGACGCTCTGGCCACTTGCACCGATACAAATCAAAGGACCGCCTTCAATGACAAGAGTTCCCAACTCACTCAGGATTGAGGTCATGTTACTTGTAGTCATCCTAGTAAAGTGAAGTCTTTGTCATGAATGGAGTTATATGACGAGACGTTAACACTTCGAGGTCAGGTTTTATACAAACTCTTTAAATAGGACGCCCCCGCTCGCATGTCCTCTACACGAATGATTAGGATCAAACCATCTGTGACAAACCACAACACTTGTAACTATTCCATAAAGCGGGCCACGCCCATAGTGTTACCAGGATAAAGTTTCCCTCCTATATAATATACTACAGACCATTTTGGTTATCACTTAAGACATGATCCACTTGTATGTCACTACATACATGCTTAAGTTATATAAAGACAACCAGGGATATTAAGTTTATTGGTTTGTGGTAAAAAAAAAAACATCTAAAAGTGCAAAGTCAAAAAGTGAAGTAAATATCATATATATTATACATCACAAGTGTTCGTACAAAGTTGTTTACAAACTACATGACACAAGACTTTAGGGCACAAATCCCAACAAACTGGATAGTAGGACTTCCCACGTCGGATCACTCAACGACCTTTGAGTACACCAAATGCTCTTTCTATGCAGTTTCCAGTGGATTAGTCGGTGCATTTCCAGCACCACGTCATTCTGAAAGATGGTATCGTTCTCCTCTATATGGTGCCAAGAATCCCTCGGCATTGGGATATCCAACATCACATAGGTAATAATAACCTAGGCATGTTATACAGAAAATTAGTTGGCAAACTATTTGGTCTTGAATCAAGAAAATGGAATCACAAAAGTCTATACCCTCAGGAACCTTCAACCCGTGTGGTCGAGAAATTGCATCCCTAAGCACGCTAGAATCGACTGCAGACCCTTCGCACCCTTGTAGCACAAATATGAACTCATCAGTTGGTGAACAGACAACAAACACATTTGTGGCTATCTCACCTTTCTAGGTACGATAATGGAGATGATTGATGACATGCAGATATGCATGACATCTTAGGCCTTTACTTAGAATTATGAAGGTTGTTAGGCAGAATATGTGTCGATCATGCTAGGAATTCATGAGAAAAAGAGTACTGATCAGCATGTCGAATCTCAGCTAACCCATTACTTTGCATTAATTATGCGTTCAATGTTCTATTTTTGTAGCCAATGTAGGAAATGAACGCAAACACGGAAACCGGACCATCGCATAGACGACGCATGCGGAGAAACACTCCATCGCAAGGAAAACGCATCGATCAACGCATGGATGTTGTGGTAATTAGCCGTATGCGTCCATCGCATGGGAATTGCGGTCATCATGTAGAGTTGCGGTGTTACGTGAATGCGACCATTAAATGATTGCGGCTACGCAACAACACATTCTAATGAGATCAACGCAAGGTAGGTGGAATGAACGCATCAACGCATCTACTTCGAGAAAATCCAAAGTTGATGTTGACATTTCACCTATCACACCGTTAGTGGCAGAGGTTCAGAAAAGGACTAATGCACCGAACGAGCAGTTCAATTAATGCTGTTGGCGATCCAAGCTCTATAAATAGAGGCCGAAGAGCAAAAATTCGATCATTCGAAGATTATCCCTCACCCAGGAATTTTCCCCACGATCCAGATAAACGTGTGAGAAGATGGCTGAGAGTTCTTCACTTCCTTCATCCATTCTAAGTGACGACCGGAGCTAGATCTCGAGAGAGTCAGCTCCTTCACCGATCCATGGCACCACTGGCAGCCTTAACGCACATCCGCTGGAAGCAAAGTTTTGCTTCCTGCCGGTCGTTTTTTTTCCCCTTTCTTTTCCTCTATTGTATTGTATGACATTTTGAATTAAGAAATTAATACAATGTGTTTTTCAATGCATTTCTCTATTCTTTCGACTTCATCTCCATCTTCTTGCTTAGCATCATTACTTTCATTACAACACTTAGTGGGATTGCGTGGGTATTGCATATTTAGTCATGTGGATCAGGAATCAAAAAGAAACAATTTGAATATCGAGTGGGATTTTTTATTTTAATGAATCCGAGTGAAGTCAGCAACAATCAACTGCCCAAGAGGGTAAGTGGTTGGCTGCATGAAGCAAGGTATGTGTTGTTCACTAGGGATAGTAACGATCTTGCGTCAACCAAGTTCATGCGTTTGTCTTGTCTTATGATGTGCCCAACACCCCTTTAGAGCTACTCGAGAGAGATCTAAAGAAAGAACCTAATGACTCGAGAGAGCTAGGTCAGAATCTAGACTCGGGAGAGCGAGATTAGATCGGCATAAGCAAGAGATAGGGACTTAGAGATAAGCTCTAATTGTCAACACTGCATCGCGTGCACCCTAGGAATAGGAATGATGATATGTGGTCGCCTTGTTTGTGTATCATTGCATAGACAATAATTAGAGGCTTATGTGTAGGCCCTATAGACACCTCTGCACATACATCACATGCGTTCTAGCATTAGAAGCCGTAGCATTCGCACCGAGATGTGGTTTACTATTGTATGAGTGTTGCATGATCGCATTAGTTTGCGTTGACTAGGATTTCCCTTGTGATCACTCTTAAGGTTTGCAATGATGACATCTCCGCATTTTATCTACTTTCCCATACATTTATTTCATGTCAAGGTTTGTCGCATCTCTACCTTTCATGCATAATTCTCATTGCATTGTCTGTTAGATAGGAGTAGGAGTAGGATTAACATAGCAACATCCCCTCCATTCTTTTATTCAAACCGCCGCATGCACATCACCGCAAACATATAGCTACAAGTCCCTGTATTCGACCTTGGATTACCCGAGAAACTTGCGTTCATGTTATACTTGGCGTGAACGCAAGAAAACTTGTGGCAGGACGCATGGTCATCGTATACATTCGATTAATGCATTTTTCATTCCAACGCATGACCATCGACGCATAACTATCAACGCATATCTTAGGAACATGCATCACATACTGCATCCAAGGGAAGTTGGTTGTCGAGTAAAATTAACTTCCAATTTCTCGCCATCAACGATCAGCTACACTTACATTGACCTTTATGTATGTGTCATCCAATGCACCCAGATAGTTCTGTATGGGATCATACATTGACAAAGGGATAAACATTTCCTAGTTTCCTAAAAATCTAGAACCTAATATTTAACTGGGAGTGGAATTAAAATTGTTGTAATACATTAAACCATTTCCACCTACTGTCAGTGCAGTCGCTCGTGATAGGCTCCGATTTTTCAGCAATTACTCATGAAGTTATAGTACTACGGTCAGAACGGACCTAAAATGCCTCGAAACACTAGAACATGCGAACTATCGTCCAACTACTCGGTTTTTAACATCGTGCGCCAAAATGTGGAGGAAAATTGCCACCATCTTTGGGACGTCAACGCATTGAGTAGGTGCCAGGTGATTGGTCATCCTAAGCATGTTACAGAGGATGACGAAAGTGTAATGACTCGACCCCTTAGGACTTAAGATAGGCCGTTACTAAAATAAATGCATGCATAGAATTTAAAACGACGCCCAGTTATGTTGAAATAAATGTTAATTAAACAAGAGAAGTTCAAAAGACATTTATTAAATGCAATTGTTAAAACAATAATAGGGTACCCATAGTTCGTAAATACTATTAAAAATATATAAAAGAAATAATCCTTAATAATAAATTTAAAACAGTAAAACTAAACATTAAGAGAAAAATAAGGACTCTAAATGTCATAATGCGGAAGCGTAAAAACTAGTCCTAGTGGCACGATCACGAATTCTGCTGCGCCAACGCCGGTGCATCTCTACCCTTACCTGAAACATCAACATAAGAAAGAATGAGCATGAAATACTCAGTAAGTAACCCCACCACTGGGGTCAGGCTAGGCATCTATGTCCTCTAGATACCCACCTATGGCACATATACACACATGAAATAGGTAAGAGACTAAGTCCTATCCTACTATAGTTAAGTATGCCCATTACCTTTGGTGAATCCCATAGGAAACCCAAACTGGTGAATCCCGAAGGAGACCCAAACTGATGAATCCCGAAGGAAACATAAACTGGTGAATTCCGAAGGAAACAAAAACTGGTGAATCCCGAAGGAGACACAAAACTGGTGAATCCCGAAGGAGACACAAATTGGTGAATCCTGAAAGAGACACAAAACTAGTGAATTCCGAAGGAAACACAAACTGGTGAATCCCGAAAGAAACACAAAACTGGTGAATCTCGAAAGAAACACAAACTGGTGAGCATCTAACTAATCAGTAAGGACATTCCCACAGTCCCAACATTCAAAAATCAACACCGTACGAATATATGACATACATATAATCCTCAATACCATGGCTCTACCACATACACATAATCCTCAACAACATATTCTACAACATTCCTGTATACTTTAACATCATAGTTCCATAACATACAAGTATGCCTCAACATAAGCGGATCAGATATTAACATATGGAAACACATACCACCTCATACTAACGATCAAGTGCCTAGGTATGTATTTAAACAAAACAGAACTCGTGCCAGAACATACTTGATTCAGGTCATACTATCAGTCAACATGCTAACATTTACCATAACATACAGTCAACATCCCAGTATACAAATAAATCCTAGCCCGTGGGCAGTTCCAGTGGTAAGATTACTTACCTTAATCGAAAATCCACAGATAAACTCAGAAAACCAAACGATGACCGTAGTTTGAAGAAACAACCCTAACATAGGAATACAACCATTAAGGTTTAGTCTAAAAATAATTGCGACATCTCAGAGTCAAAACCATAATACCCCAAAAGCTTACCCAAGGAACTTGATTAACAACCACTCCAAAATCTCCTTCCAACAGATTTTAACTCCCAATGGACGACAGCTTGGAACCTTAAAGATACAAGGGTTAAGTCAATGTAATTCAGTAATCAAAGCATGCCCACAAGCCAACAATAAGGACTATAACTCTTACCAAAACTCTTATCGAACGATCTTGAATCCGCTGGAAAGTGGCGGCTGTAGTTTCCCAAGCTCAAATCTAAAATCAAAATAATCTGACTAATTTAACCTTTAATCCAACTTAGTGGGCATCCAAAAGCTTTCAAGAAACCCAACCACAAAATAGATCTTACCAATCACTAAGCGTCCGACGAAGACCCACGCAGCAGAAAATAAGGCAGCGCGGCGATGGACGATGGAGAATCCAGCTGGAGGCGGCAGCGACTCAAGCTACTGGTAGACAGCTGCGGAGTGCATCGGTTAGGGGGTGGAGCGGCAGCGGCGGATTTGGTGAGGAAGTTCGCCTACTGGATCTAGTGAGGAGGGTGCGCCTGTCAGATCCGATAAGGGAGGCGAGTCTGGGTTGTGAGGAGGGCTCGGCGGTGGTCGGATGGCTGTGAGGGGCGGCGGTCGGATAAGGCAATGAGGCTGGGGCGCTCGAGCGAAGGAAACGCGTGAAGGAGATGGGGGGTGCCCTTTTTATTTTTTTTTTAAAAAAACTAATAATAATAATAATAAAAGGAAAATAGTATAACTCTAATTAAATCCTTTTCTTAATCCACTTTATACCATTTAATTACTTTCCTTTTCCAAAGGAAATAAATTCTTGCCATAAATTTCCAAATTGGGTTTGAAAAAAAATCGAATCATTTGAATAATTTCCATGCCAACACTTAAATCCTTGCGCTTAAACTTTAAATTCAAAAATTCCAAACATGCCCTTCAACTAAGGACAATTACTGAAAAAGAAAAATTACATCATTAAATAATAAAAAAAGGTGCGGGATGTTACAGAAAGTCTGTCTATTCATTCGCGTGCTCTCGCGACAGCAGACGTCATTCTCACAAATAACCCGAAAGAAGTTTAGCTATCTAATTCGATGTCTAATGTAGGGGGGTTGGTTTTCTATTATACGATGATCATTTAGTAATAGGGCCAATGTTAGGAATAGTTGTCGTTGGGACGTGGTGCTGATTGAAAGGATAGTAAAGACTTCTTCATTTTACTATTTTGGGATAGAAATCTAAAACCCTAGGATACAAAAGAAAAAATAGTTTTACCAGGGATTGAGCCTTAATTGAAATACATAACCTATATTAGAATTAGTACTTAAGATTATTTTGATTATTATCCCTTTCTTCAAAACGTTTTTTAAACAATTCTTTATTATTGTTGTTTAAAAAAAAAACTCAGTCAAAATTTAAGATTAATCGTATATAGTCAACAAAATACCAACTTTTTAATACTAAATTGAATAATACGTACCAATTTTTTCTAAAATATTTTTCCACTTTTTAATACTAAATTGAATAAGGTGTATCAATTGTACTATATTAAGAATTGTTTCCATTTTCCCACTTTTCTAAAACATTTTTCCACTTTTAATGCTAATATTTTCATTCATTAAATTGTACCTTAAATTGAATAAGGTGTGTCAATTGTACTATATTAAGAAGTTTTTTAACCATATTGTTGTTCAAAACACTCTTTATTATTTCATAATTATATGCTTTATTTATAACTATTTAAATGCAAAAAATGGTAACCATAATGATTAATACAAAATTGTTATGAGTTGTAGCACTTGTAAATATTCATACGTCATCATTATCAAATGCACAAAAAAAAATATAATTTATTAGTCAATTGTCAAATGTCTATGTTCAATGGGCAGTGTACGAGAAAACCACAAATTACAAAGAATAGGAAAAAAACCACAAACTAATGGTAGTGTACTTCAACTACAAGTCAAACCCAAATATACAACATTTAAAATTAGGAAAAACATACGTAATACACAAACCTCAAACTAATAGCAGTGTTACTAGTGTTGGGATTGGTGTCCTAATTCTCCCAGAGTCTTGTTGTTTTATAAAGATACACGTTGTTTAATGAATTAAATAATTGTTATTTAATTCTAGCATTTACTCATATCCAATAAATAAAGCTCCTTGATTATCTTATGTGAACTTAAGCATGTACATGTGATATACAAGTGGATCATGCCTTAAGAGATAACCTAAATAGGTCTGTAGTATAAGGATTAAGGTGGGATACCTGATATTGGTGACACTACGGATACGGCTCGCTTTATAGAGGTTTGCAAGTGTTGTAAACTACTACAGATGGTAGATCCTGACCATTCATGTGGAGACGTAGAGCGGAGGCATCCTATACAAAGAATTTGTATAAGACCTAGACCACGAGATGACTAGACTCTGTATATAATGCCGTTGATACTAGAGACTTTCAACTCACCTAAACGACCATAGGTGACACGACCTCAATCATGAGTGTTTTGGGAACTCTTGCCTTTGAGGGCGGTCCTTTGATTAGTATGGGTGAGAGTGGCCAGGTTGCCAACTCAACATGCCTACCCTTTTGGGAGCTAGGAACTAAATCCACAAGATGGAATTCACTCCTTTCACAAAGCGGGGATAAGTAGAGAGATTGCTCCCTTAAAGGCTGATTCTGGAGCTAAAAACATAGTGGTCACAACTTCTCTTTGGAATAGAAGACTCAAATCATAGTATAACTATGATTTATGTTCATTAGATGGATCAGTGGTACTTAAGGAGACAGATGTAACTACAGGGGCATAACGGTTATTGGCCCAACTGTACTTACGAGCGATCTGTTAAGAGTTGTCGCACTGTTGATTGGTTAAGATGGACACATAATATATATGTGGTAAAGAGAATTCAGCTATCGGTCTTTAGTGGAGTACTTGGCAGTTAACAGATGGTGGATCCCGTGACTAAAGAGTTTAGTCAGTTATTCACGTACCGTTAGAGCTTTGAGCTACAGGTCCATGAGGTCCCCTTGGTAGCTCAATTTCAGTTGAGGATCAGTTATTGGTGTTGATTTGAAATGTTCAAATTGACAAGAGGTATTTTGATTATATATGATATAATCGGTATAATGTATGGGATACATCTAGTGGAGGATTGATGTAAATGAGATTTACATTAAGTACCATGGAATAGAAAAAGAACTATGGTTTATATGTTTCATGAGATGAAATATTAAAACTATAGGTTATAAATATAATATGATAAGTTCGTTATCATTTATATTTATAATAATATTAATTATTGGATAATTAATTCTTTTTCTTTAATAACTAAGCGAGTGGGTGGTTATTGGATTCATGGTAACCGTGAGTTTAAAAGGAAAATGGTTTTCCTATTTTCAAAAAGAATGATTTACAAACTGGTGAAAAGTTTTTTGTAAATTTTTTTGAATTTTCTCTCTCGAGCAAAAGAAACTCACGAAGTCGTCAAGTAAATACAGATTTACTAAACGACGACTGGGCGAGCTAAACGATCGTGCAATGGCAAGCGAAACGATCGCATAGTTTTGCTAGACGATCGCTTGCCCTAAGTAAACGATCGTATAGTGTCTGTAAGCGACAAACCGAGCTAAACGATCGTATAGTTTTATCTAAACGATTGGGCATTGACCTATACGATAGGTCTCTACCATCTCCCACTTGCCCAGTTGTGTACACGATCGGTGTTTCCTCTTTTATCTTCCTCATACCAAGTCCGAACAGAGCCCACCCTCTGGATTTTAACACCGAGAATATCAAGGTAGCCTTGTTGATGATGTCAGACTCAACTCGACACTATTGAGGTTTTTTGGAGTCGTTCGTGCTGTTGCTGAGGAGTCGTGACCGAGGTGATCGTTGAGGATGAACGCGAAGTGTTCGTGCTGTGTTCATTTCTATGTTTCGATCGTGTAGATCGAGCGTTCGAGGTTGTTGTTGTTCGAGCGGTGGTGCGTAAAGGAGCGTGGAGACGCATCTTCCATTGTTCGTACAATTTTTCCCTTTGTGCATTTTTTTTCATGCTGTAATTTCTATATGAATTGTATAACCGCTTGTCTGAAGTCGACTGCAAATGTTATGTTCATTCATGATTGTGATTTGGAATAATCTTGTTTTCGCTGCTCATGGAAATCTCATATCTGATTTCCTTCAATTAGTTTAGGCTGAAAAACACAAAGAAAGTATTTAGTTAGAAACTCACAGTATGTAAGACTAATAATTTAGGAATACAATTTGGATAAACATATACGTACCTATTTTACTTGAGGATTGTAGTTTGAGGATCAACGAACCACTGGATCAACTCTAGCACTGAAATTGTGTCGTAGATAGTGCCCATCAAATAAACCATGAACACATAGATAAGCAAAAGTAAATAGGAAGAAAATGTAAATAATCCAAAAACAATGTCAGTAAGGAATAACTCACCAGACTAACAAGGAGGGTAGTAGATTGTAGAGATTCATCAAGTGTACACAATGTGGGATACAAGTGATTTGTAGGAGAATAGATGTGATGGATCACATTTAAACTCAAGTAGAATATGTATAAATATAGTCAGCCTCAGGCATCCATGGCATGTAATTCATGAGTACGAAAAAATAAACATTGGATAGTTGACAACATGACATAGGAAATACAGTACAAATTCATATACAAGTTCATCAAACACACATACAAGCATAAAACAACTCATACAAATACTTTTAAAATACTAAAGTATCAATAGAAAAAGTTTGCAAATAGAACCGTGGGAAATCAAACCACTACCACATTAACATATGAAACCCCAATAAATGATAGAGAGAACAAGAAAGTAGAAGAGAAGTAAGTTGATGGAAATAACTCACCTGCTTGAGAAAAAACATAAAACAACGAAGGATTCTCAAGTCAATTTAAGTTGGACAGAAGTTGTTTTATAGACGGAGATAAGTGAACGGGGGTGGTTATTCACCCACCGTAATAATGGAGAGTAATAGAAGTAGTTCAACATTACATCAATTTAATGAGAACAATGGTGAAAAAGGTGTTGGGATTTGTGCCCTAAATTCTCGTGTCTTGTAGTTTGTAAACAACTTTGTACGAACACTTGTGATGTATAATATAATGATATTTACTTCACTACTTGACTTTGCACATTTAGATATTTTTTTGTTTTAACACAAACCAATAAACTTAATATCCCTTGTTGTCTTTATGTAACTTAAGCATGTATGTAGTGATATACAAGTGCATCATGTCTTATGTGACACCTAAAATAGTCTGTAGATATGGATATAGGAGGGAAACCTTATCCTGGTAACATTACGGACGCGGACCGCTTTGTGGAATTGTTACAAATATTGTGACTTGTCACAGATGGTCTGATCCTGATTCGTGTAGTGGACATGCGAGCGGGGGCATCCTATACAAAGAGTTTGTATAAGAATTAACCTCGAAGTGTTAATGTCTTGTCCTATAACACTGTTCATGACTGAGACTTCACTTCACTAGGATGACCATAGGTAACATGACCTCAATCCTAAGTGAGTTGGAAACTCCTGCCATTGAGGGTAGTACTTTGATTTGCATGGGTGCGAGTGGCTAGAACGCCGACTCAAACCTACCATTTTATGGATTCGTCTGATTTGGAAACTGGGAACTCAGCTTCACAAGATGGAGTTCACTCCTTCCCCAAAGTAGGGGTAAGTAGATAGATTGCTCTCTTAAGGGCTGATCCCGAGACTTGAACAATGTGGCGCCACGCACCTTCTCATGACCCGAGAGGTGTTCACATATAGTAGGATTATGTTGTATTTTTCATTAGAGGAATTAGTGGTACTTAAGGAGGAAGATGTAATTACAAGGGCAAAATGGTAAATTGGTCTGCTGTAATTACGAGCATCTGTGAAGGGTCATCATATTGATGATTAGTTATATCTAATGGACATAGAAATATATCTATGACAAGAAGAGTTCAACTGTCGGTCTTTAGTGGAATGCCTAGCAGTTAACGGATGGTGGATATCGTGACTAAAGAGTTTAGTCAGCTATTCACAGATACAAGTTGAGAATCAGTTTTTGGGTCAGTTTGAAATGTTCAAATTGACAAGACGAAGTTCGATTATATATGATATAATTGAACGAGATAATTAAATATGATACAATTAACTTTATGCATCAGATACATTAATTTGGAGGAAATTGGATATAAATATGATTTATATTTAGTAGAGAAAAATATTATAATTAATATATGATATTAATTTATATGTTATGAATATGATAGGATCACATTCATTGGACGGTTATAAAGGAAATGGGACGGCGTCTCTTCTATTCTAAATAACAGATGAGTGCATTATAAATAGCTTACGGTGTGCAGGAGTCATAGGCGCGGACATTGTGCTAAAGATAGTGTCATCGTTTAGAAAATTAGTGCCTATACGATAGTGACTGTACGATCGCTTACATATACGATATTGCTAAGCGATCACTTACCGACTACACCGTCGTGCGCTATTAACTAAACGATCGTTTGCCTTTTCTTAAGCAGTCGTTTTGCTCCCGATATTTACTAAACGATCGTATAGACGATCACTTAGTTTTTCCTACGTGATTGTTTGGGTGATCGCTCACCCTTTTCCTACACGATCGTTTATACGATCACTTACCTTTTCTTACACGATCGTTTAGACAATTGCTTACTTTTTCCTACACGATCGTATACTTCACCTAAACGATCAAGCATCTTGTCTATGCGATAGACAACCTCATCTCCCACTTCCTTGATCGTTATATACGGTCTCTCTTCCTCCTTCTCTCTACTAAATCCGAACAAAGCCCACACTTTGGATTCTCACTCCAAGAATACCGAGGGCTCTGAGTGGTGTTGTCTTCTCCGTTTCCTTCTTTCCAAGTGGTGATTGTTCGAGGTAGACGGTTTGGTTTTAGACTCGCTGTGAAGAAGAAATATTCATCTGGTATGATCTCTTAATCTCTTTAGCATTATGAATGCATATTAGTATGTTTTGAATGTATATGCCATAATTTTGTCACAATGAATTGGAAATATCCGCTTCCGCTCATAGGTACTCTTGAATAAGAGTTCATTCAAAAGGAACCAACCTCCCATTAATTTCTTTTTGGGAATTTCACTCTCTCTCTCTTTCTTTCTCTCTCTATCTCTCGCTCTCTCTCGGCCAAATTCTTTCTTTCTCGCTCTCCCTCAGCCCAATTCTCTCTTTCTCGCTCTCTGTCTCTATCTTTCTCTTTCTCTCTTTCTTTCTCTCTCTCTCACTCTCTCTCTTTCTTTCTCTTTCTCTCGGCCCAATTCTTTCTTTCTCGCTCTCTATCTCTATCTCGCTCTCTCTATCTCTTTCTCGCTCTCTTTCGCTCTCGCTCTTTCTCGGTCTCGATCTTATATGAACAAATTTCATAAGAAATCATAAGATACATATGAAACTGATTCAAAAAAATCTCATCTGAAAAGAGGACCATCGAATTAGCAAGAGATTGAAACTGAATGAATGAGAAAGAATAAAGAAAAACAGACCGAATATAAAAATAGTGAAGAAATTTCATAAGAAATCATAATAGGTACTCATTATCGAATTTTTTGAACAAAAATTCATGGATAGGTACTCATCATCGGTCGATTGGGATTTAGAAAACAAATCCGGATGGTATTCTCCCCCTCCAAGCTCCAATGACTAAAACCAGCCCTTTACCAAGACTTCAATGCTGAACATTTGAGAAGCAATATGCATCGAGCCCCACAAACCAAACATAGAACGGGTCATGGGTGAACAGAGGACCATCGAATCAACAATAGATTGGTTTCAAGTTTTCATTGAAGCGACGAGAAAAATAAAGGAACCCTTTCTCCATGGAAGAACCAACGACGAGGAATTGAAGCGATTTCAGAGGGTGAAAAAAAGAAAGAACGAAAGAATCAACAGATCTGAGAATAAGAGAACGACCTCCCCCCACTAAACTCGAAATCAAACACCCACTGATCATGCATCGGATTGGAGAAAGGAAACCTTTCTCCATGGAAGAACCAACGTTGAAAAATGTTTGAGGAGAGAGAATCGAAAGAACCAAAATGTTAGGCAGAGGGTGGGAAGATGAGTTGCGATATCGAACCTAGCACTGTGGGGATGTAGGAATCAGATGTAGGTAGTTAGGATATTGGTAGCTCAAACGGTGACATATAAGTCACCCACATGATATGTCTTTTAACTTGGGCCCCCAAACGGCCCCTAAGTTAGTTATTATAGTCAATATTATTATAGCTTATGGGTTATAATAGATAATGGATTATAATAGTTTGTGTTTAGGATGTAGACTATTTTAATTTGTATAAGAAATAGTAAAAATACATCAATAAAGGAAAGAGAACATGGATAGAAAATTGAAAACCACGGATAGCGGTAATAGATAGTAAACAATATAACAAACATGAATTTTGAATAGTAATGTTATAGCTAATTATAAGTTACAATAATTAAAAACACCAACTATTATAACTGAAACTCCAAACATTGAGTATACATAGCCAAAAAGAAACTCTACGTAACCATCTTTCTTTGTGTTGAAATTGAAAATGCTTCTCTTAGAACCTAAACTAAAAATGTTGTAAATAGAAATCCTCACAGGAAAGTTGTATGAAACCCTTGGTAAGGAAATATGAAACTTATAGCGCCATAATACATACAAAAGGAAAAATTAAAAGGATATTGTACTTTTCAAAACTATTTAGGAAAATATTGTTGTTTTTAAACTATTTGTAAAAATATTGTTGTTTTAAATAAGTCGAGGGTTGAAAATTCGACCTAGATAGGTCGAATTTTGGACCTTCCTTTTTTTTTTTTTAGGAAAATATTATTGTTTTCAAACGGATTCTGTCATCTCAGCAAGTCTGACTAAATAACGAGCTAATGAATCTCCTTCTTTTTTCCGCTAACAAGCTAATCAAATTCGAGAGCGAGATTATGAGAGACAGCGAGAGCTTGAGAGAGCGAGATTTTAAGCAAGAGCGTGAGCATGAGCGAGAGCGAGATTTTGATAGAGAGCGAGAATACCGTACAAATTTTCCTTTTTTTCCTTTTTAATTATTACACATTCCACCTTCTTCTTTCTAATCCTTTCTTTTTTTTTTTTAATTTTCCATTTTATAAAAAAAATTCTAAAAATATTTATTATTTTATTTAAACTCTAAAAAGAATAAATTAAAATTAATAATAACTCATAAAAATAAAAAAAAATGTAAATTAAATATCCCATTTATATAAAAATAATTAAAAAAATCAATGTGTCCCACAAGGCAGACGTCGTCGATTTCAAGCTGGTTGTTGTCGTCGACTTCGAACTTGAGGTTGCTCGGGTTCTTCTTAATGTTGCTCTGGTACTTCTCCACGACCCCGACCATGTCCATGCACATATGAAGACGAAGGACCAGCCTCTGAGTCATATTGTCCTGAACCAAATGCTGGCATCATCATCATCGGACTAACATAATCAGTTTGACTCTGCGTCTGCGTCATAGGAGGCAACTCTTCCACATTATGTGCAACCTCATCAAACTCATCCTCTTCCCGAACAGGTCCTCTACGTCTAGGAGCTGGTGGAGGAACAATAGGTATATCATACATATAATAAATTTCCTCTATATAGCTTTGGTTGTCACTACATATAGCAAAAACCTGGTTCGGATCATTCGCAACCTCACGGAGTCTACTGTCGTTCGATCTCTATGAATTATAAAACAATTAGACAATATTTAAAGTAAATTTAAATTAAAAAAATTAGATAATATTCATTCATTTACCAGATGACCCACAGCTGCTCCGGACGAGTGACGTAGAGCCTTGTGATATTATTATACCAATGAATATATTCTGGAGTGACATCTGTGTCAAACTGTTCAAGAGAAACCTCCATTGCAATAAACCTTGCACGATAGTGCCATCGCACTACCAAATGTGCAACTTTTTCGGACCAATCTCCAATCCTTAGGTCAATATCATGTAGTACGGGTTCAGTATTACAAGGCGGTGGGATATCCTGCTGAAAACCGAATTGTCTCATCACCCTGTCAGGAATATGCCACTCACCAATGTGAAAACATATGAGAGAACTCATCGTTCGCCATATGTTTTGACCATTCGTACAAAAATTAGGCAAAGTATGCACAATAATTTTGTACGGCTCCCAAATAACCTGAAACACAAAATATTATATTAGAGAATATTAAAGACAAATACAATAAAAATGTGAATAAAATAATCAATTAGGTTTAGTGTAATGTACCTGTTCAGGTTGAAACAGATCAAACATGTATCTATACTGGTTGACTACATGTGTGGCTGTCCTAGTCACAAAAAATTTGTTTCTCCATCTAAATTTTTAAATTGATAATTTAGAATTTAAATTAACTAGATCAGTGATATAAAAATTAAATTGAATTAAAACAACATACCGAGAACCGTAGGCTCGTCCAACTAACTAAGCATCATTAACATGATGTAGCTGTGGAGCCATTGTTGGAAATCGCTCCCAAGCCCATAGTTGCAGAAGTATGAGAGGCCCATCTATCTCTCGAACCTCAGGTCTTGTTGCTTTACATAGTTGTCTATACAACCATGCCAAGCATGCTCCACCCCATGAATACTGCCCCGCATCATGGAGGTTAGCTAACAGTGGCAGGAACATCAAGTGAACAAGATGACTTGATTTATCTGAAAACAGACTTCCACCCATCATTTGTAGTATATATTCTCGCGCATATCTTATGACGGTTTCCTCATCTGTATCATCTGTGAGCTCACGAAATTGTATTCCTAACCATATTAAACTTAACCTCGATCCTTTAATCTTGTCGACAGGTAGGGTCGCATCGAGGTACAGTTGACAAACTTCTAACCAGTCATCGTACATCACTCCGGTGACCGGCTCATCGTCAACAGGTAACCCCAACAACACTTCTATGTCTCTTAGAGTGATAGTGCACTCTCCAACAGACATATGGAATGAATGCGTATCGGGCCTCCATCTCTCGACCAAGGCTGTGATCAGATGCCAGTCTAAATGAATAAATCCTAATCTGGCAACCCCATAGAATCCAGATGTGCGCAGTAGCGGTAGTATTCGAAGGTGGAACGGGATAGTGCACTGGAGAACTGCCTCTCGACGTCTGCAAGATATTTCTCCAGTAGTACGATCTCGCCATACAACATATGATCGATGAATGGACTGGTCGTACAAAACATCGGGATCAACAGGTCCTGGGTTTAAAGCCATGATCTGAAAAAAAGAAAAATATATATATTAAAATTGACTATAATTGAATAGTAGAGAAAAGTGTAAGGGTAAAGAATAATGTAAAACTTTATTGATTACAATAAAAAAAAAAATTGAATATACAATAGATTATTATAAAAAAATTGAATATACAATAAATTATAATTAAAAAATTGAATATACACTAAAATGAATATATAATAACAAAATTATTTATTTTTCAATCCTTAACTATCTGGAGCCCGTCTTAGTAACGAAGGACACTTCCTTCGATTATGTCCTAACTGGTTACAAAATCCACATCGTTGTCGAGTGGCTGGTTCTGTCCAATCCATCTCGTTGTGATAACGTGAACTTTTCGGTCTACCAGGTTTTCTCAACAACGATGGATTAGGATGTAAGACGGGCATATTAGGGTGCGTGATCCAGTAATCTTCATGCAGTACAGGTTGAAAATGAGGAGAGTAACATCCAGCATATGTTGACAATTTGTAGTAGTCCTCAATAAAATCTTCGTAGTTCATGTTAAAATGTGAGCAAACGGCCATAAAATGTGAGCATGGAATGTCGAATGCTTGCCACTTGTTACATGAACAGTATCGCTCGGACTTATTTAGCCTCAATATTTGAACGTTTCCTCCTTTGGCATTGAGACTATGACGTTCGATCTTCACATGAAACACACCTTCATACCGATCGTATGATTGTACTTCATGTTTACTAAATCGTGTAGCCCATTTATTTATTTTGTCGTGTGCATACCTGGATTTTTACTCCACTTAGTATTATAAAATATGTTTGAAATAAATTATTAATAATATATATATATATATAAATCCATGTGGCAGACTCAATCTCGCTCTCGCTCACAATCTCGCTCTCTTCTACAATCTCACTTTCAATCCCGCTCTCTCCTACAATCTCACTTTCAATCTCGCTTTCCATCTCGCTCTCTCCTACAATTTCGCTTTCTCTTACAATCTACTTCACCCACTTATCTTCCTTGTCAAGGGTTGAAGTTTTGACTTATGTATGCCAGAACTTCAACCTTCAACAACCTAAAATACAAAATTAGCAAGATTCCCTTCAAGATTCCCTTCTAGAGCGACCCGAGATTTCCCTTTCCTTGTCGATGGTTGAAGTTTCGAGTTATGTATGTCGAAACTTCAACCCTCGAAAATCCTAATTTACGTATTGTTTCCATATTTTTCTCTATTTGTCGAGTTCTCAACGTTCAACCTCTACATTAGTCGAATCCTCAACCCTCGACTTCTAGCCTCGAAAACCCAAAATAACAATATTTCTCTAATAAGTTTCAAAACAACAATATTTCTCTAATAAGTTTTGAAAACAACAATATTAATATTAAAGGTCCCATACAAAACGCCCTTACCCAAAATATTTACAATACCTTCTTTTTATTATTTTTTGTAACCATCTATTTGATATAAACCATGACGGCTCTAGTGCATGCATAAACCAACGACTGTCGTTATATTTATTTTGGTAATTCATTCCTAGATAAAAATATATATCTATAAAATTTGAAATTAAATGTAGAGATGGAGAAAAAATTCTCCCCAAGCTAATCGAGGACGGGGATAGGGAACATCCTTGGATATTTTTAAATTTTATTATTATGATTATATAAATACTATATTTCAATTTCAATTTTTATTGATTTAATAGCCAAGAAAATGGATAAGTTTATTATATATATTAATAATTTGATATGTAACTGAGCCAAATGGAAAGATTATTTCCATCCCATTCACCACGAAATTAAAGGAAAAATTTTGCACAAATGAGAAATGGATTGGGAAGCGGATTTCATCAGAAAAAAATAATAAATCAAATTAACAAAATTTTAAAAACAATCTTTCTGTATTGAGATTATTCTAAGATTTTGATCATTCAAAATGCTACTAAACTCACCTTCTAGGAAAATTAGTTTTGTTTAAAAAGCATTTTTATTCAAATAAAAATTGAAAGTTGAATAATACAATTTTAGTGTTCGGAAAAGTCAGAGTTCAGTCCCAACTTATTTTAAAAGTTATTTAATCTAATTCTCATAGTTTGATAAAATCTCATAGATGATCTTTAAGCTTTGATAAAAATCTCATCTAGTCTTTATTGTATTGACTGTTTATGAGTATTTTATCAAACCATAAAATTAAATTCTAATTATAAATTATAAGAATTAAATTCTAAATTTCTTGTAACTCATAGGGACCAAATTTATAACTTAACCTACAATTTTCTATACTACAGTTAAAATGATATTTTTTACATTTTTCACTCTATTATAGAAACATTGATACCAAAATGAACTTATATGCATATACACAAGTAAAAAGTTCATAGCTGAACTCTTCCATGGACTGTATTCAAAAGATAAAATTTGCAGCAATTGTAATTCTTCTGGTTAGAAATGCTAATTGAGGTTTGTTTAAAAGCCTGTAATAGAATAGATTTCAAAATTTGTAGGGATGGCTCATATGTAGAAGTCCACTCAAAATTTAGCCTCACTTTTACAATTAAATAAAATTTAACCTTTTGCATGTCAATGTGAATTTACCACCCTTCTCTTTTGCAACGATCTCCTTCCAACAATTAGCTGATGAAAAACAAGACAATGTAATTACACACGTCTTGTAAAAATCAAGACGAATGAGCAAAAGAAGCGAAAATGAGGTACGTGTTTTGAGGTCAAATAGGTATTTTTACACGTGGATGATCTCAATAGAAGGCCCAACTTCAAATGTTTAAATCCAAAATTTTCGAATTGACCCCCTACATTTAAAATCTAGGTAGGGATGAGAATTTGGACCTTGTAAGAATGCCTTTGCATACAAATAATCCTTAACCCACGATCTTTCAAACGAAAAGACTTGGATTAGAAAGAAACAAGAAGATCGGCCTAACCCAGAAAGCAACGGAGCTATCAATTCATGAGGCATCTTCAAAATAAAGACCGAACCCTTGCGAGAATAGTAAAATTTTCTTGGTTTATCCATCTAACAACTGAGAGCTGCATGCCTCCATCATTGAAAATCTACTTGATCAAATTCTTTAATTGAACTAAACAAGCAGTAAATCGTTCATGTAGAAAAAGGATAATACACTTGCACCGGCACAAAATTCAACACGTGGCCCACTAGATTGAGCGAAGCTTCAACAAAACGCGGCGCATTTGAGCACAAAGTCAGACAATAAAATTCAAGGGAGATGTGAAACATACAGATATTGTGAGTAAAATATACCATCACTTAAGCTGGCCACAAAATTTTGTGAAAACGCAACATTTGACCGGGAAACAAAAGAAAAATAGCATGAAAAGGTAAGGCATAAACTAACCTAAATGACTGGGCAAATTATATGTTGTAAATTGAAAGCATAACATAGGGAAATCTTGAAAGATGCTACTGGTTAGTATTAAGTTCAAAATTAATCGACTTCCTCCATCTTGCTACCCTCGGCATCGGCATCGGCATCGGCATCGGCATCCTCAAGAGGAGGCATATCAGCATCGCCCTCTCCAGCATCCTCATCAATGCTTAATCCAAGCTTCAACATCCTGTGAATTCTGTTTCCAAAGGTGTTTGGGTCATCGAGGCTGAAGCCAGAAGTTAGAAGAGAAGTCTCGAAAAGGAGGAGAACAAGGTCCTTAACGGATTTGTCGTTCTTGTCCGCATCGGCCCTCTTTCTGAGCTCTTCCATGATGGAGTTCTCAGGGTTGATTTCCATGGTCTTCTTGCTTGACATGTAACCTGCCATGCTATTGTCCTTCAATGCCTGAGCTTTCATGATTCTTTCCATGTTGGCTGTCCACCCATATTCACCAGTTACCAAACAGCAAGGAGAATCCACGACACGGTCAGAAACAACAACCTTCTCAACTTTGTCGCCCAAAACATCCTTAATCACCTTGCATAACCCCTCGAACTTCTCCTTCAAAGCTTCCTGCTTCTTCTTTTCATCTTCACTCTCATCAAGTTTCAGACCTTCCTTCGTTGCTGATACAAGCTTCTTCCCTTCAAATTCCTTCAACTGACCAACTGCATACTCATCAATCGCATCAACCATGAACAGAACTTCGTAACCCTTCTTCTTGAGCTTCTCAAGGAAAGGAGAGTTTTCTACGGCTTTCTTGCTTTCACCAGTGATGTAGAAGATATCATTCTGGCCTTCCTTCATTCTGGTCACATAATCCTTCAGGCTTGTTAACTCGTCACCACTCTTGGTCGAGTGGAAACGGAGAAGTTCAGCAATCTTAGGC
This sequence comes from Benincasa hispida, assembly GCF_027475165.1. Taxonomy (NCBI): domain Eukaryota; kingdom Viridiplantae; phylum Streptophyta; class Magnoliopsida; order Cucurbitales; family Cucurbitaceae; genus Benincasa; species Benincasa hispida. The sequence continues at coordinate 69,053,997 of NC_143479.1, read as the reverse complement.
CTGTTCTGGGAATCCTCATGGATACCAAGCTTCAAGTTCTTGGAGAAGGCCTCGTAGAACTTGTTGTAGTCTTCTTTGTTCTCGGCAATCTCAAAGAAGAGCTCAAGGCACTTCTTCACCAAGTTTTTGCGGATGACCTTCAAGATCTTGTTCTGCTGCAACATTTCTCTAGAAATATTGAGGGGAAGATCCTCAGAATCGACAATACCCTTAACAAAGCCAAGGTATTCAGGAATCAATTCCTCACAGTTGTCCATGATGAAGACACGGCGAACATACAACTTAATGTTGTTTGGCTTCTTCTTTGTGTCAAAGAGATCAAAAGGAGCCCTCTTGGGAACAAAGAGGATAGCCTTGAATTCCAATTGACCTTCAACAGAGAAGTGCTTTACGGCTAGATGCTCCTCCCAGTCGTTGGTAAGGCTCTTGTAGAAAGCAGCATACTCTTCCTTTGTAATCTCTTCTGGCTTCCTCATCCAGATAGGCTTCTGTTTGTTCACCAAGGACCACTCATGGGAAACTTCCTTGATCTTCTTCTTCTTCTTTTCTTCCTTTTCCTTGTCTTCATCAACTTCCTCAACCTTTCCTTCCTCGTCCTTCTTCTCTTCCTCATCTTCATCATCAGAGATTTCCTTCTCAATGGTCTTCTCGACCCAGAGAGAAATCGGGTAGCTAATGAACTCAGAATGCTTCTTGATCAAATCCTTAAGACGACGCTCCTCAAGGTATTCAAGCTGATCTTCCTTGAGGTACAGGGTAATCTTAGTACCTCGGCCAAGGTTCTCACCAGATGTGTCCCTGGTGACTGTGAAGGAACCCCCAGCTTGGGACTCCCATACATACTGCTCATCATCATTGTGTTTAGTTGTAACAATAACCTTCTCAGCCACAAGGTAGGCAGAGTAGAAACCGACTCCAAACTGTCCAATCATGCTCACATCAGCGCCAGCTGCAAGAGCTTCCATGAACTCCTTGGTCCCAGATCTTGCAATGGTACCAAGATTGTTCACCAAATCTGATAACATAGATATATTCACCAAATGAGTTATACCATAAGAAACAGATTAAAAAGACAGCCATACACACAAGTTAATGCATAGCAATCACTCACCGGCCTTGGTCATTCCAATACCACTGTCAATAATCGACAACGTATTGTTTGCCTTATCAGGAATGATGTGAATAAAGAGCTCAGGCTGAGCATCTAGCTTGCTCTTGTCAGTCAAGCTCTCAAAACGGATCTTATCTAAAGCCTGAAATAAAATGCCACATCGTAAATTACAAGAATCCCATTCAGAAAATTCTGTCTACATAATAATACGTACACAATTCTTGAGAACTCTACAATCATCCAACAACCCAACAAGACTTCAAATAACCATTCAGTAGATAGTAATGAAGATTCTAGAAATGATAAAATATCTTGATGCAATCTAAAGCAAGTCTTCCTAAAAATTTGTTGAGCGTGTGTATAAGTAAAATCGAAATGAAACCAGGGAAATCCAGAATAACAATCAAAGATCACACTAATACAAAAAGATCTCCTAAGAAGAGTAAATAGAACGAAGATCAAAGACGGAATTAAAGAAAAGGAAAGGATAGTTACGTCAGAGGAATTGCTGATAAGTTCTCGGAGAAAGATCTCCTTGTTGCTGTAAAAAGTGTTGATGATGAGACTGAGAAGCTGATTAATCTCGGCCTGGAAGGCAAAGGTTTCAGTATCCGCCATTGCCGAAGACGTGAAGATAGAGACGATCAAGGAACAGAGAAATGGAGGAAATGTAAACGGGCGCTTGAAAGAAGAAATCAAGATCTAATGGTGGAACCGAAGGCTTATAAAGAAGGGATTTTACTAGGGTTTCTGGAACCTTCTATTTATTTGAAGTCTAAGTCCTTTTCTTTTTTTCTATTTCTTTGTTTTTTCTCTTTTGCTTTTTCCTTTTTTTTTTTTTTTTTTTTTTCCCGGAGATTGGAGAATTCCAGAAAATGGGGATAGGAAAATCTTAATCCAGGATTGGAACAAGATAATCTGAAGCGCTAATGTTGAAAACGCGCAGCCAAACAAGGCACCATAAATTTTTATTTTTTTTCTTTTTTTAGGAGAACAGGGGTTTTGTGGGAGAATAGGGGTTTGAGACTTTCTTCTTCTTTTTTGATGGAAGGATTTTAAAATTGAAGTTTAGAAGTTTTTGAACGGATAATAATATTGAAAAATTTTATGTCTCGTTTGGTAATAATTTGATTTAATTTTTAATTTTTGTACTTGAAGATTAAGTTTATAAACACTATTTCCATTTTTAAATTTATTCTGGTTATATTTTCTAAGTATAAAGTTTACTTCAAATAATCTAAAATTATTACATTTATAACAAATTTTGGGTAATTAAATTGCTTTGTATAGCACTTTTAGGAATAATAATTTTAATATATATATATATATATATATATATATATTAACACATAAACAAAGGGGCAGGGATTGTGGTCGGGGACGGGGCGAGGATCCCCTCCCCGTTCCAACTTAAATCCCTAGTTTGACTCCCGTACCTGGTCAAACATGAGATTTCTCGTCCTGATCGAGTCAAGGATCCGTGGGGCCCGACCTTGCAGAGAATTTTGTCAACCCTAATCTGAAGCCCTATTTTTTGTTTTTTTTTTTGTTTTTTTGTTTTTTTGTTTTTTTGTTTTTTTTGCAATTTTACATTTTTTCTATTTTATTTGTTTTTTTTTTATGATTTTATTTATCTTTTGTTTTTCTTTCCATTTTTTATTTGTTTTTTACGTTTTCAAGTTTAACAGTATAATATTTCAGTTCATTAATAAAAGAAATATTATATCACAATTTATTTCATTTGTAAAGAAACTTGAATTAAATTAAGCATTAATTCTAGTTAAATTACAGATTTAGTATTTGAATGTTCAGACTTCTTTTTACCTGTTTTTCTACTATTTTTTCTCTCTGGTCTTTTATTTGTTGCTTTCTGCCAATCTTATTTATTTATTTATTTTACTTTTTCCATGTATTTTGGTTTTTTATTTCTTAAACGTTTAGGTTTGTCTCTGTTTGAGACCAAAAATACATAAACGTAAGGTTATTTAACTAAATAAGTAATCTAAACATTCCATTAATTATTTAAACATAAAACTAGAAAATTGGTAAAATAGCTCAAAATTGAAAGTTGGGAGACACAAATACAGACAAGCCTTGACGTTCAGGAACTAATTTTATAATTTAGCCATAGCTAATACTTATTTAAAATTTAAATTTATTTGAAAGTGAATTGTAATATGATATTTTTTAAAAGAATTAAAGTATTATATTATTCAATTAGCTTTAAAAGATAATAAAAAAATAAAACAAAAACAACAAATAGAAAAAATGGAAAATGGAAAATAAAATAAGAGAGCTCAAACTCACACCCCTTCTATTTTTAGGACATTATCTCCACCATTATATCGATTACCATTTTTAAGTCATTCTCTCCACCACTATATCAATTCCCTCGATTTCTTTAAAATGTTCCCTCCACTACTATATTTGTGAGAAAAGTTTTCAAGAGTTAAAAGAATGACGGACATCAACTATAATATTTATTGTCTCTGATAATAATTAAGGGTTAGTGGACTACAATGATGCTTCAAGGAAAGGGCTAGCTTGTGTGCTTATGCAACAGAGAAAAGTTGTTGCTTATGCCATGCCAACTAAAAAACCGCGCAATTACTTCACTCATGATTTGGAGATTGCAAAGTAGTTTATGCTATAAAAATCTAAAGGTACTACTCCTATAAAGAGAATATCCAAATTTTCGCTGACCATTAAAGCCTGAAGTACCTATTTACTTAAAAGAGCTAACATAAGACAGAGAATATGGTTAGAACTTGTGAAAGACTATAACTGTAAGATTAACTACCATCAAGGTAAGGATAATGTGGTTGTAGATGCGCTCAGTAGAAGGATAGCAAGTGTGGCATCCTTGGTGACTTCCCATAATGAATTGTTGACAAGTTGGATCATTCTAGATTATGTTAGTTGTGAAAGATGTGCTACTCCAACTTTCCGTTGTGTCAAGTTTGAGGCAAAAGGATAGTTGATGCCAAAAAGATGATCCTGAGTTGGTGATGTGCTTGGGTAAGGTAAGGTCGGGGTGATTTTCACCCTAGCCAATTATTCAACTTTGTTATATAGGGGGAGAGTGTTTGTCGAAGAATTCCCCCTTGAAGCAAAAGTTGTTGGGAGAGGCTCATAACACCCATTTTTCAGTGCAACCTAGTGGTACCAAGATGTTTGATGACCTCAAGAAGCATTACTAGTGGCACACCATGAAAAGAGATGTTGCTTAATTTGTTAGTAAATGCTTGACATGCAAATAGGTTAAAGTTAAAAGGCAAAGACCTAGTGGGTTATTATAACCCTTAAGTATTTTCTATTTGGAAGTGGTAAAATATTGTTATAAACTTTATTACCAACAATTAAAGGGTATATGATGGTTTGGGTGGTAGTGGATCATTTAAAGAAGTTTGCACACTTTATTCCAAGTAAGGCAACCTATTCAGTGGGGAAGTGGGTAGAGTTGTACTTAAAAGAAATAGTGAGACTTCACGGTATGCCTGTGTCTATAATATTAGATAGAGACTCTCGATTTATGTCAAACTTTTGCAAAGTATACAAAAGGCCCTTAAAACTCAATTGATTTTTAGTGTCACGTTTCACACTCTAAGATAGATGACCAGATCAAGCGCCCAAACCAAGTTTTGGAGGACGTGCTCATGTATTGGATTTTTTAGGTAGTTAGGATAATTATCTGTATCTTAGAAAGTTCACATATCTATTAGGTGTTTTGAAATTTGTAGTGTAGTTTATGTCGTTATGTTGTTCTAAAGCATCATAGTTAGTAGAGATAGTTAAAGGGTAATTTTGGTAATGTTCCCTCGTTTAGGTTGAAATTTGGGGGCATCACTATAGTTGATAAATTCAAACATAACAATTCATCAAATGGAAGAAACTACAAATTTAGCATAAGAAAATTAAATTTGTAAATGAAACATCATCCAATTTGATGTTTCAATCCAATTTGAATGTTTTAACAATGAATTTAATCTACGTATATTAAATTCATTTTTAAAAGTTGCTCTAGGCACAACCCAAAGCACATGAGCGAGCCCAAGCCCAAGGGAACTATGAGGCAACATGGGAAAACACACATCTCAGAAGGAAAAAGTCAAGATCTTAGGTTTCAAGGTAACTGGTTGAAAGAAATGTCCTGATAGGAAAATAATCGACCTAACCTCAGTCTAGAGCTATACAACCTCAAGGGTTGTAGTCTCCCTGGCATTGTCAATGTTACATGTTGTTGACATGTTGTTGGATAGATATGGTGAAAGAAAGTGAAAGTTTTGTGAAGATTTGAAACATAAAATGAATTTAATCGTGTAGATTAAATTCATTGTTTAGAAACTTTCAAATTGAATTGAAACTTCAAATCAGAATGATGTTTCATGTACAAATTTAATATGTATGAAAGTTAAAATTTGTAGTTTTTTCAGTTTGAATGAGTTATGTTTATTTTTTGTCAAGTAACAACTCAATTGAGTTAAATTTGACAAATGTTTCAATTTGTTTATTTATTTGATTTTATTTTGTAATTTGGAGAGTTACCTAGTTGCTAGCCTATAAATAGCAACTTGGTTCTTCATTTGCAGCATCCTATTCCAAATTGAAGAGTTTTCTCCTTTCTTTTTTTCTTTCTTTTGTTCTTGAGTTGAGTTGAGAGCAAGTGATAACTTGTAGCAATACAAGTTATTGTCTCTCAAAAGTTGGAACAATCAGGATTCTTAATAATAAAATCTCATCTTTCTTAAAGGAAAACACATGAAATCCTTCAAACATTACTAACTTTTACAAAAATATTCTTTTTGATAAAACTGCATCACTAATGCATTTCATCGCAGAATTTCAATAAATTTCACTAAGTGTCGCAGGCGCAATTAACACAAAGGCATGTGTCTGAAGAATTGCAACGCATAGCAAATACATTGGTTCGAGTTGTTCCTATTAAATCACCACTTGCAAGTATGGATATCTGAATGTCGACGTCTGAAAAACAACTGAAATGGCAGGCGGCTAACCGGGGTATGGAAATTAATGTTGTCATATCACAAGTTGCTGAAGGAAAACGCCTATAAATAGAAGACTTGTGATGATATGTAGAAATGAACATCATCTTAGGCCTTTTATTTAGAATTATGAGGGCTGCTAAGCATAATATGCGGCAGTTATATTAGGAATTCATGAGAATTGTTTGTGTTGTTCAGCATTAAGAATCTCAGCTAACCCACTATTATGCATTATTATGCGTTCAATTGTCTATTTTTGTAGCTAACGCAGGAATCAGACGCAGACGCGGAAGCTGGGCTATCGCATAGACGATCGCATACACGATTGCATACGCTCAACGCATGAATATTGTGTCCATTAATCGCATGTGGTGATCGCATACAATAGTCGTATGGGTGTTGCGGCTGTTGAGCGAATGCGTCCATCGAATGGGAATTGCGGTCGTCGAGCAAATGCGATCATCACATAGAAGATGTGGTCATCTTGTAGAAGTTGCAGTAATCAAGCAAATGCGGTCATTTTAAGATTGCAGCTACACGATGATAACCATAATAGCAGGATCACCGGAAGGTTGGTGGAATGGAAGCATCAAAGCATATCTCGGGAAAATCAAAAGATGATATTGACATTTCACCTACCATGCCATTAGCAGCCGAGATTCAGAAAAGGATCAACGCACCGCTAATGTCAAAATCAGAGCAGGTCCATTAATGCTGTCGGCGATCAAGCTCTATAAATAGAAGCCGCTGAGCAGAATTTCAATTCATCCAAGGTTTTCATCTAAGGTTCCCAACCTTCGGGTGGATCCTTGTGATCCAGACGAACGTGTTAGAAGAAAGCTTGAGAGTTCTTCATCTCCTTCATCCATTCCGAGTGACGACCGAAGCCTTCGCCGGAGTTAGATCTTGAGAGAGTCAGCTCCACCGTTCTTTTATGGCACCACTGGCAGCCTTGACACACATCTGCTGGAAGCAAGACATTGCTTCCAGCTGGTCCTTTCATTTTCTCTTCTTTTCTTATATTGTATTGTATTACATTTTGGATTAAGAAATTAATACATTGTGTGTTCAATGCATTTCTATGTTTCCTTCGATTACATCTCCATCTTTCTTTGCTTAGCACCTTTAACATTCATTGCATCACTTAGTGAGACTGTTAGAGTATCACATACTTAATCATGCGGATTAGAGATATGAAGCATGTAGCAAACCACTGGAAGGTGTGCGTTGTGCGAGTGTGTGAGAAAACCTTATTTGCTTAGCAATGCCTATCTATAGGTGGACGCAACGCTTGTCTATGAGTAAAGTCAGCAACAGCTAACTGCCCAAGAGGGTAAGTGGTTGGTCACATTAAGCAATGTAAACCAGTGTTCACTAGAGATTGCGTCAGCCAGGTTTATGCGATTACCTTGTCTTATGAGCGCATCATTCATCATTTAGGCATACTTGGAAGAGTAGTCTAAAAACCAAATCTAAATCTCGGGAGAGTGGATTGGATTGCATAAGCAAGAATGGGGAACTTAGGAATAAGCTCCATTTGCTATTACACAACGTATGCACCCTACGGAGAGGATATTGCATGCGTCCAAGAAGTAGGATACGGTGGCGGTATGTGGTCATCTTGTTTATATGTGGGAGCACATGAGCAGGAATAGAGACTTAGGAATAAGGCCTCTTGACACTTCGCATACACATCGCATAAATCCTAGAAATAGGCTCAAGTGTGTGTAGCATGATTGCATAACTTGCACTGGCTGAGGTTGCCCTTGTGGTCACTCTTAAGGGTTGCGATGAAGACATCCCCACATTTTATCTATTTTCCATCCATTTACTACGCGTCAACAATTGTAGTGTCTCTACCTCTCATTCATACTTCCAATGCTTTGTCTATTAGTTAGGAGTAGGAGTAGTTGTAGCTTAAAACCCCCCATCATTCTTTTATTCATCTGCCGCATACACATTACCGCATACGTCTAGCTACAAGTCCCTGAGTTCGACCTTGGATCACCCGAGAAACTTGCGTTCGCATTATACTTGGCGTGAGCGCAAGAAAACTTGTGACGGGAACGCATGGTCATCGCATACATTCGTTAACACATAGTTTCATTCCAACGCAAGACCACCGATGCATGCGAATCAACGCATACCTTAAGACATGCATCGCATAAATACGTTCACTAATTTTCGTCACCAACTTGCAACCGGAAAATACAGCATAATGTAGAGAGAGCATCTTAGAGTAATAGAGTAGTCTTGCTGCTACAAGAAGATCACAGGAGGAAAAGAACCATCACCATTGTTGATCAAGGAGAATTGAAGAGAACCAAGCTCGAGAGAGAACTTTTCTTCATTTCCTTAACAAATTGGTTGTACACACATTAAGATCAAGTCAAAAAAGACAAGAAATTGAACTCTGCAGCTTGACTCTTTTCTTCTTACTTTATTTTCATTCATCATCATGTGATTAAGTGTGCTATTCTAAAGACAATTTCAATCTTTATAAAATCGTGCATTTAATCCATTCATATTTGCCTCTACTTAGCATCTACCGTGTTAAATGCGTTTCTGACTTTGTGCATGCTAAAATTCTAAAAGCTTTAATCATTTAGATCATTTGTTTGAAATTATCTCAGCTAAACCATTCGAGAGAATAGAATAGCTAGAAACACATCAAGTCATAACGCTCAGTAGCTTTAAAGATCAAGATACTTGTGTTTCACTGTTTTCTGTATTTAACGCATGCACCCTAGAGATAGGAACATATGGCATTTGCATTGAGAAATGTTAAATGATTAGATAGACAGAAACCCAATGTATTGACATACATTTGATTGTAAACACGCATATTTCATCTTCATTCTTACCCACTTTTTCGTGTCCATCTCGCTTAGATCAACGCATCTATCTATCACTTAGCACCATTCCTTCATTGAATCCTATATTTCACTTGAGCTCCTATTTCTTCTTGTATGAATGCAGTGTCAGCCTCAATATTGATCCAAGCTCGAGTGTAGATAACTTTTCCAGCATTTATTTAGAACCCTTTTACATCAGTGTAATGCAAAGCTTGCGTTAGTCTAACGTAGATCCATGTGTTCAACCCTGGACTTACCAGGATCCTGAATTAGATTTATACTTGGATCTAGCTCAGGTAAAGCTTGTACGCATCATCGAGAGAGTGTAACGCATCACCCATTCTTCTCACCTAGAGAAGTCATTCACCATTCATCTCCATTTACATCAATCTTATATTCCATCTCCACTCACAATACACTCCTAGCACACATCACGAAAACACGAATGCAAGTATCCAAGAGTTCTGCTAGACTCGAGTAATTCAAGGTTGCAGTTCTACCAGAGTTAGTCATTGTATCTTGCTGAGACGATCATTATAGTCTACTTGTAGCCCGTGCAGAGTGAATAATTGTCTTCAGGACAACGCTTACCAGAAGCATACCTCGACTACGTTTTGAGTCTCCAAATGTTTTGAAGTTCTTTAAAGTCTTTGGTTATTTTCATATCTAATCCTTGTTACACCATCTGACTTTCATTTGAGTTCGAATATTATACATTCCTGTATTGTTTCTAGAAATTGAGTGTAATCAGTTTGCTAGTGTATTCAGTTATGTATATATCATTTTCTCCTAACAATCTGAAGACAATTACTATATTTGAACTGATGGCTGCAAACTCTTCCACCAATACCACTACTTCTACCATCATTAGATCGCCCATTGTCAAACCTCATGCTGAAAAATCAGAGAAGTTCAAGAGAGACAATTTCAAGAGATAGCAACAGAAGATGATCTTTTATCTTACCACATTGAATATTGCTCATATTTTGAAGGAATATTGCTCAATTACTCCACCAGAAGCTGTAACTCCTAAAACAGAAGCTTCAAAGCAAGCATGGATGCATTTGGACTTCCTGTGTCGTAACTTATATTTTTAGTGGTCTTCAGGACACTTTTTATAATGTCAATTGCAATTCCTACAATACATCAAAACTATTGTGAGAGACATTAGACGAGAAGTACAAGCTATAAGAAGTAGGTACTAAAAACTCCTTGTGGGAAAATTCTTAGATTATAAGATTATCGATATCAAGGTTGTAGTCAATTAAATGGAAGAATACAAATTATCATTGTATCTTGCGTTGATCGCTAGAGCTCTTGATCGATTTTCGCATGCATGGTCATTGCGTTGATCATCTCTTCGTTCTTGATTGATGGGCGCAATGCGATGTAGATGCATTATTTATCTTATCTTCGAGCCATGAACGCATACGGTGACTTATTTCCTGCAAAACAGAAACTAAAACCTTCTATCTCGCCATCGCAATGGTGTTAGTGGGTGTATTTACGACATTTCATAATTTTCATATTTCTTAGCTAATTTGTATACTATCGACGCAACTTTTCTTTCTCTTTGTCGTAATATCTAAATAAAACAGTATAAATAACTTGTATTTCTACAATTTATCACACCCCCAAATTTAGATATATGCTTGTCCTCAAGCATATCTTCAACTAAGGCAATTTTCGCTCAATTCCTATCCTAACTTTGTGTCGATTGGTTGCTCCGAATGCTCCACCTATACAACATTACTTAACAAAACAATTTCCTTCTATCCTTTAATAATTCATTGACATGCTCTACTTTATTCTTTTATACAACAAATCTCTACTAAAAAATTCCCTTCTTGTTTTGAAAAGAGTGTTTACCTCTTCTTGCAAAAATAACTTGGTGCGTCTGTATGCGGTGGTCTAGTTTGAGCCGTTTTATTAGAGACCGTTGATCATGGTTACACTCTTCGTTTTGGCTTGCTCCCACAGGTGTCATGCGAGCATCCAACTACGGTTGTGTGCCAATCTCAACTTCAACTCTTGATTTTCAGCAAAGGTTTACTTTTGCTGGTCAGAGGAGTTGTCTCTTATATTCTTATTTTTTTTCTTTTCATATTGCGTCGTTCTTGGAAACCCACCTTCGTTTTGGCTTGCTCCCACGGGTGTTAAGCAAACATCCAACTACGAGCAGGTTCCTTTCACGACTTAACTCTTATTAGGTTGAGATTTTTTCTTGCACTAACATTGGAGTTTATATGAGAAATTATTTTTTTTTTATAATGAACGCATTTTTCTAAGGATAACCACATCCGCTTGATCGCATCTGCTCAGACCTTCCCTACCCTAAAATTTAGAGATGCGCAAGGTTCTCATTGTGTTGTTTTGGACAGAATAGACAAAACACTTGGTCAAAATTTTGAAAAGAAGGTTTGAGCAGAGTTTTGAAGTATAAAAGGTAAAGCAACGTTGTTGCTATGAATTATCTAAGTGTTAGTCAGAAAATGCAAAGTATAAGAAATGTTGCTAAGGGTATTCATATTACTCATCATGGCAGCGCAATGAATAACGCAAAATATAAGATAAAGAACATCACAATAATTGACAAAGGATGATAAGTATTGAGGCAAACACATATGGAAAGAATAGTTACTTAGTTGTATTAAAATTAACTAAGTATACAAAGAATTATAATTATCGCAATACAAAATTGGAGCATGTACAAAGAATCAAGGAATAGCTTCTATACATAAAAATAATGAATGAATTTATCCTTTGCATTTTACTCGAACAGGTGCAAGGTTAAAGATTAACACAGCGCATCTGTTAATGCAAATGCATATTTGCAGAGGACGGGCAACGACGCATATATCAGCGCAACACACCCCTCAACTCAACGCATTTCTGGAGGACGGGCGAATGGTATTTCTACTGGTGCAACACTACCTCAACATAGTTCGTTTTCGCTAAGGACGGGCGCAAAATACATACGCGCGCAACACACCCCTCAACGCAGTGCATTTGTGAAAGATGAACGCAAAGTGTATCTTGTTAGCACAAGATGCACCCATCATCGCAATGCATACTGGATGTTGATTGTTATTTTTATTATTATTATTATTATTATTAATTTTTTTTCATCAACAACGCAAGTCGTTAGGACTTTGCGGTATTCATTTTCTTTTTAAGTCAGTCATTCAAAGGAATTTTAAGAACAACGCAACTAATGAAGGAAAGTAAAGAAATTGGACATGACATGGAATTAACGCAATTGAATTAATTGAAAGTAAATTCAAAAAGCAATAAAGACTAATTCTGAGAAAACAATAAATAACGCAATGCATAGAGCAATAAAGACAGAATTAAACATAGATTTTAGAAATGCAGATTGAAAGACAATTTTCTCATGATTACCGCAATCCACTCCTCTGCAGGCGGTCAAACTTGCTTGCACAATCCCATCAAGGGTATTGTTCACCTCCTTTCCTCACCCCGCAGTGTGTACGGGAAGAGATACAATTTAATTCCTTCGGGAGTCACACCAGGTATAGAAAATGCGTTGCATATTTCTACGAAGCTGGTCAAATGAGCATGCAGGTCTTCTCCTTGTAGACCTCCGAATTGTCCCGCATTTTGGATCATTTAAAGCATAACCGGCCTTATCTCAAACCTTGCATTCTCCACAACCGTAGGTCTTGAAATTCCAACGCTTAATTTGGTTCTGATGTGTTCTTGCACGAATGATCCGAGGTCGAACACGGGGATTGTTTTCGTTAATGCGATACTAATATGATACATGCAACCGGTTTTTTAATAATGAATAAAGAATGTTGGGTTTGTACATAAACATAAATTGCGATGAAATAAAAATGCGATGATAAAGTAAAGTAAAAATGCGTTGATAAAAGAAATTCCTAAACTCTTTTGATATATGATACAAGATACATGATACATGATACTGAGGTCGAGAACATACTGTGAAGTTGTACAAAGAATCGATGTATGCGATGGCAAGTCTTATGCATGAAGTAGAAAGAGAAAGAGTAAAGAGTAAAAACATCGCAAGTTTGTCAATCATGTTAAGGACGTAACTAAGGTTCTGCTTTCCCTTGGCGTACACCTCTCGATGATCGGTCGCGTTCCCATATCTCTATGGCGAAACAGAGATGAATGTGATGAACGCAAGGTTGTTCCCATCTCTGGAAATACTTTTCGCTTTAGTTAACGCATTCTTCCAACCTTCTCTCGATAGGCAGAATAACATTTTCACTTCTGCTCTCACAGGTGAAGATACCATCGAGCATGATTTAGCTAAACTTAATTATTTCCTTAACTCAATCGCTTAATTCTCGCTATTTACCCGAGGATTAAGAACACATCATGGAGAAAATGAATTATGAATGTATGAAAGAGACAGAGAGATGATAATGGTGACTGAGATAACATTTAATTCTAAAATTAAGCGTTTGATACATGATGTGTATGAGAGATTACAGAAGATGAATATAAAGATGAAATAGAGGATAGAAACAAATACTGAAAAAGTGTCAACGTCTTGACACAGATCCCGATCGGAGATTATGCTTGCCGGCGTGTGGAAGTGGTGGAGAAGAAAGCTTCCCTCTCAAGCTTGCTTTTCCGGTAGAATTGACCTTCACACAGAGCTTCAACTACGGGAATTGGAAGAATTCTCTGCTCAGAGACTCACTTCTCGGCCTTGTCTCGTAGTTCTCCCAGGTTTACTCTAGACAGTCGCTTCAGACTAGCCTTTCTCTCAGAATCAATATATGCACATCTCTATGTATACATGTATGTATTTCAGTTAATTTGAAGAAGCTATTTATAGGCAAGACCTTGGCTCTTTGAATTTGTGGACCCCACTATATAGTTATGGTAGTTCCTGAAATGGCAGAATGAAAAATTCCTTCTGTTACGCAATCAACTTGTCAGAAATGTACAACTGAACGTTGTACACTCTTCAGAATCTTCCGCAAATGTGTTGCTCTTCAAATCTTCGAATTATCGCCGCATGCGGTGTTTTTTTTTATTACCGCATACGGTTAAAATTGCGTTGATCGCTAAAACTCTTGATCGATTTTTGCATGCGCCGTCATTGCGTTGATCATATCTTCATTCTTGATTGATGGGTACAATGCGACGTAGATGCGTTGTTTATCTTGTCTTCGAGCCATGAATGCATGCGGTGACTTATTTCATGCAAAACAGAAACTAAAACCTTCTATCTCGCCATCGCAATGGTGTTAGTGGGTGTATTTACGACATTTCATAATTTTCGTATTTCTTAGCGAATTTGTATACAATCGACGCAACTTTTCTTTCTCTTTGCCGCAATATCTAAATAAAACAGTATAAATAACTTGTATTTCTACAAGTTATCACACCCCCAAATTTAGATATATGCTTGTCCTCAAGCATATCTTCAACTAAGGAAATTTTCGCTCAATTCCTATCCTAACTTTGCGTCGATTGGTTGCTCCGAATGCTCTACCTATACAACATTACTTAACAATGCAATTTCCTTCTATCCTTTAATAATTCATTAACATGCTCTACTTTATTCTTTTATACAACAAATCTCTACTAAAAAATTTCCTTCTTGTTTTGAAAAGAATGTTTACCTCTTCTTGCAAAAACAACTTGGTGCGTCTGTATGCGGTGGTCTAGTTTGCATCATTTTATTAGAGACTGTTGATAATGGTTACACTCTTCATTTTGGATTGCTCCCACGGGTGTCATGCGAGCATCCAACTACGGTTGTGTGTCAATCTCAACTTCAACTCTTGATTTTCAGTTAAGTTTTACTTTTGCTGGTCAGAGGAGTTGTCTCTTATATTCTTATTTTTTTTTCTTTTCATATTGCGTCGTCCTTGGAAACCTACCTTCGTTTTGGGTTGCTCCCACGGGTATCATGCGAACATCCAACTACAAGCAACTTCTATACGATGACTGTAATCGCTTGATGATGCATGGAAATTTGAAGTCAATTTCTACTCGACAACCAAATCTCGTGGATGCATTACGCAATGCATGTTCCTAAAATATGCGTTGATAGCCATGCGTTGATGATCATGCGTTGGAATGAAAATGCGCCAACAATGTATGCGATGACCATGTGTTCTGCCACAAGATTTCTTACGTTCATGCCAAGTATAACATGAATGCAAGTTTCTCGGGTAATCCGAGGTCGAACACAGGGATTTGTAACTATATGTTTGCGGTGATTGTGCTTGCGGCGGTATAAATAAAAGAATGAAGGGGTTGCTGCTATGTTAATCCTACTCCTACTCCTATCTATTAGACAACACAATGAGAATATGCATGAAAGGTAGAAATGCCACAAACCTTGACACGAAATAAATGAATGGGAAATAGATAAAATGTGGAGATTTTTCATTGCAACCCTTAAGAGTGACCGCAGGGGAACCTTAGTCAGCGTCAGACTATGTGATCATGTTACAACGATACACGGCAAGTCATTTTCCAATGGAAATGCGGTGCTTCCAATTCTAGGACGCATGTGTTGAACGTAAAGTGTCCATAGAGCTTATTCCTAAGTCTCTACTCTTGTCCTATGCGATGATGCAGAATGCATGAAAGCAAGGTGACTGCATTCAATTGTATCCTATCTCTAAGATGCATGTGATGTGTTAATAACAAACAGTGCTTATTCCTAGGCGCCTATCTCTTGTTTTATGTGTTCTAATCTGGCTCTCTCAAGCCTAGATTCTGACCTGACCTTCGCAAGCCTAGATCCTGTCCTTAGACTACCCTCCCGAGTATCCCTAATGGACGAATGAAGCATACATAACACAAGACAATCGAATAAACTTCGCTGACCTACGGTTGTTACTATCCCTAGTGAATAACGCATACCTTCCTTAATGCGTCCAACCACTTACCCTCTCGGGCAGTTGATTGTTGTTGACTTCACTTATAGACAAGCAATGCATTAGCCTATAGACAGGCGTTGTAGCAACTTCACACTAAGAAAATAAGATTATTCACATACTCGAACAACGCACACCTCTCGGTGGGTTGCTACATGCTTCATATCCCTAATCCACATGACTAAGTATGCAATACCCAAGCAATCTTAGTAAGTGTTACAATGAAAGTAAAGATGCTAAGCAAGAAGATGGAGATGGAGTTGAAGGAATAAAGAAATGCATTGAAAAACACATTGTATTAATTCAAAATGTCATACAATACAATATAGAAAAAGAAAGGAAAAAGAAATGACCGGCTGAAAGCAAAACTTTGCTTCCAGCGGATATGCGTCAAGGCTACCGGTGGTGCCATGGATGGGTGGAGGAGCTGACTCTTTCGAGATCTAACTCCGGTCGTCACTCGGAATGGATGAAGGAGGTGAAGAACTCTCAGGCATCTTCTCACGTATTTTGTCTGGATCGCAGGAAAAATCCCCGATTGAGGGACAATCTCCGGATCCAAGGATCCTCAACGAATGATCTGAATTTCTGCTCATCGGCTTCTATTTATAGAGTTTGGATCGCCGACAGCATTAATTGGACTGTTCTGAGTCTGACGTTCGGCGCGTTAGTCCTTTCTGAACCTCTGCCACCAATGGCGCGGTAGGTGAAATGTCAGCATCAGCTTTGGATTTTCTCGAGGTAGGTGCGTTGATGCGTTCATTTCGCCTACCTTGCGTTAATCCCATTAGTTGCGTTGTCGCGCAGCTGCAATCATTTAATGACCACATTCGCTTAATATCGCAACTCTACACGATGACCGCAATCACTTGACGAGTGTAACTCCCATGTGATGAACGCATACGACTGATTACCACAACATCCATGCATTGATCGATGCGTTTGCCTTGCGGTGGAGTGTTCCTCCACATGCAGTCGTCTATGTGATGGTCTGATTTTTGCATTTGCATTCATTTCCTACATGGGCTACAAAAATAAACATTGAACGTATAATTAACACAAAGTAATGGGTTAGCTGAGATTCGACATGTTGATCGACACAAACTCTTTTTCTCATGAATTCCTAGCATGATCGACGCAATTTCTGCCAAACAACCTTCATAATTCTAAGTAAAAGGACTAAGATGACATGCATATTTGCATGTCATCACTTGACGATCGCAACTCTTATATGATGGACGCATGTAGTTGATTACCGCAACACCCATGCGTTGAACGTATGCATTCACATTTGCGATGGAGAATTTCTTCGCATACGGTCGTCTATGCGATAGCCCAGCTTTCGCCTCTGCGTCCGATTCTTGCGTTAGCTACAAAGATAGACAATTCAACGCATAATAGTGGGTAAGCTGAGATTTTTAATGCTGAACGACGCAAACTCATTTTCTCATGAATTCCCAACATAATTGTCGCATATTCTGCTTAACAGCCCTCATAATTCTAAATAAAAGGCATAAGATGACATGCATTTCTACATTTCATCACACCCCCAAACTTAGAATCATGCTTGTCCTTAAGCATGCGTTATACTCAATAAATTATAACTCACCATCAGGCTTTCTTTTGCGATGACTAGCCTCTCAGAGTATAATTTACTCATACCTCAAACCATCGTCGCAACACTCTCCTCCACTTTTGCTACTTCTTCAAAAATATCTTTTCTAAGTTTAGATCCGGCAAGCCTTTGTGTTTAGCTTTTGAGAATGCGTTCGTTCAAAACATTTCAAAAATTTGCGATGACTTATTTGAATGCGGCGTTGAACCTGGTTACGCTCTTCGTTTTGGCTTACCCCCACGTATGTCGTGTGGGCATCCAACTTCGGTTGCGTTCCATATTCAACTCAACTCTTGTCTTGCTTAATTAGGCTTGCGCCCGACAGAGGAGTTGCACTTATGTGTTGATCTTAGCGACTTACTTTCGTTTTGGCTTGCCCCCACGTATGTCATGCGGACATCCAACTACGGGTAAGTGCCTTTCACAACTTTACTCTTATCAACATGGGTTTCCCCATTACGTTAATAGTGGAGTTGTTATTCTAAAAAATATATATATATTTAAAAAAAAAAATAATCGCAATGTAATGAACGCAATTCTCCGAGACCGCTGCCACCCCCAAACTTAGGGGTTGGTAGCGTTCTCACTGTAAAGCTAAACAAAATCAATAGGAATGCGGTAACAAATGTTTGAGCAAAAGTTTGTGCAAAATAAAACTTAAAGACTTTCAAAATTTGAAGAAGCTATTAAAAGTAAGGTGAGCCTTGCGATGCTTAGTTAGCGGATGCGGTAAATTATACGTACCATCATAGATGCATCGCAAAGGAACGCTATAAGACAAGGAGAATTTCAAAAGGATAATGCATAAAGAATAACAAGAAAGGACCTTAGGCGGAATAACACATGCGATTATGCGTTGGAATCCACGCGATTAAAGCCATGCATTGAAGGATGAAGGGAATGCTTCCATTGTACTGCGCACCGAAGAGAATTATTTTTTGCACCTACAAGGAGCAAACGCACCACAACCAAGGAAGCAGCCGCATATCCATAAAAACAAGAAAATTAAACTAACTAAAAAAGCAAGGTAAAGATAGAGTAAAAGACGTCTCTGGAGAAATTGGAGTTTTGTCATCACAAGGAGTCTTCCATGCAAGAGATTTCTTTCAATTGCTTAGGTCAAGAAGCTCGTCCTGACCATTGGAATATATCGTTCTTCTGCTGCTCATTTATGATTGTGATTTGGAATTATCGTTTTCTGCTGCTCATGGAAATCACGAATCCGATTTCCTTCAATTGGTTCAGAGCCAGGTTCTTTGATATTCCAAATTACAGATATGAATTGAACAAATTTTTGAGTCACAGTGGTTTTCTGCATTTGTGGTTAACCGTTTTCTACATTTGTGGATGAATTGATGAATGTTTCGGGTTCAAATTGCCTTTTTGTTAAAGCTTTAGTTATTACAAAGTGTTAATTGTAAAGGCTCCTATGTTTTTGGACGAAATTAACATCGCAATCGAGTCTTTAATTCAAAAGTTTTGAGTTCGTTGAGTGATTCGTGATGAAGCTTCGACACATGGCAATGCGGTTCTCAACGAAGAAGAAGACTAAGCGTTGATCGGATCGTGTAGCCTCAGGTAAACAATCATTGGGATTTAACTATGCGATCATTTAGTAGTTTTTTCTAGACGATCATGTAGTATCTTCTAAATGATCGTTTAGCTAATGTTAAGAGATGGGGTAAATCGTTTACCATATCGCGTAGCGTTAGTTTCCTGATCGCGTAGACGCTGGAGGTAGATGATCATAGTGGGAACATGCGATGCTCGTCGTTTAGTAGAAGGCACGCACTAGATGATCGTGTAGTTAGGAAGCTTCATCGCTTAATTACTACCTATGCGATCGCGTGTTGCAATACGGAGGCACTAGCTAAGCGATTGCTTAGGTGATGGTGCTTTGCGGCATCATAGTCGCTTAGACGATCGCAGCAGCGGGCGTTTTGTGGAGCGCGCTAAGTGATCGTGTACTTCAGTGTAGTAATAACTAAACGATCGTTTGGATTTTTCTAGACGATCATATAGTAAATGTTAAACGATCGTTTAGCTGTGGGAGCGCTAGTAAGCGATAGAACGAAGAGTTTGTTTTATCGTATAGACAATCGCGGGGTGCTTAGTACACGATGGTTGGAGAAGCGATGCTTTGCTCGAGCGGTTCAAGACCCGTTTCGCCTGTTTGAACCGGAGACTCCTTGTCTTTGTAATAGTTAGCTTTCCTTTTGTGTTTTTAAGGCAATTTCACCCGGTTCATCAACTTTTAGTGCTTATACATGTGATGTATGGTACTTATATGCCAAATTGTTTGTCATAGAGTTAAAAACCCACCTTAAGTTGTGCAATTATTCAGGCATCATGTATTATAAATGTTATAATATTGCATGAAGAAATTACTTGAAAACATGAGCATGCATCATGAAATATAAGAGCTATATTTTGCATGTAGTGAGCATTATCATGCATCATCCTTTTATTATAAGTGTTATAGTCTAAGGGTGAATGGAAGCATGTTTTGTTTGTTTAGTTGCGGTTATGTATAAGCGCTATATAAAAGAAGTAGCAATGAATGGACAATGCATTGAGCATGACACTTAGGCTGTTTATAAGCGTTATGAATGCCTTGCATGTGTTAGCTTCATGTTGTAGTGGTTGTTTCCGTTTACAATTGTTATAAAGGAAATTAGACCTAAAATCAATAACTCAGAGTTGCATGTGGACTTAGGGTGAACTCAAGTTTTTAAAGGGGTTTTAAAATTAGATTGAAATAGACCTAAGTTCATGTGGTTCTAAAGAGTTTAATAACCTAGATTCATCTTTTAAAATCGGTTTAATAGGATTAAATTGGTTGGAATAAAAGATTAAATT
Organism: Benincasa hispida; assembly: GCF_027475165.1. Taxonomy (NCBI): domain Eukaryota; kingdom Viridiplantae; phylum Streptophyta; class Magnoliopsida; order Cucurbitales; family Cucurbitaceae; genus Benincasa; species Benincasa hispida. The sequence continues at coordinate 69,033,658 of NC_143479.1, read as the reverse complement.
TGTTGTAAACCTATCTATAAGGGACCTTTTGTCTAAGGCGGGTTCTAGCTAGTCTGGGGTTCTTAAGTTAACGGAAACGTAACACCCCTACCTGGGAACCTACTTGGAAAGGTGAATTAGATAGATTTTTAACAAACATGCGACGATTTGGTCAAACACTCCGTTAAAGAGTTTAATGGATGATGATCAAAAGTTGTTTAACTATCCAAGGTAAATGTTACTCTTGGGAAAATCTAAAAGTCATTTGGTTAAAATCCTTAGTCGTGTTTTTTCTAAGTAAGCTAAACCCTAGGTTATAAAATACTCAGGGGGAGGAAGAGGCGCATCAGATATGTCTATGATTCCACTCATGTTTCTCCCTGTATGTTCACGCCGTGAGATTCATGCTTGGCTTCGTGGTGTCCAGGATGCATCCCCCTTCGGATGGTGTTTGCATAAGTCAATATCAAGGTGAACGAAGAGAGTATTTATAGTAAGTAGGTGAAAGGTGTGTGTCAACACATCCTATGGTCTCTGTCATTGGTTCACACCATGAGATCATTCTGTACTCCCTCGTGTCGCCTTCGGAGCATCCCCCTTCGGATGGGTTTTTTGCAGTTGGTCAATATCAAGGTGAACTCCAGAAATGGATAGGGTCGCTTTAGGTTTTGCCCCAATCGGATTTTTTCCCTTCAGATTGGCCTTTTGGGACGGACCTCTAGGGCTTAAAATGGTGGGTCATAGTTACGGGAGATTGTTAAGTAAGTTAATGATCTCTTGGCCAAATCAATGATGGCTAGTCGTTATAGGAACAAGAGTTGTTCTGGTATTAATGACTGTTTAAGAACTTCTCAATTTAGAGGAAGGATGACTGACCTCCCTTCAACGACTTTTGTCCTAAACCTTTGAAGCGTCATTGTGAAACTAGATGTCACACGGGGTTCATGTTAGTTTTGCTAAAACCTTATTGGATGTTGTTTTATTTTACAACGGGTATTTGCTTAAAACCTAACGTAGGTCAATGTGTTTTTCTTTTTCAGCAACTCATTAGTATTTCCATTTAAAGCTTTTAAAAATGACCGAGTATTTACAGTGGAAAGAATCGTGTGAAAAAAAATTAGTGGCAAACGACTTTCATCCCACTACTCTCCAAAAAAGGAGACAAGACAGTAAATATGATTTTGCCTGGATCCTAGATCCAGGTGCTACCAATCATGTTAGTTCCTCTTACCAAGGATTCAGTTCCTAGTATACGTTGCCACAGGGAGAGATGACTCTTCGAGTCGAAACTGGTGAGGGTTTTTCAGCTGTTGCTGTAGGCAGCTGAAGTTATTTGTTGATAAGAAACGTTATCTGTTACTGGATAATGTTTTTGTAGTTCCTCATATTAAGAGGAACTTGATCTCGATTTCTTGTCTCATTGAACAAGGCTATACCGTCTCCTTTTCTGAGAATAAAGTGTTTATTTCAAGAATGGAATGGAGATTGGTGATGGTTCAATGGAAAATAACTTATATGTACTAAGGTCATTAGTGATAAAAACCTTGTTTAACACTGAAATGTTCAGTACGGCAACAACAGCTAAAAGACCAAAGGTTTCTCCAAAGGAAAACTGCAAAGTGCACTTCTAAAGAGTTTAGAAGAAAACTCCTTTCTGGTATGTGAATCATGCCTCGAAGGCAAGATGATCAAACGACCTTTTATTGGAAAAGGTTACAGAGCCAAGGAGGTCTTGGAGCTTGTACATTCAGACCTCTGTGGTCCGATGAATGTTAGAGCTTGAGGTGGGTATGAATATTTCATCTATTTCATAGATGATTATTCAAGGTTTGGGAATCTCTTCCTAATGCAACGTAAGTCTGAAGCCCTTGACAAGTTTAAGGAGTATAAGGCTGAAGTTGAAAACTTGTTAGGTAAGAAATAAAAACACTACGATCTGATCGTGGTGGAGAATATTGATAACGGGCAGAAATGCAAGTTATTACAACACAAAGTTGTAAAACAATGCAGGATTGCGATGATAAAAATATATAATATTGCGTCCAAAAGCATTAAGTTCACAACATTGCGATCGCATGCGTCCATCGCATTAAAAATGCTAACTTATGTATTTTATGCAGGAAAATGCGTTGACGCAAGGTGAAAATGTGATCTGAAGAAATTAACGTTCGAGCGTGTTAAGAGATTGCGACCGAAAGGCTATGCGATCATTTGCACTCGCGAAAATCTACTCAAGAAGGTGGCCACATAGAGCCGGCGCATCAAGGTGGGCGCATCTAGGTGAAAGCTTAATAAATCATGATGGGACAGAAAGCTGATGACGGTAGATTCCGAATTAAGTTGACAAGCCGTTAATGACATACTGTAGCAAGAACACTCAACTTTTCGGTGACAATTATTCAGCACATCAGACAGAGAATTAATGTCATCCCATCAGTGCAATCATAAGAGAGAAGAAGCTTTTCACCCTGAAGCTCTTTAAATATCGAAGGCCACCTTCATTGAAGGAGTTCGCCCAATTTACAGAGTTTACCATATATATAGAAATTAACCTTCTTCTTAGTTTTCTTATACTTAGAAGGTGGAAGTGAGAGAAAGGAAAAGACACCGGAAGATCGTCCTGGTCAGCTCGAGAGAGTGCCAAAGAACGTGGAAAAATAGAGAGAGGGTCGACTCTTGCGAGAGCAAGAATATCTTTTGAGCAGAGTAGAGAAGAACAGTGTAAAAGCCTTGGGAAGGAAGAGATTGCTACCAGGTTCTTTATTCTTATTCCGTATTGTCATTTTGTACTTCGATTATATATATATAGAATGGAACTTGCTTTTCTACATCTGTTCACTCTCTTTAAAATACGCATAAGTAGCTAAAACTATCGAATGGGTTAAGAAGTACTTAGCTAACATGAGCTAGGATCTTCATTGCATGCAGTCACCTTCTCTTATATTACGCCCATCACCCTTTAGAGCTACTCGAGAGAGAGTCTAAAGAAAGAACCTAAGACTTGAGAGAGCTAGGTTAAAATCTAGACTTGAGAGAGCAAGATTAGATCTGCATAAGCAAGAGATAGAGGCTTAGAAATAAGCTCTGTTTATCAACATGCATTGCATGCACCCTAGAGATAGGTTATGGTAGTATGCGGTCGCCTTGTATATGTGTATGACATTCGTCATCGCATAGACAAGAGTAAAGGCTTAGATGTAAGTCCTAAAGATATCATCGCATACATCACATGCGTTCTAAAATTAGAAGCCGTAGTATTTGCATTGAGAGATGATTTGTTGTTGTATGTATGTAACATGATCCCATAACATGAACGCAATCCTAGGAAGTGTTAGCTAAACCCCTTCTCAACCCGTTCCCCCGCATACTATCGCATCTTTCGTATTATTAACTCTTTTCTCAACTCCGCCGCATACACTTTATACTGTAAACAACAAACTAACCAATCCCTTGATTTATTTGTTTTGCAAAGTGATCTAAAAATTACCATCACATACTGTTTTCCTTAGTCCCTGAGTTCGACCCTAGGCTTACTAGGCAACTCAGTAGGATTAATACTTGGATCTTATTGAGGAAACTTGCATGCACAATGCAATTTCCACTATCGCATTTTTTACCATTATTTCATCGCATAACAACACATATCAAGTATATGGATCTCCAATTCCAGAACTATATAATAGAACATGGGATTGCATCCCAACTCTCGGCCCTTGGTACACCTCAGCAGAATGGTGTATCAGAAAGGAGAAATAGGACCTTGTTGGACATGGTTCAGACTATGATGAGTTATGCTCATCTTCCAAACTCGTTTTGGGGTTATGCAATGCAGACTACATGTTGTATCCTGAACAACGTTCCCTCAAAAAGTGTTTCTGAAACACCTTTTGAGTTATGGAGAGGCCGTAAAGGTAGTTTACACCACTTGAAAATTTGGGGCTGTTCGGCACATGTGCTAGCGACTAACCCAAAAAAGTTGGAACCGTGTTCGAACGTTTGCCTCTTTGTAGGCTACCCCAAGGAAACGAGAGGAGGATACTTCTATGATTCGAGTGAAAAGTAAGCTCGTTTTACGTGAGATCTCTAGTGAGACTGAGACTGCTGAGGGTTCAACAAGAGTTGTTGAACAGGCCGACAGATCAACAAGAGTTGTTGAGGTCGGAACGTCTAGTCAACTAGCTTAAGAGTTGAGTCTGCCTCGATGTAGTGGGAGGGTTATGAACCCATCGGATTGCTACATGGGTTTGACTGAAGCCCAAAATGTCATTACGAATGATGGGGTCGAGGATCCGTTGTCTTTTAAGAAAGCAATGGAAGATGTTGACAAAGATGAATGGGTTAAGGCCATGAACCAAGAAATGGAGTCTATGTACTTCAATAACATCTGGAAGCTTGTTTATCCACCTGATGGGGTAAGACCTATTGGGTATAAGTGGATCTATAAGCGAAAGAGAGGTGTAGAGGGAAAGGTGCAAACCTTTAAGGCTAGACTCATGGCAAAGGTTTATACCCAGTTTGAGGGAGTTGACTATGAGGAAACTTTCTCACCTATTATCATGTTGAAGTCTATCTGGATTCTCCTGTTTATAGCTACATTTTATGATTATGAAATATGGAAAATGGACGTCAAGACTGCCTTTCTTAATGGTAATCTTGAGAAGACCATCTATATGTCTCAACCCGAAGGGTTCGTAGTTTTAGATCAAGAGCAAAGAGTTTGCAAGCTTAATTGGTCCATTTATGGGCTGAAACAAGCATCTCGATCTTGGAACATCAGACTTGACATTGTTGTCAAGTCGTTTGGCTTTGACCAGAACATTGATGAGCCTTGTGTTTACAAGAAGATCATCAACAACTCAGTAGCTTTCCTATTACTGTATGTGGATGATATTCTACTCATTGGGAATGATGTAGGGTATCTGACTGACATTAAGAGTTGGCTAGCTGCCCAGTTTCAAATGAAATATTTGGGTGAGGCAAAGTATGTTCTTGGGATTCAGATTATTCGGGATCGCAAGAATAAACGGTTAGCCCTGTCTCAGGCATCGTATATTGATCAAATGTTGATCAGGTACAGGATGCAAGATTCCAAGAGGGGTTTGTTACCCTTCAGGCATGAAATCGTTCTGTCTAAGGATCAATGTACTAAGACACCTCATGAGGTTGAGGAGATGAGACGGATTTCCTATGCTTCTGTTGTAGGAAGCTTGATGTATGCCATGTTGTGTACCAGACCCACATTTGTTATACAGTAGGGATTGTCAGTCGTATCAGTCTAGTCCAGGATTTGATCACTGGACGGCGGTCAAGACGATCCTCAAGTATCTTCGGAGAACGAGGGATTGCATACGTGTATAAGGAGATAAGGATCTGATCCTTATAGGATACACGGACTCTGACTTTCAGACCGATAGAGATTCTCGCAAATCGACATCAGGGTCAATGTTTACTCTGAATGGATGGGCTGTAGTCTGGCGAAGCATCAAGCAAGGATGCATCACGGACTCCACTATGGAAGTCGAATACGTAGTGGCTTATGAAGCAGCTAAGAAGGTTGTTTGGCTGAGGAAGTTCCTTTCAGATTTGGAAGTTGTTCCAAATATGGATTTGTCGATCACACTGTATTATGATAACAATGAGATTGTGGCAAATTCGAAGGAGACTCAGAGTCATCGTCAGGGTGAGCACAAAGAACTAAAATATCACCTTATCAGGGAGATTGTGCATCGCGGTGATTTGATAGTCACGAAGATCTCATCGGAGCACAACGTTGTTGATCCCTTTACAAAGGCCCTCACGGCTAAAGTGTTCGTGGGTCACCTTGAGAGTCTGGGTCTGCGGGACATGCGGCATCTTGTCTAGGGAAAGTGGGAGATGATACTGGGGTATGCTCAAGTTTATTGTATATTGTACATTTTATATTGTATTGTACATTAGTCTCCTGAGTCATTAGGACAAGTGGGAGATTGTTGGGATTGGTGTCCTAATTCTCCCGAATTCTCGTTGTTTTTTAAAGATAGAAATTGTTTAATGAATAAAATAAGTGTTATTTAATTCTGGCATTTACTCATATCCAATAAACAAATGTGGGATACTTGATAACTTATAGAAATACAAGTTATTTATGTTGCATTATTCAGATATTGCGGACAAAAGAGAGAAAATATGCGTCGATTATATGAAAATTAGCTAAGAAATACAACAATTCTAAATTGTCGTCAATACACCCACTAACACCATCAAGATGGTACAAAAGAATACTTTAAGTCTATTTTGCAGGAAATCCAGTCACCGTATACGTTCATGGCTCAAGAGAAAAAGATTAACGCATCTACGTCGCATTGTGCCCAACATTCAGGAATGAATAGACTATCAACGCAATGACAGTGCATACGACAATCGATCCAGAGCTGAACTTCAGCCGCATATGGTAATAAAAAAAATACCGCATGCAAGCACACGATCGAAAGATGCAAATGAGCAATGCAAATGCGGAGGATTGTGACACGTGTACAACTAACCGTTGTGCATATTCGACGGACTGATTGCATAACAGAAGGAAAAAAAATATACTTGATACACGGTATAATTGATACGAGGCTATAGAGAGAGAGCTGATCTGAGTGCTGATCGGAGGAAATTCGGGAAGAGAGAGACAAGGCCGGGAGGTGAGTCTCAGTGCAATTCTGCCAAATCCCCGCCAAAAGCTCTATATTAGATCCCTTCTACCGATTGAGCAAGTATGAGAGGGAAGCTCATCCTTCTATTCACTCCATCTACGCCGGTAAGCAATCTCTCCATCCATATCGGTGTCAAGACGTTGGCACTCTTCTGTATCTGTTTCTAACTCTCATTCATCCATTGTATTTCATCTTCTTAGTCTAAATCATTCACAACCATGTATCAGACGCTTGATTATATAATTAATTGTCATGATCACTTTCATTTCCATATTTCTGTCTATTTTCGTTCCTCCATTAATCGCTTTCTCCATGATGTTTTCTTAATCCCTTGGTGATTAATATGAATTAAACAAGTAAATTAATCTATGCTAAAGAAATAAAGATGTTTAGCTAAAGCATGCTAGACGACATCTTCATCTGTGGGAGAAGAAGTGAAGATGCCATTCTGATCTGTCGAGAGAAGGTTAGAAGAATGTGTTAACTGAAGCAAGAAGTACTTCCAGAGATGGAAGCAACCTTGCATTCATGACGTTCATCCCTATTTCGCTACAGAGATGTGAAAATGTGGCCAATCACCGAGAGGTATACGCCAAAGGAAAGCAGAACCGTACTTATATCTTTAACGCAATTAAGAAACTTGCGCTGTTTATATTAATTATCCTTCTCTTTTTGTTTCACACATAAGCCTTGCCACCGCATAACACGATCTTTGTATATCCTTCACAGTCAGTCTCAACCTCGGTATCTTGTATCATGAAACCTATATCTTGTATCATCATAGCTTAGGTTTATTTTATCACACTTTACTTTTACCGCAATTTACTTTATTACCGCATTTCTATCGCTTTTTACTTTATTGCACAATATATTTTATCGCACGTTATATTTTATCGCACGTACAAACAACACCTTTTTATAAATTGAAAAAACCCCCGGTCGCATATATCACAAATATAACGCAATTAACCTAAAAAAATCCCTGAGTTCGACCTCGGATCACACCGAGAAACTTGTAGTGAAATTATACTTGGTTTCAACGCAAGGAAACTTGTGACAACGCATAGTATACTACAAGATTCTCACGAATAACGCATATCTAGAAGTAGTATCGCATAAATTAAGTGTGTCTGAATAAGCATAACACAACATCCACATTCCATTCCCATTCCAAGTCATTGAGTTTATAGTAACATGAGCTCGTATGATCCATCATTCATCACAATCCATATGCCTATTTAGAATCACCGCATCTTAAGCGTTGTATGGCATCATCGCATTTTTATGCCTCATCAATACCTGATCCTGGTGACACTACGGATACGGCCTGCTTTGTAGAGGTTTGCAAGTGTTGTAAACTACTACAGATGGTAGATCCTGACCATTCATGTGGAAAGGTGTGAGCGGGGGTGTCCTATACAAAGAGTTTGTAGAAGACTTGGACCACGAGATGATTAGACTCTGTATATAACGTCGTTGATACTAGAGACTTGTATCTCACCTAAACGACCATAGGTGACATGACCTCAATCCTGAGTGTTTTGGGAACTCCTGCCTTTAAGGGCGGTCCTTTGATTAGTATGGGTAAGAGTGGCCAGATTGCCAACTCAACATGCCTACCTTTTTGGGGACTTGTCTGATCTGGGAGCTGGGAACTCAATCCACAAAATGGAATTCACTCCTTTCCCGAAGTAGGGATAAGTAAAGAGATTACTCCCTTAAGGGCTGATTCCTAGGCTTGAACATAGTGGCCACAGCTTCTCTTTGGAAGAGAAGACTCAGTCATAGTAGGACTATGAATTATGTTCATTAGATGGATCGGTGATACTTAAGAAGACAGATGTAATTACAGGGGCATAACAGTTATTGGCCCAGCTGTACTTACGAGCGATCTGTGAAGGGTTGTTGCAGTGCTGATTGGTTAAGATGGACATATAATATATTTGTGGTAAGAGTTCAGCTGTCAGTTTTTAGTGGAGTGCCTGGAAGTTAACGGATGGTGGATTCCATGACTAAAGACTTTAATCAGCAGTTATTCACGCACCGTTGGAGCTTCGAGCTACAGGTCCATAAGATCCCCTTAGTAGCTCAATGGATTCAGTTGAGGATTAGTTATTGGTGTTAATTTGAAATGTTCAAATTGACAAGAGGTATTTTGATTATATATGATATAATCGGTATGATGTATGAGATACATATAGTGGAGGATTGATGTAAATGGGATTTACATTAAGTACCATGGAATAGAAAAAGAACTATGGTTTATATATTTCATGAGATGAAATATTAAAACTATAGGTTATAAATATAGTATGATAAGTTGGTTATCAATTATATTTATAATAATATTAATTATTGGATAATTAATTATTTTTCTTTAATAACCAAGTCAGTGGGTGGTTATTGGATTCATGGTAACCGTGAGTTTAAAAGAAAAATGGTTTTCCTAATTTGAAAAGAAGTTTTACAAACTGTTTAAAAGGTTTTTGAGTTTTTTTCTCTCTCGCGCAAAACAAACTCACAGGGTCGTCAAGTAAATACGGATTTACTAAATGACGTTGGGCGAGTAAACAATCGTGCAGTATTTACTAAACGATCGCATAGTTTTGGTAGACGATTGCTTGCCCTAAGTAAACGATCGTGTAAGTCTGTAAGCGACAGACCGAGCTAAGCGATGCGCTAAACAATCGCATAGTTTTGGTAGACGATCGCTTGCCCTAAGTAAACGATCGTGTAGAGTCTGTAGGCGACAGACCGATCTAAGCGATGATCTAAACGATCGCATAGCTTTTGCTAAACGATTGCTTAGCTTTATCTAAACAATTGGGCATCGACCTATACGATAGGTCTCCGCCATCTCCCACTTGCCCAGTCGTGTATACGATCAGTGTTTCCTCCTTCTTCTACCTCATTCCAAGTTCGAACAAAGCCTACCCTCTGGATTCTCACACCGAGAATACCAAGGTAGCCTTGTTGGTGGTGTCAAACTCAACTCGACACCGCCAAGGTTTTCTGTGGAGGTCGTGCTGTTGTTGAGAAGTTCGTGACTGAGGCGATCGTTGAGGATGAGCATGAAGTGTTCGTGCTATGTTGCGGTCGTGTAAATCGAGCGTTCGAGGTTGCTGTTGTTCAAGTGGTCGTGCGCAACGGAGCGTTGAGACGCATCTTCAAATGTGCGTAGAGTTTGCTCTCTGTTCATTTGAGTTTTTCATGCTATAATTTCTGTATAAATTGTATAACCGCTTGTTTGAATTCGACTGTAAATGTATTGTTCATTTATGATTGTGATTTGGAATTATAATTCTTTCGTTACTCGTGGAAATCGCGAATCTGATTTCCTTCAATCATTAGTTAAACGATCGTTTAGAGTCTGTAGGCGACAAACCAAGCTAAGTGATGAGCTAAATGATCACATGAGCTATTTGCATACGAGCCCTAATCTTTTGTATTGCCTCATTCGTGGTCTGCACCAATTCAGGTCCTAAATATTTCCTCTCACCTACCTCATCCCAACACATAGGGGACCTGCAATTCTTCCCATATAGGGCCTCAAATGTCAAAGTACCAGTGGCAGTCTGATAACTATTATTATATGCGAATTCCATTAAATGTAATTGAGAGTCCCAACTCCCTGAAAACTCTAGTGCACAAGCGTACAACATATCTTCCAATATCTGGTTCAGACGTTCTATTTGACCATCAGTCTATGGGTGAAAATTGTACCAAAATCCAATCGAGTACCCAATGCTAACTGGAGACTCTTAAAAAAAAACTAGATGCAAAACGAGGGTCATCGTTTGACATAGCTAAAACTAGTACCAAAAGAGGTGTAACAACCTCTTCCATAAATAACTATGAAACTTAAGATGTTGATAATCAGCAACACTTCTATATGTCCGAGCTGAGAACTGTGAAAACGGTCATGAAGTTAATAAAGTCTTATATACTAAAAACATATATCTGAGCCTACCATGTCACAGGAAAAACTTCATATGTGCAGTGAAGAAACTGGTCATACTATATAATGCGTTATCTGAAGATATGTACCAGAAAAAATCTAGTCAACTGAAAACTGCTTCTACTCTAGAAGAACCAACTGTGATGTCTTTCCTAGGGTCTACATGTCTGAGAATAACTTTGTCTAATTAAGTCTCACATTCATGAGAAACTCATCATGAGGCTCTATGCTATCATGAGCTATAAAACTTGCTTGAGCCATCCTCATATTATTCTTTAGGCTTGAAACAATCACATATTATTACTTGGACCCCGCTACGAACGAGTCCAGAATTCCCCCAGAAAATGAGGTTTTGAAGTCCCTGGATGCTATAGCATAAGTCAATTGATAACACATTTTCATAACCTTGTAATAACCGTAATTGATCCTTGATGTCATTTTTTTTAAACGATAAAACTTTCTTGATTCATCAATCCTAGCTTGGATTACTCGTACTCCCTAAAGCTAGTTAACTCATTGCCCTTGCAAGAGAATACATACTATCTTGTAATGCTCCAAACCCACTTTTAGTAATTTCTTACTATCAACTCAACTTTATTGCCAAGTCTATCCCTTATACCAATGGTTATATTGGAAGATCCAACTTACTTACTTTTGTGCATATATCATTATTGTCTACCTCGAGTTGGATTATTTTCTTTTCTCAATAAACTTGATGGTCTTTCTAGTTCATGTTTCCAACTAGCACATAAACTCAAATCCCTTAAATCTTACTAATGCCCTCAATGATTTACCTCTTAACTAATGAAGCCTCAACATACCATGTCAATAGTTCTCGATCATCTACTGCTACTAGTAACTCTATTTTAGCTTATCCCTTCTCGACCTTCTATTTCGGCAACAGATTTTTGTGTTAAAACAAAGTTTCATACCAAATCATCCATGTAAGATATCGTTCCATCTAATACATATTGTCCCAAAGTCCCACATGATCATTAGATATTTTTCTTTTACACCAAAACAAATACTTTGTAACTCCTCTTATCAAGCCTTCAAACCATACTTAACTAGGGGTTTCGAATACATTAAATTCCTTTCTCTTTCCAAAAAGTAAACTTCCTTGGATACTTCTCTCTCCTTTACACTTATCTTTGATAAAACTACTAAATTCAAGACACCTCTTTTTTTTTTTTTTTTTTTCACTGTCCAATTGGAACATAATCTCTTTACTAAGTTATATTTTACTTAACTCCTCTATAAGTCTTATCTTTCTCACTAAGAATTTCCACCTCGTAGAATTCTCCTTTGCCAATTTGCATACTTTTAAACTAAAAAAGACTTTTGTTTCTTCAAATCTGTCTAACTTGGATCTCCTTAACACAATAAGGCTCTGTGTTTAGTCTAAGTATACTAAAATAATCCTTCAACCTAAATAAATAACACCTTGCTTTAACCCCTTTAAGTCCAAGGTCATGTCCAACTATTTTAGCTTTCTTTAATGACATCTACCTAGCTAGATATTCCAAAAGAATTCTTTATATCATTACACATACTTTACCTAGTTCATCAAGTTGTAGTATTACCCAAATGATTATGACTTCTTAATCCTTTCCAAAATTCCTCTCAAAATATTTGGTTTTAATATCTCATAACCTTTAATAAATCCATAGTCTCTTCTTTTTCTCCTTCTTCTCCATAAAACAACTTTTAACCTTATATTTGAGTATTGGCCTGTGTATTTATACTACCACCGATTGCACTATCCAAAAAAAAACATAACACTAGTCCTTGATCAATTCTCGTCTCGACAATTTTATTCTTTGGCTTAAACATTTAAATACCTTCATTCCCAAATTGTCATAACTCTACATAGTTTCATCAACCTTTAACATTGCTAAATTGAGGTATATATTTGTTCGTTTCTAACATAATTTCCATGAGATTAACTAGTGCCAAGTGATCTCATAATTTACTCTATTTTATTTTTCTCCTTTTGTAGTGTCGTACCTGATAATCCTCTTATAATAACTTCTAACGAGTCGCTGACCTAGCATTAGAACATAACTAGTGCATTTAAGCTAAACAAATATTTTAATGCACAACTATCATATAACTTGTAACTGATAAGACGTACCTGGCGATAACGAGGAATCCGTTCATGGGCCACAGGGACAATCTAGACTTACATAGTAAGTCAGTCTACAGAACCCAAAACATGGGCTCTGATACCAACTGTAACGACACAACCCCCTAAGACTTAAGTTAGGCCGTTACTAAATACATGCATGCATAGAACTCAAAACAATATGTTATGGCAAAATAAATGCTAATTAAATAAGGTAAGTTCAAAAGACTTTCATTAAATTCAAATACTAAAATAATAGTAGGGTACCCATAAATCATAAAGGATAGTAAATGAGTATGAAAAACGATTCTTAAATACATGCTAATCACATGCATGCATAGAACTCAAAACAATACGTTATGGCAAAATAAGTTTTAAACATCAAAACTAAAAGTTAATAGAAACATGAAAATAACTCTAAATTTCATGATGCGAAAGCGTAAAAACTAGTCCCAGTGGCTTGATCACGAATTCCGCTTGTTCATCGCCAGTGCATCTCTACCCTTACCTGAAACAACAACATGAGAAAGAATGAGTATAAAATACTCAGTAAGTAACCCCACTACTGGGTTCAGGTTGGGCATCTATGTCCTCTAGATACCCACCTCTGGTGAAATATATAAACTGCTCTAGTTCTCATGGGACACATATGCACATGAAACAAGAAGGAGACTGAGTCCTATTTTACTGAAGTTAAGTATGCCCACTACCTCTGGTGAATCCCGAAGGAGACACAAACTGGTGAATCCCGAAGGAAACACAAACTGGTGAATCCCGAAGGAAACACAAACTGGTGAATCCCGAAGGAAACACAAACTGGTGAATCCCGAAGGAAACACAAACTGGTGAATCTCGAAGGAAACACAAAATCTAATGGGCATCTAACTAATCAGTAAGGACATTTGTACAGTCTCAACATTATAATCATCACTGTACGAATTTATGACATACATATAAACTTCAACATCATGGCTCTGCACATACACATATACCTCAACATCATGATTCTACAACATACATGTATACCTCAACATCATCAGATCAAACACAACCATGGAAGCATATACCATCTCATACTAGCATTCAAGTGTCTATGTGCATAAATAAATAATTCGGATCTCGTAATAGAATATACTTTAATCATGTTATACTATCAATCTTTCAAGCTGTCATTCTGCCATAACCTTCATTTAACATGCTAGCATACATCTAATGCCTGGCCCGTGGGCAGTTCCAGTAGTAAGATTACTTACCTTGATATTAGGTCGAATTAAAAAGCAATTGAATCTTTGTGAAATTCTTGAATCCTTAATCAAGCCTAAACATAAACCAAGCTTTAAAATTAATAGTTAAGGCCAAAATCCAAACACCTAAATATTACAAAATATTTCCAGATAACCTTACCTAAGGTGTGGTCCCATTCGATTTCACCTTCCAAACCTCCAATTTTAAACCCAAATAATTAGCAAACCAAACTCTTCTTCATCTTGAATGAAATTCTTGAATCAATCCCCTAATCATAATTTGAAATTAGGCTTATATGATTAAAGCTTGAATCAAATACAGACTTCACTACCAATGTCTCAAATAAATTATCCATATGAAGCTTCGTAAAAAAAATCACTACCAAATGACTTTACCAAAATTTCTCAACAACCAAAATTGATGCCAAAAGTAAATCTTACCAAAACTCGCTAAAAAAAACTTCAACTTCACTAAACAACACCTCAATACTTTCACAAACTTGAATTAAAAGTTGAAACACAATGGGTATCAACTAATTGATGCCAAAAGTAAATGAGTATTCAAGAATCAACCGAAAACAACCCAAATGTCAGAAATCTTATCCAAATCGATAGATCCAGTGACGGCAAAAGAGAACGACGCTTGAGCAGTAGTGGATGGAGGTCATGAAGAAGAAACTGACGTGGCGGCTTTGGGCAACGGCTAGGGTCTCGGCTGGTGGAAGAAAAATTTGGGGGGGGGGGGGGGGGGGGGAGGGTGGGTGCGGCAGATGCGTGAGGAAGAAAGGGAAATGTGGGTTTGACTTTTTATTAAAAAAAACAATAATAATAATAATAAAACAAAAAAGGAAGTAAATATAATTACATTTAATTCCTTTCTGTTTTATACTATTAAATTCCTTTCCGTTTCAAAAGGAAATTAATTCCTGCCATTAATTTCCAATTTGAATAATTTCACGCCAACAATTATATTCCCGCACTTACACTTGAAGTCAAAAATCCAAAAATGTCCTCCAACTAATAACAATTACTGAAAATCCAAATAATAAAGTTACTGAAATTACATTATTACTAAAAAATGTGCGGGGTGTTACAAATAATCCAAGGTTATCTTGTAGCTTAAACATGTATGTAGAGACGTACGGGTGGATCATGTTTAAGTGATAACCTACATGGTTTGTAGTAGATGGAGAAGGGTGGATGCCTTATCCTAGTGACACTACGAGTATGGCCCGCTTTGTAGATGTTCCAATTGTTGTAAAGTGATATAAATGATCTGATTCTGATCATTCATGTAGAGACATGTGAACGGAGATATTCTATACAAAGGAGTTTGTATAAGATCATACCACGAAATGTATAGTCTCATTATATAACGTCGTTCATAATAAAGACTTACATTTTACCAGGATGACCATAGATAACATGACCTGAATCCTGAGTAAGTCGTGAATTCCTGCCTATGAAGGTGGTCCTTTGATTTGTATGGGTGAGAGTGGTCAGATCGCCGACTCAACAAGTCTACCATTTTATGGATTCATCTGATTGAGGAGATGGAAACACAACTACACAAGAAGAAATTTATCTACTTACCCTCTTCTTCCCCGAGGTTAGGATAAGTAGATAAATTACTCTCTTAAGGGTTGATTCCAAGGTTTGAACAATGTGGCGCCACACCCTCCCTGGCCCGAAAGGGGTTTAGTCATAGTTGGACTATGATTTATTGTTCATTAGAGGGATCAGTGGTACTTAAAGAGTTAGATGTAACTACATGCGTAAAACAGTAATTTTGGCCTACCTATACTTACGAGCAATTTGTGAAGGATCATTGTACTGTTGATTAGTTATATCCAATGGACACAGAAATATATCTGTAGTACAAATAGTGCAACTAACAGTCTTTAGTGGAGTGCCTGTCAGTTAACAAATGGTGAATATTTTAACTAAAAGAGTTTAATTAATTATTCACATACCATTGGAGCTTCAAGTAACAAGTCCATGGGATCTCCTCAGTAGCTCAACAGGAATTAATGAGAATCAGTTTTTGAATTAATTTGAATTGTTCAAATTAATTGAGAGAATTAATTGTATGTGATATAATTATGTCAATATAATTATATGTGATATAATTACTATAATGTATTTGATACATTATAATATTAAGTATTTACGAGAGGAAATAAATATCTGAATATGATTCAAATATTAATTATATGAATTGAATTCATATAGTTATGTTTAATATAAATGTGATTTATATTAGAAGTCATTAGAGAGAGAAAGAATACTATAGGTTATTTTGTATATGATACAATATTAAAAATATAGGTTATATGTTATATTTGATATAACTTATAGTTTAATATATATATATTGTATGATAGGAAAAGCAAGGCGATCATTTATACAATCGTTTAGTTAAGCTCAGGCACTAAGCGATCATTTAGTAAACGGTAAGCAGTCATTTAGGAAATGGTAAGCGATCGTTTAGAGAACGCGCACGCGGGTGTGCGATCGTTTAGTAATTTAATGCTATCGTATAGGCTCTGAAAATACTAAACGATGGAATGCAAATCACACCGAGAGAAATTATAAGTATCTTTTAAAAAATGAAAACCATTTTCATTTTATTCTCCAGTTACGAATACCGAATTGAACTTCCCACTAACGCATGATTTCGGAGACAACGGTGGGGAATTATCTCATAACTATCCAATTAGTAAAATAATAAATATGATCATATTATATTCATAACCTATAGTTTGATATCATATATCAACCATAGTGTTTTCTCCACTACTTGATATAAAACATATTTATATCTAATTTCCTCCAAATTAATGTATCTCATACATTTAGTCAATCATATCATATATAATTAACCAGTTCAATTATATCATATATAATCGAACTTTCTCTTGTCAATTTGAACATTTCAAACTGACCCAAAAACTGATTCTCAACTTGTATCCAAGTTACCAAGGGGACCTTATGGACCTATGACTCGAAGCTTCAACGGTACGTGAATAGCTGACTAAACTTTTTAGCCACGAGATCCACCATCCATTAACTATCAGGCAGTTCACTAAAGACTGACAGCTGACTTTTCTTACCACATATATATTTCTGTGTCCATCAGATATAACAAATCATGGGTACGATAACCCTTCACAAATGCTCGTAAGTACAGTTGGGTCAATTTACTGTTTTGCTCTGGTAGTTACATCTCACTGCTTAAGTACCACTGATCCCTCTAATGAACAACACAACATAGTCTTACTATGTGTGAACATGCCATGAGAAGGTGTGTGGCGCCCAATCGTTCAAGCCTTGAGATCAGCCCTTAAAGGAGCAATCTATCTACTTACCCCTACTTTGGGAATGAGTGAATTCCATCTTGTGTAGCTGAGTTCCCAGCTCCTAAATCAGACGAATCCCTAAAGTGGTAGGTTTGAGTCGATGGCCTAGCCACTTGCACCCGTGCAAATCAAAGGACCCCCCTCAATGGCAGGAGTTTCGAACTCACTCAGGATTGAGGTCATGTTACATATGGTCATCCTTGTGAAGTGAGCTCTCTATCATGAACGACGTTATATTAACGAGACATTAGCACTTCGTGGTCAGGTCTTATACAAACTCTTTGTATAGGACGACCCCGTTCGCATGTCCCCTACACGAATAATCAGGATCAGACCATATATGGCAAGTCACAACACTTGTAACTAATCCACAAAGCGGCCCGCATATGTAGCATTACCAGGATAAGATTTCCCTACTATATCCATATACTACATACCATTTTGGTTATCACTTAAGACATGATCCACTTGTATGTCACCACGTACATGCTTAAGTTACATAAAGACAACCAGAGAGTTTAGTTTATTGGTTTGTGGTAAAGAAAATAAAACATTCAATGAACAAAGTATCAAACATTCAATGAGCAAAGTACCATATCTGGAACAACTTCCAGTTCTGTCAAGAACTTCCTGAGCCAGATGGCTTCCTTAGCAGCTTCGCAAGCCGCTACGTACTCTGCCTCCATAGTGGAATCAGCATGCACCCTGCTTAGTCCTTCGCCATACTACAACTCCTCCATTAAGAGTAAAAACTGACCCTAAAGTGGACTTGTGAGAGTCCTTATCAGTCTGAAAGTCAGAATCCATGTATCCAGTAAGGATCAAATCCCCAGATCCATACACGAGCATGTAGTCCCTCATTTTCTAAAGATACCTGAGGATGTTCTTTACTGTGGTCCAATGACTCTAGCCTGAGTTAGACTGATACCTACTGACTATTCCCACAGCATAGCAGATGTCTGGCCTAGTACAGAGTATCGCATACATCAAACTGCCAACGGCAGATGCATATGGGACCCGTCTCATTTCCTCAACCTCTTAAGGCGTCTTAGGATACATGTCCTTAGACAAAGTGACTCCATGTCTAAACGGTAGTAGGCCTCTTTTGGAGTCCTGGATCGAGTACTTGAGCAACATCTTATCAATGTATGATGCCTGAGACAGCACTAGCACTTTGTTCTTACGATCCCGAAAGATCTGTATACCCAGAACAAATTGAGCCTCTCCTAAATCTTTCATTTGGAATTGGATCGCTAGCCAGTTCTTAACTGCAGTCAGTATACCTACATCATTCCCAATGAGTAGTATATCATCTATATACAACATTAAGAAAACTACTGAAGCGTTGACGATCTTCTTGTAGACACAAGGTTCATCAACGTTTTGGTCAAAACTATACGATTTGATCACAGTATCAAACCGAATGTTCTAAGATCGAGACGCCTGTTTCAACCCATAAATGGACCGATTCAGTTTGCAAACTTTTTGTTCTTAACCTTGGCAATGAATCCCTCGAGCTGCACCATGTAAATGGTCTCCTCAAGATTGCCATTCAAAAAGGTTGTCTTGACGTCCATCTACTAGATCTCATAATTATAATATGCTGAATGGACAGGAGGATGTGGATCGACTTTAACATGGCAACAGGCGAGAAAGTCTTCTCATAATCGACTCCCTTTACTTGGGTATAACCCTTTGCCAGTAGTCGAGCCTTGAAGGTTTGCACCTTTCCATCAACACCCCGTTTGCACTTGTAGATCCATTTACAACCTATAAGTCTTACCCCATCAGGCTGATCAATAAGATCCCATATTGAGTTAAAGTACATCGACTCCATCTCGAGATCCATGGCTTTGACCCATACATCTCGGTCTATATCCTCCATTGCCTTCTAATAAAACAAGGATTCTCAACGTCGCCATATGCTACCATAGCAAGGATTTCCGTGACACCCAGGTAACGAACAAGTGGATTCGCAACCCTCTCACTGTGTCGAGGTTCCCTTAACTCTTGAGGTGGAACTATCCTACTAGATGAACTATCATCAACAACTCTTACTGATGAAGTAGACCCTTCAAAAACTCTTGTTGAAGTTTCAGTAGTTTCGTTGGAAAGCTCACATAACACGACTTTACTACGTGAACTGAGCTCTCAAATATGATCCTCCTCCAAGAAAATAGCGTTCGTGGAAACAAACACTCTATTTTCTGACGGATCATAAAAATAACCCCCTCGTGTAACTTTGGGGTAGCCTACAAAGAGCCATAACCTTAACCGTGGTTCCAACTTTTTGGGATTTGCCTCAAGCACATGTGCTGGGCAACCCCAAATGCGAAAGTGACGTAAACTAGCTTTACATCCATTCCACAACTCTAGAGGTGTTCTCACAACACTCTAGAAAGGAACACAGTTAAGTATGTATACTGTAGTCTCCACTGTGAAACCCCAAAACGAGTCCGGTAAGGAGCGTAACTCATCATCGAACGAACCTTGTCCAACAAGGTTCTATTTCTCCTCTCCGCTACACCATTCTACTGAGGTGTACCTGACGTTGAGAGTTGAGAAACGATTCCATGTTCTATCAAATAGTTCTAGAATGTCGAAGCCAGAAACTCTCCACCTCGATCTGATCGAAGTGTTTTAATCTGTCTATCCAATGTATTTTCAACTTCAACCTTGAACTCTTTGAACTTTTCAAAGGATTCAAACTTTCGTTGCATCAGATAAACATACTCATGCCTAGAGTAATCATCATAAAACTGATAAAATACTCATAGCCACCTCGGGCTTGCACATTCATAGGACCACAGAGGTCAGAATATACTAACTCAAGAGGCTCTTTGGCTCGATAACCTTTTCCAGTAAAAGGCCTTTTAGTCATCTTACCCTCAAAGCAAGATTCGCACACCAGTAAAGAATTTTCTTCTAATTCACTTAGAAGGTCATTCCTCACTAATCTCTCAATCCTATTGAGATTGATATGACCTAATCGAAGATGTCAAAGTTGGGCATTTTCTTTCAGAAAAATTCGTTGACGTTTGGATTGAGTTACGGCATATTTAAACAACTTTGTGTAATGGAGGGAACTTAAGGCTAACAGTCTTAGCACATAGAAGTTACTTTCCAGATTAGTTGTACAAATTTCAACACCATCTTTATGAATAAAGACTTTATCCACATTAAAAGAAAGCATATATTTACATTGTAATAAACACTTTATAGAAATAAGGTTCCTCTTTAATTCAGGAACAATATAAACATCTTTTAAAACTAGAAACCTATTCTGTAAAGATAACTGGATGCCTCCTACTGACACAGCTGAGATGACGTGCCCGGTGCCTACTCGCATCGTCATCTCACCAGCCTCCAGTTATTGCCAGGATCTAATCCCCTGAAAAGAAAGACAAACGTGATTAGTGGCGCCCGAATCAATAATCCAGGCCGAATCATCATTCTAAACTAAACATGTTTCTAGCACAAGTAAATCATATTTAACTTTGTTTGCCTTGGCCTTAGCCTTGGCGGCCTTCCTTTCCTTCAGCCAGCGAGGACAATTCCTCTTCCAATGTCCGTCCTGATTGCAGTGGAAACATTTTCCTTTTTCAACCAGTGGCACACGCCTCATTGGGGCGACAGGTAGCGTGTTAGCAGGCGCTTTCCCTTTCCCTTTAACACCCCTCTTCTTCTTCCCCTTTGCAGAGTTAGAAGTAGAAGGTGCAGACTTCATAGTTGAAGATGTGTTTCAGAGCCTCGTGCTTGAGCTATCCAGACGGTTGTCCAAACATCCCCTGCAGGGACTCCATGATCTCACGGGCTGAGACCATAGGCTCATGCTTCTTGGCCAACACGTCACTAAGACTAGCCAAGATATAGACTTGAGGCTTCTAGTTTTCCCGTGTCCATCGCTTGTACGCCTCCCAAATATTTCGAGCGGCGTTTTGGAGTGGAATAGAAGAATAAACCTCCGTAAGGGAAAACATTAGATCCTCGATGATGAGTATCGTCATGGTCATATGTTTCCAACTTGAATAGTTGTCGGCACTAAACAAAGCGATTGTGGCTGTAGCAATTTTTAAAATCATTGCTGAAAAATGAACAAACTTTTATAAGACTTTGCTAAACCACATTTTAACCAATTAGTTTTAGCAAAACAGTTTCTAAGTACCCTAAGTGTTAAGACTTCTATTTTGCAAAAATGCCCCAACGAGGCAGGACAAACGTCACCGATGGGGTGATCAGATGCCCCTTCACTGGGATGAGACATTCTCAACCATCAGGCAGAACCAACTCTTGGAACTGAACCTAACAGCCATCATTTCTTTGGTCCAGAATTGTTAACCCTTAACAATTTCGCGTAAGTGTGACCCCTCGTTTTCGGCGCTAGAGTCCCGCCCTAATGAGCCCGCCGTAGGGAAGAAGCAGATTAGTACAAGAGACTAAGTAATCTTATCCTCTCACAGGAGATCAAATAAAAAAACGCATAAAATTTCAATCCTATAGGGGGACACTCCCAAGGTGCCACGAGGTGATGCGCATAAACTTTATTCAATCTAGCGAGGGAGACCATAGGATATGTTGTCGCACTTCCCGCTCCTACTTGCCATGAACATTCTCTCCATCCACCTTGATATTGACCTACCCAAACACCATCCTTTAAGGGGACACTCCCAGGGTGCCACAAGGCGAAGGGTAGATCTCACAGTGTGGACTATAAGGGAGAAACGTGAAAGGTCTAAATGAAGCATCATATGCCCCATGTACCTCCTACTGAATGTTCTACCTAGGACTTTATCAACCTAGACAATCCGGCTACTGATTTTTGTCTAAGTCATCTTTTAATTCTGCTCATAAACAACTTTTGTCGATGAAATAAAACAAGTTCAAGTAGTCACATTTAAACTCTTTAATGGATTGTCCTTAACTTGTATACATGCATCAAATCTATCTAATTCACTTTCCAAGTAGGTTCCCAGGTAGGGGTGTCACATTTCCATCAAGTTAAATACCCCAGCCTAGACAAAACCTGCCTTAGATAAAAGGTCCCTTATAGATAGATTTGCTACACTTTAACCTTTTATTAGTCGATTTAATCCTATTAAACTGATGAAAAGATTAAAGCCTAAGGGTTGCTAATCATATTGGAACCGTGATCTTAGGTCTATGTCATCCAAGTTTTAAACATTTTAAAACCATGAATTAAACCTAAGTTAGCATGCATGTCTTTCTTATTGCTTTTAGTTCTAATTTCTCTTTAACCTTTAAAAAGAAACAATTAAAACACATTGTCACACAACAAGGTATTTATAACGCTTATAAAATAACCTACGTGTCATGCTCCATGCAATGTCCGGTCATTACTATACATAACTTTTATATAATGTAATAACCAAGCATAAATGCTTTCCACACACCCTTATCCTATAACAATTATAATATAAAGATGATGCATGTTAATGCCTTTATGCATGCATAAATATAACTCTTATATTATATGATGCATGAGCATGCTCTTACGTAATTTAAATCATGCTTCTCTAAATCATAACATTTATAATAAAGAGATAATGTCCGGGATTTTCTATATGTGCATACCATATGACATATAATATAAACCATACATCTCATGTATAAAACCACATATTAATGGACTGAGATGAACCAACTCAAAATCGGAATGAAAAATTCTATCTATTACATTTTTCCACCGAGCAAACCGGTTCACAGGCAAATCGGGTCTTGAACTGTCGGGCGAAGCTCCCATCATTTAGTAAATGCCTCCAAGTAAACAATTGTGTAGCGCACAGTAGATCATAGTGCGAAAGTTAAATGATTGCTTAGACGACAACGAGGTTGCGAAGCCTAATCGTCTAGACGATTGCTTAACACGCGAAAGGTAAACGATTTACCACGCAATTTACTTTGCGATTGTATAGTCAGTAACTAAGCGATGAGGCTTGTTGATCTATACGATCGTCTAGTGCGCGCACGTTAAACGACACCCGAGCATCCATACTCAGCAATCGTCTACCCTATCGTCTACACGACCCGACCAATGCTTGATCGTCTTCTACCTCGAAGAACAGCAACCCTTGCTACGAAGCTTCTTCACGAACAACTCAAAACTCAAACTAACTTTGAAATTACAGACTCGATAGCAATTAATTATTCCCAAAAATGTAGGGGCCTTTACAATGAACTGGAAAGTAAAAGAATTTAACAAACCGAGGTTTCATCCCAGAAAACTTCATTAATCAACACATCCATAAACGATTTAACAATTAAACAGAGAGTAGTAGACATGCTTTTTACCCACTGAGAATTTAAATGCAATTCTTTGCAGCAATGAATTTGGAATATCAAAAACCTAGCTCTGATACGAATTGAAGGAACTCTTATACAAGAGTACCTATGAGCGGAAGCAGATCTTTATTGTGACAAAATTTCCACATATACATTCACACATACAAATATGCATTAACAACTAAATTACTGGCATGCTTAGAGGAGAAAAACATAAGAGAACAAGGAACTTACCAGTTGAAGACTTTCTTCTCAGCAAATCTAGCTCTCTCTGCGAACGACCTCTCGCTCTTGCTGGAAGAGCAAGCTATCGTTCAGCACCTCCAGTCGTCTACCATGAACGGCTTCGCACGAACACCAAGAAACAGGGACAACACCAGGAAACAGGGACAACACCACCACTCGAAGCCCTCAGTATTCTCGAAGTGAGAATCCAAAGGGTGGGCTTTGTTCGGATTTGGTAGAGGTGAGGAGGAAAGGCTATTGTGTACAAAAGATCAAGGAAGTGGGAGAAGTGAAAGACTATGTATAGCCGGGTGCTTGATCGTTTAGTCGAGGTACATGATCGTGTAAGAAAAGCTAGGCGATTGTCTATATGATCGTTTAGTTAAGCTCAGGCGCTAAACGATCGTTTAGTAAATGGTAAGCGATCGTTTAGAGAAAGCACGCGTGGGTGTTCGATCGTTTATAATTTAACACTATCATATAGGCTCTAAAAATACTAAAGGATGGAATGCAAATCACACCGAGAGCAATTATGCGTATCTTTTGCAAAATGAAATCCATTTTCATTTTATTCTTCAGTTACGAAAGCCGAATTGAACTTTCCACTAACGCATGATTTCGGAGACAACGGTGGGCAATTATCTCATAGCTGTCCAATTAATAAAACAATAAATATAATTATATTATATTCATAATTTATAATTTGATATCATATATCAACCATAGTGTTTTCTTCACTGCTTGATATAAATCATATTTATATCCAATTTCCTCCAAATTAATATATCTCATACATTTAGTCAATCATATCATATATAATTAACCAGTTCAATTATATCATATATAATCAAACTTTCTCTTGTCAATTTGAACATTCAAATTGACCCAAAAATTGATTCTCAACTTGTATCCAACGGTACAAAGCTCCAACGATACGTGAATAGCTGACTAAACTCTTTAGCCACGAGATCCACCATCCGTTAACTGCCAGGCATTCCACTAAAGATCGATAACTGTACTCTTATTATCACAGATATATTTCTGTGTCCATCAGATATAACCAATCATGAGTGTGATAACCCTTCACAGATGCTTATAAGTACAGCTGGGCCAATTTACTGTTTTGCCCCTGTAGTTACATCTCACTTCTTAAGTACCACTAATCCCTCTAATGAATAATAGAACATAGTCCTACTATGTGTGAACACCTCTCCGGCCATGAGAATGTGTATGGTGCCACATCATTCAAGCCCTGAGATTAGCCCTTAAGGGAATAATCTATCTACTTACCCCTACTTCGGGGAAAGAGTAAATTCCATCTTGTGTAGCTGAATTCCCAGCTCCCAAATCAGACAAATCCCTACAGTGGTAGGTTTGAATCGGTGGCCTGGCTGCTCACACCCATGCAAATCAAAGGACTACCCTCAATGGCAGGAGTTCCCAACTCACTCAGGATTGAGGTCATGTTACATATGGTCATTATAGTGAAATGAAGTCTCTTTCATGAATGACGTTATATAACGAGACGTTAACACTTCGTGGTCAGGTCTTATACAAACTATTTGTATAGGACACCCCCACTCACATGTCCCCTACACGAATGATCAGGATCAGATCATCTGTGACAAGTCACAACACTTGTAACTATTCCACAAAGCGGGCCGCATCCGTAGCATTACCAGGATAAAGTTTCCCTCCTATATCCATATACTACAGACCATTTTGGTTATCACTTAAGACATGATCCACTTGTATATCACTACATACATACTTAAGTTACATAAAGACAACCAGGGATTTTAGTTTATTGGTTTGTGGTTAAACAAATAAAACATTCAATGAGTAAAGTCAAGAAGTGAAGTAAATATCATATATTATACATCACAAGCGTTCGTACAAACTGTTTACAAATTATAGGATACGAGATTTTAGGGCATCATCTCCAACAATTAGGCACCTAAACAATGACATGAAAAGTTTGATCACACTATGTTATCAAATAGATTTAAGATAAATAAGTGTGATAAATTTGTCTATGTTAAAATCATAGATCAAGAGTATGTTATTGTTTGCTTGTATATGGTTGATAGGTTAATAATGGGCACAAATAGAAATGTTATTGATTCCACTAAAAGGATGTTGAAATCAAACTTTGATATGAAAGACCTTGGTCTTGCTGATGCTATCCTTGAAATTCAAATAACAAGAAATTAAAGTGGATACATACTTTCTCAATCTCATTATATATAGAAAGTGATGAGAAAAATTGATCATTTTGAGAGTAAGTCGACTGTTACTCTATTTGATCTAAATTATAATTTGAAGAAAAACAATTATGAAAGTGTGTCTTCTCTAGAATATTCTAGAGTTATTGGTAGCTTAATGTACAACAATTGTACAAGATTTGATATTGCCTATTTAGTAGGAAAGCTAGCAAGATACTCCAACAATCCTTGGCATGATCATTAGAATGTGTTAGTTGGAGTTCTAAGGTACTTGAAGTATACTCTAGACTATAGATTATATTATATGAGATATCCATATGTACTAAAAGGATTTAATGATGCTAATTGGATGTCTGATAACATGGAGACTAAGTCAACCATTGGGTATATTTTTATCTTAGGTGGAGCAGCTGATAACGGGCAGAAATGCACGTTATCATAGTGCTAAGTTCTTAAACAATGTTGGATTGCGTTAATGAAATATGTTAAATTGCATCCATTAAACATAAATTCTATAATATTGCGGTCGCATGCGTTCAGCGCATTAGAACTATTGATTTTTTATTTTTGTGCAGAATATGCGTTAACGCAATGCAAAGATTGTGATCATAGGAATTCATTGGTCGAGCGCAACTTCACCGCAAGACTTTGCGTTGATCGTGCTCGCAAACATTCGCCCGAGAAGAATCGTCGCAACTTGGTCAGCACAACATGATGGGCGTATCTGGGTGAAAGGTCAATTAAGAGTGATGGGACAGAAAGCTGATGACAATCGAACCCAAATTAAGATGACAACCGATAACGGTCACGAAGTACATTCAGCTTTATCGGCGATAATTATTCGGCGTGTCAATCAGGAATTAAAATTGTCCCATCTGTACAACTGGGAGAGAGAAGTCGCCTTTCACCATTGATGCTTTATAAATACCAAATGCATTCTTCAGAAAAGGGATTCACGATATATATAACTGGTTCACCGTTTTTACAACCAGTTGCTTCTGTTCATAGTTTTCTTCCATTTTAAGGCGGAGCAAGAGAAGAGTGGTGGCGCCGGAGATCGCCCAGGGCAACTCAAGAGAGAACCTTGAGGTGTAAGAGCAGAGAGCGGGCCGACTCTCGCGAGAGTGAGAATATCTTTAAAGCACAAGTAGAAATAGTGTAAACGCCTGGCAACAAGAAATTGCTACCATGCTCTTTACTATACTTGCATTGTTATTTTGTACTTCATCTTCATATCTATTCAATGGAAGTTCTATTTCTATATCTGTTCACTCTCTTAATACGCATAAGTAGCTAAACTAGTTGAATAAATTAAGAAGAACTAAGCTAACATGACCTAGGAAGTTCATTGCTTGTGATTATCTTGTTTTATGCTGTGCAAAATACCCTTTAGAGTTTCTCGAGAGAGAGTCTAAAGAAAGAACCTAATGTCTCGAGAGAGCTAAATTAGAATCTGGACTCGAAAGAGTAAGATTAGGCTTGCATAAACAAGAGATAGGGACTTAGAGATAAGCTTTGTTTGTCAACTTGCATCGCATGCATCCTAGAAATGGGAATGATATTATGTGGTCGCATATTTATGTGAATGTCATGTTGTCATTGCATAAATAGAGATAGAGGTTTATGTGTAAACCCTGTAGACTTATCGCATATTTATCGCATGTGTTCTAGCCTTAGAAGCCGTGGTATTTGCATCGAGAGGTGGTTTACTATTGTATGCATGTTGCATGATCGCAAGCATGAACGCATTCTAGGGAGTGTTAGCCGAAATCAACCCGTTCACCATATATTCATCGCATTTCTCGTTTACCAACTCTTTTCAAATTCTATCGCATTTGTTATTTATTTTTAATCAACGCAATCGACAAACCAAACACTTTCTTTATTTTTCCGGTTACCGCAAAGTTTTCATCAAAATGACCAATGCAATCTATTTTTACAAGTCCCTGTGTTCGACCCTGGACTCACCAAGAAACTCAGAGGAATTTACACTTGAATTCCGCTGGGGAAACTTGAGTGCACAACGCAATTCCATCGATGTATATCATCCATATTTCCACTTCATAAAATAACGCATCAGCAGCTGTATCATGGAAATCTTTAAAACAGACGTTTATAGCATGTTATACTATGGAATCAGAGTTTATAGCTCTTGATAAATCATGAGAAGAAGATGAATGGCTCAAAACTTTTTTTTTTTTTAAGATATTCCATTGTGGCCAAAGTATTTATTGTGACATTTAGCGATTTCTATAAGATCCAAGAATAATGTCTATAATGGCAAGTCACGACATATTAGATACATGCATAATTTGATAAGGCAATTGCTCTCTAGTGGAATAATTTTCATTGATTATGTGAAGTCGAAAGAGAATATTGTAGATCCTTTGACAAAAGGATTGTCAAGAGAGCAAATCATATATACATCGAAGGAAATGGGGCTAAAGCCTATGAAATGAGTTATCTGATGGAAACCTAACCTAGTTGACTGGAGATCCTAAGATCTAGATTCAATAGACAAACTAGTCGGATAATTCATAGTTAACACACTAAGAAACTTATCATTTCTTCCAATTTCAATGATGTTCTAGAGCATGTGATCTATTGATGTTAAGGTTATATTGATATTTTGTTTTATGAGAGGAGTAGTGACATGATGCTCTTAATAAATATTACCTATATGAGAGTATAAGTGAGGTCGCTTCTATGAGAGCTTTTCAAATGACTTATGCTCTCTAAAACTCTCATGAATTCAGGATTTTGCCCAGGACCAAAATGGACACAAATGTATAGAATTCAAAGATACAAGACAAGTTGTGTGTGATATCTATTGTCTAAATCCACCACTGAGAAGGATAATTCTAGAGCTTAGTCTCACTATTTCTTTGGTAAATTCGATGGACATTCACTAAGTAAGGTTCAAGTTCAGAAGACACCTCTCCTGATGCATTGCTTGTCTGTTTGCTCTCGATGCTTTTGTTTTATTTTTCTCAATTTCTTTCATATGGGGAATTGTTGGATATATATAGTGAAAGAAAGTGAAAGTTTGGTGAAGATTTGAAACATAAAATAAATTTAATTGTGTAGATTAAATTCATTGTTTAAAAACTTTCAAATTGAATTGAAACTTCAAATTAAAATGATGTTTCATATACAAATTTAATATTTATGAAAGTTAAATTTGTAGTTTTTTCAGTTTGAATGAGTTACGTTTAATTTTTGTCAAGTAACAACTCAGTGAGTTAAATTTGGCAAATGTTTCAATTTGTGTATTTATTTGATTTTATTTTGTAATTTGGAGAGTTACCAAGTTGCTAGCCTATAAATAACAATTTGGTTCTTCATTTGTAGCATCCAATTCAAAATCGAAGAGTTCTCTTCTTTCTTTCTTTCTTTCTTTCTTTCTTTTGTTATTGAGTTGAGTTGAGAGAAAGTATCCAAGAATTCTACTAGATCCGAGTAATTTGAGGTTGCAGTTCTACCAAAGTTAGTTGTTTATCATGCTGAGGTGATCGTTGTAGTCTGCTTGCAGCTCGTATAGAACGAATAATTGTCTTCAAGACAACACTTACCAAAAGCATACCTTGACTACGTTTTGAGTCTCCAAAGGTTTTAAAGTTTTTCAAGTCTTTGGTTATTTTCTTATCTAAGCCTTGTTACACCACTAAGTTTCGTTTGAGTTTGAATATTATATATTGAGTGTATTGTTTCTAGTAACTGGAGTGTAATTAGTTTGTTAGTGTATTTAGTTCTATATATACCATTTTCCCCCAACACATATAACTGGTGTAGGTGAGTGTGAGAAGAAGGAAATTATAAATAAACCCATTTGACAATCTCCAAGGAGAGAAAGTTAGTCAAAGTAAAGAAGAATCCTAACCTTACTTTTTGTGTTTAGCTGAACTTTACAATCATTATACTAACTTAAGCATCAGAGCGTGGTTAGCTCAACATCACACCAGTGCGAATAACTCTCACGTAACTTAGCTCGGAGACCAAGACTAGATTAAAGAAGTGGGTAGGCTAACAAGCCCACAAAGAGCCCATGGCAATGATAGAAAGCGTGCGAGTTTCCCATGTCAACATCCATGTTTATATTTTCAATATTCAATTCACTTTCTTTCCCAACCATTTTATAAAATCCAACATATAGGATAATGTGTATTCTATTTGTAATTAGGAACAAACCCAACTCGTAAACAGAACATTTGTTTGATCATAAGTTTGCACATCTCATTTTCAAACACAAACATGGGAAGTAATGGTAAAACATTCTTATCATAAAGGGACCAGAAAATAATATAGGGATTGGGTGGGACCTTTAATATTAATATTGTTGTTTTCAAAACTTATTAGAGAAATATTGTTGTTTTGAAACTTATTAGAGAAATATTGTTGTTTTGGGAATTCGAGGCTAGAGGTCGAACGTTGAGAACTCGACTAATGTGGAGGTCGAACGTTGAGAACTCGACGAACAAAGAAAAACTTGGAAACAATACATAGGCCGAAACTTCAACCCTCGACAAGGAAAATCTCGCGAATCTCGCTTAGGTTGTCGAAGGTTGAAGTTTCGACACACATCCACCCTCGAGATTGCAGGTTTATTACTTTTCTTTTTCCCTCATAGAGGAAATAAAGTAATGAGATGGTATACTATATGTATCTGTGTACTCGAGCTGCTTCTAACAACTTATGTATTTTTTATCATTTCGAATTAGACAGAGGCTTGTGGGATTGACGTGAGGGGGTGGGGATGGCTATATTTTCAGGAGCGAACTTCAGGCGAATATGAAGCACATGGATACAAGTTATGCCTTGGAATGAAAGACAATTCCGAATTAGCTTTGTCTACGAACAAAATTTTGTATATTAGGTTGTCGAAGGTTACACGCATGTCGAAACTTCAAAGCGATTAAGAAGATAAGTGGGTTGAAGTAGATTAAGGAGAGAGCGAGATTCAAAGCAAGAATGTTGAAGAGAGCGAGATTTAGTTTATATTGACTAATTTGACTAACATTGAACTTGGTAAAATGAAATGGTTGAATAATTGAAAAATGAGATTATTCAGGAATACACATTGAATGCTAAGATTACGCATTGAGTTTCTGGTAGTAGATCCATAATCAAAAAAGTGTTTGTGCTTGTTCCATAAGAAATGAAAGCTAGTAATCATTAATGGAAAAATAACAACAATAACAGAGAGAGCGAGATATTGAGAGAGAGCGAGAGTGAAAGAGCGAGATCTTAGGAGAGAGCGAGAGCGAGATCTTAGGAGAGATCGAGAGCGAGAGTCTTCACTTTATTTGAACTTTTCATAGAAATATATATAAAAAAAGAAAAAGAAAAAAGAGCTAATAATCATACTATAATTGAATATATTATATTATTATACTATAATTGAATAATCATTAGACAATAAATTGAATGTATTAGATTATTATACTATAATTGAATAATCATTAGACAACAAATTGAATATATTAGATTATTATACTATAATTGAATAATCATTAGACAACAAATTAAATATATTAGATTATTATACTATAATTGAATAATTATTAGACAATAAATTGAATATATTAGATTATTATAATGTAAAACTTTATTGATTACAAAAAAAAAATGAATATACAGTAGATTATTATAAAAAAAATTGAATATACAATAAATTATAATTAAAAAATTGAATATACAATAAAATGAATAAATAATAATAATAAAATTATTTATTATTCAATCCCTAACTATCTGGAGCCCGTCTTAGTAACGAAGGACACTTCTTTCGATTATGTCCTAACTGGTTAAATAATCCACATCGTTGTCGAGTGGTTGATTCTATCCAATCCATCTCGTTGTGATAACGTGAACTTTTCGGTCTACCAAGATTAAAGGATCGAGGTTAAGTTTAATATGGTTAGGAACACAATTTTGTGAGCTCACAGATGATGCAGACGAGGAAACCGTCATAAGATATGCGCGAGCATATATACTACAAATGATGGGTGGAAGTCTGTTTTTAGATAAATCAAGTCAATTTGTTCACTTGATGTTCCTGCCACTGTTAGCTAACCTCCATGATGTTGGGCGATATTCGTGGGGTGGAGCATGCTTGGCATGGTTATATAGACAACTATGCAAAGCAACAAGACCTGAGGTTCGAGAGATAGCTGGGCCTCTCATACTTTTGCAACTATGGGCTTGGGACCGATTTTCAATAATGGCTCCACAGCTACATCATGTTAATGATGCTCGGTTAGTTTGACGAGCCTATGGTTCTCGGTATGTTTTTTTAATTCAATTTAATTTTTATATCACTGATCTAGTTAATTTAAATTCTAAATTATCAATTTAAAAATTTAGGTGGAGAGACAAATTTTGTGTGACTAGGACAGCCACACATGTAGTCAACCAGTATAGATACATGTTTGATCTGCTTCAACCTGAACAGGTACATTACACTAAACCTAATTGATTATTTTATTCACATTTTTATTGTATTTGTCTTTAATATTCTCTAATATAATATTTTGTGTTTCAGGTTATTTGGGAGCCGTACAAAATTATTGTGCATACTTTGCCTAATTTTTGTACGAATGGTCAAAACATATGGCGGACGATGAGTCCTCTCATATGTTTTCACATTGGTGAGTGGCATCTTCCTGACAGGGTGATGAGACAATTCGGTTTTCAGCAGGATATCCCATCGCCTTGTAATACTGAACCCGTACTGCATGATATTGACCTAAGGACTGGAGATTGGTCCGAAAAAGTTGCACATTTGGTAGTGCGATGGCACTATCGTGCAAGGTTTATTGCAGTGGGGGTTTCTCTTGAACAGTTTGACACAGATGTCACTCCAGAATATATTCATTGGTATAATAATATCACAAGGCGCTACGTCACTCGTCCGGGAGCAGCTGTGGGTCATCTGGTAAATGAATGAATATTATCTAATTTTTTTAATTTAAATTTATTTTAAATATTGTCTAATTGTTTTATAATTCACAGAGATCGAACAACAGTAGACTCCGTGAGGTTGCGAATGATCCGAACCAGGTTCTTGCTATATGTAGTGACAACCAAAGCTATATGGAGGAAATTCATTATATGTACGATATACCTATTGTTCCTCCACCAGCTCCTAGACGTAGAGGACCTGTTCGGGAAGAGGATGAGTTTGATGAGGTTGCACATAATGTGGAAGAGTTGCCCCCTATGACGCAGACGTAGAGTCAAACTGATTATGTTAGTCCGATGATGATGATGCCAGCATTTGGTTCAGGACATTATGACTCAGAGGCTGGTCCTTCGTCTTCATACGTGCATGGACATGGTCGGGGTCGTGGAGAGCATAATGAATATTTATATTATGAAGCGCCTGCAGAGGTACCAGAGCAACATCAAGAAGAACCCGAGCAACCTCAAGTTCGAAGTCGACGACGACAACGACAACTAGCTCGAAATCGACGACGTCCGCCTTGTGGGACACATTGATTTTTGTAATTATTTTTATATAAATGAGATATTTAATTTACATTTTTTTTTTATGAGTTATTTTTTTTTTTAATTTATTCTTTTTAGAGTTTAAATAAAATAATAAAATATTTTTAGAATTTTTTTTTATAAAATGGAAAATTAAAAAAAAAAAAGAAAGAATTAGAAAGAAGAAGGTAGAATATGTAATAATTAAAAAGGAAAAAAAAAAAAGAAATTTGTATGGTATTCTCGCTCTCGAATTTGATAGGGAAGTTCAATGACAAAAAGAAAGAGATTCATTAACTAGTTATTTAGTCAGATTTGCTGAGATGACAGAATCCGTAAAAATTATTCAAAAAATTTTGGAAGGAATTCCAGGGGGACCTTATGAAAATTTAGAAATACGATATTTTGATAGAGGAAGGTCTCTGGAATGATAATTAAACAGACTCAATAATAATGTTAGGAAGGACAAGGTCGAGGGTTCAAAGTTCTACAAATGAAAGGAAGGTCGAAGGTTCAAAATTCGACCTATCTAGGTTGAATTTTCAACCATCGACTGATTTAAAAAAAAAACAACAACAATATTTTTACAAATAGTTTAAAAACAACAATATTTTCCTAAATAGTTTATAAAAGGACAATATCCTTTTAATTGGCTCCAATAACACAAAATTGTAAATTGAAAAAAGAAATTAAAACAAACACGTGCCTCCATTGTAGTGGAGGTCCCTGTTTTCGAGAATCTATAAAAACCAAAATTCAATTTCCATTTTCTTTTCAATTTTCGTACCCTTTTCAACACTCAGCCACAAAAATAAACCTCACACACACACTTTCTCTCTCCCTCCTCCTCCTCTATCCTCCTCCCTTCTCTCTTCAATAATTTAATTCCTCCGCCTGCCGCCACCGTCGCCGCTTCAATCCCGGCAAAAGTCATGGCTGCTAGTCTGAGCTTTGTTATGGGTATCATTGGTCAGTTTCCTTTTCTCTTTCTCGCTCCTTTTTTAGTACTTTTTCCCTTTCTTTTTGGGATCTTGATGGGGGGTTTGGTGTGTTTGGACGCAGGGAATGTGATTTCAATTCTGGTTTTTGCATCTCCCATGTGAGTTTCAATGTTTTTTTTTAATTCCAAAAGTTTTCATTTTCAGTAAATTTGCTTGTTCCACATAGTTGAATGAACTCTACCATATCTTTTTGACCTAAAGTTGGTTTAGTTCATATGACATAATATCTATTAGGTTTTAATACTACTTTAGTCTTTATACTTTTGATTTTTTTTTGTTTATGTTGGTATTTTTCTTTTAAAATGTTCATTTTGGTCTCTATACTTTCGATTTTAGTCTATTTTGGTTCCTATACTTTAACAATATTTCACTTTGATTCTTGTACTTTCATTTTGGTCCTTAAACTTTAAAAAAAGTGACTGTTTTTATCCTTTAAAAGAGAAAATAAAGGGATCAAAATGACAATTTTTTTAAAGTGTAAGAACCAAAATAAACCAAAGTTAATAGTACCAGGACTAAAATGAATATTCTTAAAGTATAGAGACCAAATTAACCAAAGTTGAAAGTATAGAAACTAAAATGAACAATTCAAAAGTATAAGAACCAAAATAAACTAAGATTAAAATTATAGGGGCTAAGGTAGTATTTAAACATATCTATTATTAAACTAAAAATATATGGTTCAAATCCTCTCACTTCTATTATATTTAAAAGTATATATATTCTTGACTAAAATATTAAAAATTTGAATCATATCGAAAATGTTATTGTACTAAAAGAAAAATTAATTTTAAATTTCTAGAGTCATGTGTGGTCTTTGAAGTGAAAAAGAGGTTGTATAAAATTCCGAGCTTGTTGATTTCATATATTTTAAAGAGCAATACTTACATACATCTCTCCCTCATCATTCACATAAAAAAATCATACAAATTATGATTTGACAATTTGATAGGATGTACTAAGTTTTTTTTTTTAGTATAATAAGTTAGAGGGAGGGATTCGAATCTCTAAATTCTTTCTTTTTCTTTTTCTTTTTTCTTTTTTTTTAGAATTTTGACCTTTTAATTAGAGATGTATGTTTTATAGCGGTTGAGTTATATGTTTTTTAAAGTTTGTATTGTGGTTTTAGTATAATTTAACTTTTCTTCCTCGTTTTTTTGGTGCTTTTAATGACAATTTTCAAAAGTTTGTTAGGCTATAAAGTAAAATTACGTTACGGTACAGATAAATGTGAGGTTGTTCATAAATGGGCATTAATTACTATTTTATTTTTATTTTTATTTTGTTTTATTCATTTACTTTATTTTATTTGAAAGAGGCTATTTTTATTTTGGAAGACTTTCCCACTTTCTAATGTTTGGCTGAAAAAAATAAAACCCCTTTTTTTCTCCACAAAAAATAAAACTCTTTATAATAACCTTTTCATTCGATTTGTTTTAGGGGACCGTTTGGTGGTGATGTTTGAAAATGATTTTTGTTTCCATGTATAGATTTCATCTTTTTTTTAAAAAAAAATTATTTAATTTTTATATTAAATATAAATCATATATCCTATTAAGTTTGATGGGGATTTAAATCTTTGACATATTGATTCATAATATAATCTCTTAATCAATTAAATTATGTTAAGATTGATATATTTATTTTTGTTAAAATAAAAATAAGGACAAAATACATTCTTCGTCCTGAGATTTGGAGTTAGTGTCTATTTGATCTCTAAAGTTTTAAAATAAACTTTTAGTTCCTGAAATTTGAAGAAAGATTCTAAATGGTCCTTGAATTGATTATAAACCGTTAGTTGACTAATGAAGACATTATGTGGCTGTTATCAATTTGCTAACTTGGCATATTATATTGGTTTTATATTAGTTATTGATGATTGGGCATGTGACGGATAATTTTTTTCTCTCTTATTCTCTCCCTCCCGATCTTTTCCTACCTTCCTCCGGGAAACTTTGCCGACAATGACATATGCATTCACGATCACTAATAACTAATATAAAATCAATAAAATATGCCAAATCAGCAAATTAGTAGCTGCCACCTAATATTTTTGTTAGTCAACTAACAGTCTAATAAATTCAAGGATCATTTAACACCTTTCTTTAAATTTTTGGGACTGAAAGTTCCTATTTTAAAATTTCAGTGACCAAATAGACATCAGATCCAAATCTCAAGGACCAAAAATTTATTTTGCCTTAAAAACAATATCTACTTCAAGGTAAATAAAGAAAATTTTCCTTTTTAAAAAATCTATCATTTGAAATCTAAATTTCCTCTACAAATAATCGTGTTATACATTTGGTTTCCATCAAGTATCTCCTCTTCATTTTCTTCTTAGTTTTTATGGAAGTTTTGTGTAACATATTATTTAGAATTAGGTTTTTATTTCTAATAAAAGTGATTAGCTTTTATTTTAAAGTTTTCTGATGGTAAATATAAATATTATGAGTTTATATGTTCTCTTACTATAAAAATTTAAACTAACCTATCAAAAACTCAATTTTAAAAGTAAAAAAAAAAAAAAAAAGAAGAAGAATTAAACTAAGAGATAAAAAAATTCATCACACTGGTTTCAACTAGTTTTGAATAAAAGTGTTATTACAAAAGCTAAAATAGAATATGTAGTCTTGGACAAAAATATTGAAATAAAAATAATGTTAAAAAAACTATTTTAATTTTTTTTTAAGAAAAAAATAATTTTAGTTCTTAAACTTTCATGAAAGTAATAATTCAGTCCTTAAACTTTGGTTTATAATGATTATTCCATATATTTAACAATTTAGTCTTTGAACTTTAGTATGTAACAATCTAATTCCAACATAAAAATGTTATCAAGATTAGATGCAATATAGACTTTGCATTTTATGAAAACATTAAGTTTCTAATTAATTTATCGATTTATTTAGGAAAGAAATCTCATGAAATATTAATATTAATTTTTACTAAAAGAATTAAATGGTTAGAAATTAAAAAAAAAAAAAATTGTGAAAGGGAAGTAAGGGAGATACTAATTTAGTGTGTTTGGGATATGAAAAGAAAAACATTTATAGGAATAGTGAAGAAGAAATCAACAGAGAATTACAAAGGGATACCATATGTGACAACATTATTGAGCACAAGCTTGTGGACATTTTATGGGATTTTGAAACCTGATGGGCTACTTGTTACCACTGTTAATGGTGCTGGTGTTGTCTTTCAACTCTCTTATGTCACTCTCTTTATCATCTTTGCTCCCAAACACAATAAGGTATTTCCTTTCTCTCTCATTATAATCTTCTTTTCATGCTTTTTAAACCTTATTATACTCACTTTCATCCTCAATCTTTAACACCTTTTTTTTTAATATAATCATAGCTATGTTTCGTAATCATTTTATTTTTAAAAATTAAGTATACGGACACTACCTACACCTCCAAAGTTGTTTTTATTTTTGGAATTTGACTATGAATTCAACAATTGTACTAGATGAAATAGACTTAATTTTCAAACAAAAAAAAAAGAAAACAAAAAACTAAACGGTTACCAAGCGGGGCCTTAGTTTTTGTTTTTGTCTTTGAAAATTAAGTTTATAAATAGTACTTTTATCCTCCAAATTTCTTTCTTTGTTATCTAATTTTTACCAATGGTTTAAAAAACCAAGCCAAGCTAAAAAAATAGGTTTTAAAAACTTGTTTTTGTTTTCTTTTTTTTTTTTTTTTTGTAAGAAATGGAGAGGAAATTGGTTTAATTTTCAAAAACAAAAAATAAAAACGAAATAATTACCAAACGTGGTCTAAACAATTAGTTTTCTCGACTAATTATAGTCCAGAGTCTAGTCTTTAGAGAGTGTTTGAGGGAGTAGAGTTATTAATAAATTCACTCTTCTTTGACCGAAAGAGTTGTTAAACCCACTATGAGCTAACTCACGACTTATTAACATCATTTTCATGATTTATTAACTTTTAATATAGTGAATTCTACACTTAAACAAATAGCCCCAACTACTCCCAAATATTTGTGTTGTTTTTTTTTTTTTTTTTTTCAATACCTTTCAATTTATCTCTGAGTGATGCAATAAATTTACATGTACTATGTCAAAAAAATATATAGTTAAAGAGAAGAAAACTCAAAACTTCTAACATTTCTTAGAAGGTTAGCGAATGATTCATAGATTGTTATGTAAAATTATCATTAGGCGAACTTGACCATTACTAGGTAAGAAACTAAACTGAAACATTTTATAAATTATTGAGACAAAATTCAAACTAAATGAAATTAAAAATTTTCATTCTAAAATTCATAAATTGTATCATTTTATTAATATTGAAGTTTATTTTTTTTTTTTTGGGTGATGCAAGGGCTTAACTGAAAAAACATTAATGCATAGAACTTTTTTCAAAAAAGGAAATACATTGAAAAAAAAGATTAGGGGACCACATGGAAAAACTAAATAAATAAAAAAATAAATATTATGGATTAAAATTAATTTTCAAAAAAAGGAAAAAAAACATTAATATTCGAAGATTCCATTTCTCATCCAATCAAATTATTTAATGTATTGATCAACAATTTTCATGTAATGTAAACTAAAATTTTCATAAGTATTTTTTTTCCTATTTTATTGAGTAC
This sequence comes from Benincasa hispida, assembly GCF_027475165.1. Lineage (NCBI taxonomy): Eukaryota > Viridiplantae > Streptophyta > Magnoliopsida > Cucurbitales > Cucurbitaceae > Benincasa > Benincasa hispida. The sequence continues at coordinate 68,994,466 of NC_143479.1, read as the reverse complement.
AATTTGTCGACATTTTTATGTTTGAAGGAAAAAAAAATGCTTAATTTTACAATATGATGGCTCTCTTATAATTTTTTTTTATGGAATAAATAGAAAATAGACTATGAATTGTATGATATAGTTTTTTTTTTTTTTTGTTAGTTCAAATATAAAATAGTATTTCTATTATTATAATTTTGTAATTCTCTTCATAAAATCCTAAAGTGAATCTAGCTTAAAATATGTACCTTATGAGGTTCAAATTCTCACGAACTAAAAAAATTCCTTTATAAATAAACAATATGAATAAAGTTAAATTGTTAATTAGGAAAGTCATTCACTGCCAAACACTTTTTTTCTTTTTCTTTTTTTCTAGAATAACCACACACTTGTCGTGATTATATTTCATAATACTTTAACTAACGTATTAAATAGTAATAAATGCGAATTGGTTATCGTGTGAGATTATCCATGTTTAATCTAAATGTGAAATTAGTTCTAAAATTCAATGATTTCTAATATTTTTCTGAACTAGTAATTGATGTGATCTTCTTCGTTAAACATCAACGATTCAATTTCTATCTTTATAATTATGGTACTAAAAAGAATTTTTTTCGTTTATCTTACCTTATCGTAAATATATTTGATGACATCTTTTTAAACCTTAATTTTTTAAGTTCATCAATTTTGACTTTAAACAAACATAAATATTATAATTTTAACTATCGATTTAATTTTTTGTTAATTTACCTTCTAATATTAACAAAAAAAATGTAATAATCTTCGTAAACTCGTTAATTTCAATAAAATAAAGTCTTAACCAAAATAAGTTTGATCGATGCAAAAATTAACCATTAAAAACATACCTCTAATGTTGTTTTTCTTTCTCTCTCTTTTTTAATTAATTTCATATGTTTTAAATTTATTAAACGCATATATACAAACAATTTTTAACGATACTTGGAGCAAAAACTTATTAAGGATTAAAAGTTGCAACACTTTTATAAGTTTAGGGTCAAAATCGATGCAATTGAAAGTTTGGAAATTGATACATTCGTACATATTTTAAGTAAAAAATGATCTTTTTCTTATTTTCTTTTGATTAAATTACAAATTTAGTCTTTAAATTTTAAGTATTTGTCTATTTACTATGAAAAATTGGAAATATTTAATACATCTCTAAACTTTTAATTTAATACTTATTAAACCCTTGAACTGCATTTAATTATGACTGATCTTATAGATCTACTGATCCACACCTCGTATCTTTCTCCAAAAGAAATGTCTCTTATAGAACTTTTATAAGTTTTTTTTTTTTACATAAAATTTTAAATTTTAAATTTTGTATTTAATAGATTTATAAATTCTATGAAATTTAATAATAAAAATATTTGCCGATCCAAATTGACACAAATCTCAACATTAGGTACTAGATTCGTAAGTATGAAAAAAGAGAACCTCCATATCATTATCTTGTTTATTCCAATTGAATTTTCAATTTTGTAAGTAGTAGATCTGTTTGATTACCTATCTGATTTTTAATTTTTTTAAAAAAATTAAATTTATAAATATTATTTTCACTTATTTTTAAAAAAAGATATTTCAAAATTCAAACTAAAAATTTAAAACTAAAAAAATAGTTTTAAAAACGTATTTTTTTTTGGAAATATTTCTTTTGGAGACGTGAAAACTAAAACATTTGTTCAAAAAGAAAAAAAGAAAAAGAAAAAGAAAACAAGCCTACTCTTAAAAATAAAAGACCAAAATAAATTGTTATCAAATGTAGCTTTAAATATTTTAGTTAGTGCCAATATATATAAAGTTTTAAGACTAAAATTAACATTTTGAAGGTTTAAGAATTAAAATGAATAGACTAAAAAATACTAGATACAAGTTGTCAAAGAGAATTTAACTCAAAACGGTAATATGTAAAGTTCAAAGACCAATTATCGATATGTGAAAGTAAAAGAATACAAAAAATTAAATAAAGAAAAATAGTTTGGTGCATTTTAGATTGTATCAATCTTTTGTAAAACATATCCAATTGTCCAATCACAATTCGATGCATAATAACAGATGTAGCTTTGCACTCAAATATTACTCCAAATTAAATAATTTCTTGAGGACTTAAGCCTATAATTTAATTACCATATTCATATAGGCTAGTTGAAGCTGAATTTTGGGAATTATTTCAGGTGTCAACAATGAAACTGGTTGGTTTATTCAATATTGTGTTCTATGGAAGTGTAATTGGTGCAACTCTTTTGGCCATGCATGGAAGTTTGAGGCTCACCTTTGTTGGAATTATTTGTGCTGCTATAACCATTGGCATGTATGCTTCCCCTCTAGCTGTCATGGTAACTATCCTCAACCTTTAGTTTATTCCAATTACTTTTCGATGTCGGTACAAATATCGAATAGAAAATAAAATTTGTCATAAGCCTTTTTTTTAATACTTATGAATAGAGTTAAATATAGTTTTGATCACTTTATTCATATTGCTCATTTAATCTTTACAGTTCTAAATTTTTCAGTTTAGCAATCATTTGATTTTAAGAAATTTAGATTTAGACGTTAATGGTTAATTATAAGTTAGAAATTAATGAAAAAACGATATGGTGTTCTATTATCTATTAATTAACATCCAAATATAATTAATAGTTCACGAAATAGAGATTACAAAATGAATATAGTACATGCCCATTTTCAGTACCAAGGATATGAATCTAAATTGACCCAAACTCAAGAGAGATTCCAAGGAATTAAATCTACTAAACTTTAGACATCGGAATATTACAATTGAAATACTTTCGTTTTCATAATTAATGGTTGAAGATGTGTATATATGTTTATTCAAATATATATTCTTAATTATTATTTTGTTATGGTTGAAACAGGAAAATGTGATAAGGACTAAGAGCGTGGAGTATATGCCATTTTTTCTCTCGTTCTTCCTTTTCCTAAATGCCGGTATTTGGTCTGTCTATGCTATTCTCGTCAAGGACATCTACATTGCGGTAATGTCATACTTTCACCCATTCTTTTTTTAATTTTTAAAAAAATATATGTTTAAATTTCTTTTGATATTTGAATTCTCTGATTTGATTTCTATTTTGGTTCGTACAATTTTTAAAATATTCATTTTACTACTTGAATTTTTAAAGTATCTATTTTTTAAGAAAAAAGAAAATATATATTGCAATTTAGAACTTTAAATGATTATTTTGATTCTTGTCTTGTTTTGAGCAAATGAATAAGATACCTTTTGGAACTTTAAACAACTACTTTGATTCTTATCTTGTTTTGAACAAATGTAAGATACCTTTCTTAGTACTTAATAATTTGTTACTATGACATGTGTTAGAGAGCTCCATAGGTTAGCCAAGAAAATTATTGGGTGGGTGAACAATAAGAAGAAAATAGTAGAAAGAATCAAAATCATCTACCTAAGGCTAAATAAAATAAAGACACTACCACAGAGAACAAAAAAGCCTTGTAAATTAATAAGTGGATAATTGGTATGAAAATAGTGAAGATTTCTTTTTTATTTTTTTTAAATAGAAAATAGTGAAGTAGAAAAAACACTTGTACAGTTATAATTTAGATTAGGTTAAGTCGTAAATTTTGTTCTTATACTTTGAAAAAGATTACAATATATAGGATAAGCTTCATAAATCATAGGAACCAAATTTATAATTTAATTATTAGATTTCTTTTTGAATCTCCAACCTCTATATTTTATTAATATTTAATTTAAAAGAACAAATATGAAAATATTTACTTAGAAAGAGCGGTTTTAAATAAAGTTTCTAAGTTCCATCTATGAAAAGTTTTAGAGTTGAACAACCAAAGTTAGAAGTAAAATGGTTATCGTTTTAAGTTTAAGGGTTAAAATAAAGGGAGAGTTGCAATGATAACAATCAAGTAAAAAAATATTTGTGGATATAGCACAATGCAAAAGAAATTCTAAATATAGCAAAATTTATTTTTGGCTCTCAAGTCTATCAACGATAGACCATATTATTAATAACAGTCAATCAACGATAGAATCTATCACTGATAAGTTTGCTATATTTATAATTCTTTTAAAATGTTGCTATGCACTTAGGCCTTGTTTATTATCCTATTTAAGATTTAGGTGCAATCGTAATTGGACTGTATTATAAAGTAATTGAAATGTAATAGTAAATGAATTAACTTTGGTTGTATTACCACTTTTGATTGTATTTACCAACTTGTGTCATCGTTAATATAAAAGTATATGTTTTACCATAATACCCTTAAAATTTTTAAAAATTTAATACCCAAACCAAGGATTTAAAAAAAAGAAATAGTAATTATTTTAAATTTCATTAATCTAATTCACATTTTAATTTAATTGTAGATTTATTTTTTTAAAAAAATGATATATATATATATATACTATTTTAAAAAAATAATAATTATCTCGATGTGCAATCTTAAACCACAACTAGAAATACCTGGCGTGTTTGGTTTTCACAAAGTGAGATCAAGTTTGAGAGAGAGTAAGAGCGACATGGACAACAAGAGAGGAATTTATTGATGAGATCACATATCTGGAACTCAAATTCGAGTTTGGAAGCCCAAAAAATAACAATAATATCGCTTTGCAATCTTAAACCAAAGTGAGAAGTACCTAGCATGTGTGGTTTTGGTCACATGACAAGAGTTGGAGAAAGAGCAAGAGCGAGATTGAGATTAAGCATGAGAGAAAGCAAAAAATTGTAGAAAAAAAATGAGGGATTCATGAAAAGGGAGAGAAAAATGTGCATCTAAGTTTGATATTTCTGAAAGTTTTTGGTCTTCAAAAGAAAGAGTGGTGTGTTTCTACTCAAATCGAAGTGTACATATTGAGGGAAGGCAAGAGCAAAGTACGTCAAAATCCAAGTGGGTCTCATGTAGTTCGTCCATTGTAACAGATTGACACCTCATGTGGGAGCAATCGAATTGCGAATTGCAAGAATAGGGGTAATGTTAAAACGTAGGTCCCACCAATGCTTAACATTTACATGATTGGGTAAACTGCCACAAAAGTAATCAAGTGGGTTTCACTTCCATGATTTAGATTGCAAGAATAGAAAACACAACTTCAATTATTAGCCTTAAAAGCACTATGCAATTACCCTAAAACAAATACTTCAAAAGTCTAAAGAACAAAGTGAAATAAATAAACAAAATTTAAAGGTTGGAAATTTAATTAGATAAAAGTAAGGTACTAAGATGAAAATTTTTTATTTTGTTTAGGTGCCAAATGGAATAGGGTTTGTATTGGGGTCGGCCCAACTGATTATATACGGAATATACAAGAAGAAGTCAAAGTCAACAAAATCAACGGAGATGATGGAGGAAGAGGGATCAGCTCATCTGGTAGAGATGGGAATGAACGATGGTGATGATCATCAGAAAAACAGAGGCATAATCAAAGGGCTGAGCCTCCCAAAGCCAACCTTAGATAGGCAATACAGTGTCCAAAATATTTTGAGGTCACTTTCTTATGGTCCATATGACTTCCATTCTACTGGACCCCTAGATGAAGATGATGAAGTGGAAAGTGAGAAATTTTGATTTTTTTTTTTAAGGGAAGAAGTCAAGATATAACTTTTGTTTTTTTGGGTATATGTAATGAGTATAATTACCAAACTTATATGTACCTACTACTTGTATTAACAGCTTATTTGGTAATCTATGTTAGTGTAAGGTTTTTTTGTCTTGAAAATTTTACTTAGATTAACGTGATGAATACTCGTTCGTCTCTTGATCACGGATTAAATGCCTTTATTGGTAAGATTTATCCTTAAAAGAGATGGTTTAGAATATGGCTTAAATGCATGATTGAGGTAGTTTTTCAGATTGATTTAAAAGCCGTTAGGTTTAAGGTCTTGTGTGTTAAATGAGATTCGATCGAGGTATTGGTTTCTTAATTTGAAAAAGATTTAATTGTGTTTGGGAGAGACAATAAAAGATTGGAATTTCTTAACTTGGAATAATTGCATGTTTGTTTTTGACATTCAAGTTAATTGATTTATAAATCTAAGGAGGATATCAACTTCTCATGACACTTTTCTCATTTATATTCTTGTTTGCATTAATTTATTGTTAATTTTAGTTAAATCTCTCAATCTATGTTCATGACTAAAATTTATGTTAGTTTTAGGGCTTCAATCAAATCAAGTATTTTGATGATAACAAACTCGGATTTTTTGTACTAACATTTTCAATATTTTAGAATCACTATCTTGTAGAGCTCGGAAAGACGATTTCAACGCAATTTGAATCGCTTAAATTGGAGTTCAAACGAGAAAGTTATAAGCAAAAGAAGATTGGAGAGGAAATCCAACGTGACAGTGACATGTGGCATCTTGCTGACGTGGCATACAAACGGTCAATATTGCTGGCGTGACGGATGACATGGCACTCCAATCGGTCACTTTTTGCTGACGTGGTACATGATGTGGCAGTGACATGGCGACCATGGACGAATGAAATAATGACAAGTGGCGGTCACCCAGCTTCACGCGCGGACGCACTCGTGCACTGCATGTGCCTACAGTTTCTTCACAGAATATAGCACGTGACACTCAATCCTCTCCCTCGTGTGCGTGGTACTCATTTCATCCGGCTATTTTTTATTTTCATTCTTATTTTCCTTTAATTTTCTGATCTAATTTTCTCAAAATTCTCACCAAATTTCAGCCTTTTCAAATTTGATTTCCTTCCTAAATTGTCATCTTTCAAATCCTTTTTATTCTCCAAATCTCAATAATTCCAATCTTTCAAAATTCATCTCTTAATTACAAATCCTTTCCTTTTCTATTTTTATTCAATCTCCACCCTTCATTTGCAATCATATCCAATGACCAAAATTTATCCCCCTCGCCTATAAATTCGACTTGATTTTACTCTTCATTCACACACCAAAAGCTATCGAGGCTTAAGCTCTCAATTCTCTCTAATCTCAAATTCTTGTCCTCCTTGCTCCTAAATTGGCCTAGAGTTATTTTTGTGAGTTTTTTTTGAGTGCTCAACTTATATATTTAGCCTTCGAGAGGTAATATTGTGAGGGTTTCTTTTAATTTTTGGGAATTGTATTAAGGTGTGGGTACACCTTGGGTTGTGAGAAAAAAAAATTGGTTCGGTTTGGTCCTCACCTGCAAAAGGATCACTTAGTGAAATAGGAGTCTTGGAGAGTGGAGTAGGCAATTTGCCAGACCACTATAATTCTCGGTGTTTTCTCTTCCTCTCTCTCTTTTATTTCTGGTTTTTAATTTTTTGCAGTTATTTTTTAACCTTTCCTAATTGCATGATTTAATTTTCAGTGTGTTATTTAAATTTATCCTTGATTAAATTGTCTTTAAATTTGAAGTTATCATAACGTGCATGATTTAAGTTTTGTCTTGCATAAATTTTCTTTAATCAAATTAGTGGGTTAACTTTATTGAGCTTTGTTTGAAGATAAAATTATTTTTTAAAAATTGGTAGTCAACCATATTCACCCTCTCTAGTGTTCCTTTAGATCCTACAATTGGTATCAGAGCGGGTAACGCGGTTTTCTTATTTCAAAAAGGTTTTATAATTTTTTTTCTTGATTTTACATCTGTTTTTATAATCTTATTAAATCTGAAAATTTTCTAATTTTTGCAAAAAGTTTGAAAAGTTGAGTTTTAAAAGCCGCTTTCATTATAATTTTTTTTTTGAAAATTAGTTATTAAAACCATTATTTTTTTTTCTACTTCTTAATCTTTGAAATCTTTTTTATTAAAATCTAAATTTTGGAAAAATATCTCTTTATAAAAATCTTTTTAAAAAAATTATTATATTCTCTTCATTTTTCGAAAAACTTAATTGTTCGAGCTTATGGCAACTATTGGAATAAATGGGTATGGTGAACGTCAATCTACCACTAAGCCACCTTTGTTTGACGGAAATAATTATGAATGGTGGAAAACTAGGATGAGAATTTATTTAATTTCTATTGGCTATAATCTATGGGAAATTGTTTCTAATGGTCCTTTAATTCCTACTAAGATAGTTGATAGTAAAGATATTCCTAAGGAAGAAAAAGAGTTTAATGATGAAGATAAAAAAGAAGTTTTCTATTAATGCTAAAGCCATGAACTGTTTTGTGCTTTATGTCCGGATGAGTTTAATCGAGTCTCTACATGTAATTCTGCTAAAGAAATTTGGGATACGCTTGAAGTAAGTCATGAAGGAACTAATCAAGTTAAAGAGTCAAAGATTAGCATGTTAGATCATAATTATGAATTGTTTAAAATGGATGTAAATGAAACTATATCTGAAATGTTTACTAGGTTCACTAATATTGTTAATGCTTTGAAGGGATTAGGAAAATCTTATACCACCTCTGAAAATGTGAGAAAAATTCTTAGATCATTGCCTAAGAGTTGGGAAGCTAAGATGACGGCGATCCAAGAAGCAAAAGACCTCTCAAAACTTTCACTGTTGGATCTCTCATGACACATGAGATAATCATGAAGGCCAATGTGGAAGAAGATGTCAAAAAGAACAAGAGCCTAGCATTAAAGTCCACTCAAGTTCAAGAGGACTCTGAAACTGAAGCTGAACTAAATGAACTGAAGCTGAACTAAATGATGAGGAGTTCGCTTACTTGATCAAGAAGTTCAAAAAGCATTTTAGGAAAAGGAACTTCTCAAAGAAAGTCAACAATCAAGAAGGCAAAGGAGAAAAGAGCAACAGAGATACAATCATCTGTTATGAATGCAAAAAGCCCGGACACGTGAAGTGGGACTGCCCTCAAAGAAAAGCCATTTCAAAGAAGAACAAGAAGGCCATGAAAGCTACTTGGGACGAAAGCGATGAAAGCGAATCTGAAAGCGAGGAAGAAATAGCAAATCTGTGCTTTATGGCTTTTGGAGACGACGACGACGACGACGATGAAGTAAGTCCTGAAAACCTTACTTTTGATGAGTTCATTGATGCATATAATAAAGTTAAAATTAAATTTAAAAAACCAAGTTGCAAATATATGTCTTTTAGGAAGAAAAATGCTAAATTAGCTCTTGAAAATAATGATTTATTAATTGAGCTAGATAATCTAAAAGAGAAAAATGAGACATTAGGAAAAGATCTAGATTTATCTAAATCAAATTTGCATGCTTTAAAAGAAGAGTATAAATTATTAGAAAATAAAAATGAAGATATTTTAACTACTCTTTTAAAGATATCATGATGAGTAAGCAACAATACATATTTGATAAAAGTGGCTTAGGTTATAAACCTCACAAAAAACAAAAGAAATTTACAAACTACTTTGTCAAAGAAGGTTTTATTATTTGTCATACATGTGGAAAATATGGTCATAAAGCTTGTGTATGCAATTTAAGAAAAATCAATATTATGAATGAAAAGAGATGAATTCCTAAATTTTGTTAGCTAACCCCCAAGGACCCAAACAAATTTGGGTACTTAAGGTTACATCTTGAGAATTAATTCTCTCAAGTATGTTTGAGATCCATAAAGAATAAGTGGTACTTGGACAGTGGATGCTCAAAACATATGACTGGAGACCACACAAAATTCACATACCTAGAAAAAAAAGATGGAGGATACGTTATCTTCGGTGACAATAAAAAGGGTAAGATTGTTGGCAAAGGTAATATTAGTAATGGTTCGAATTTTCTTATTGAAAATATTTTGTTGGTTGATGGTTTAAAATATGATTTATTAAGTATTAGTCAATTATGTGATAAAGGATATAGAGTAATTTTTAGTGATAAAAATTGTACTATAGAAAATGCATGTGTTGGAAAACTTCTGTTTGTAGAAAATAGAGATAAAAATATTTATACTATTAATCTATTAGATTGTCCTATAGTAGAAAATAAATGTTTATCTACATTGCATGATGATTCGTGGTTATGGCATAGAAGGTTAGGTCATGCTAGCATGCATTTAATTTCAAATATTTCTAAGAAATCCCTTGTTAGAGGTCTTCCAAAATTAAACTTTGAAAAAGATAGAGTTTGTTATGCTTGTCAAATGGGTAAAAAAACTAAGTCTTCTTTCAAACCAAAGAAAATGGTTTCTGCTTCTAGATCTTTGCAACTGTTACATATGGATCTTTTTGGACCTACTAGAGTTGCAAGTCTAAGTGGAAAACATTATGCTTTTGTTATAGTTGATATTTTTCGAGATTTACGTGGGTTTTATTTTTATCTCATAAGGATGAAGTTTTAAAATCTTTTATTAGCTTTTCAAAAAGAATTCAAAATGAAAAAGGTTTTATGATTTTGAAAATTAGAAGTGGTCATGGAGGAGAATTTGAAAAGATTTCTTTTGAAAATTTTTGTGAAGAAAATGGAATTTCTCATGATTTTTCCTCTCCAAAAACACCTCAACAAAATGGTGTTGTAGGAAGGAAAAATCGATCTTTACAAGAATTAGCTACCTCCATGCTTAATGAATATGATTTACCAAAATCTTTTTGGGCTGAAGCTGTTAATACTGCATCTTATGTAATGAATCGTGTTTTAATAAGACCTGTTTTAGATAAAACTCCTTGTGAGCTTTTTAATAATAAAACTCCAAATATTAGCTATTTCAAAGTCTTTGGTTGCAAATGTTTTACTTTGAAAGACAAATGAAACTTGGAAAGTTTGAGTAAAAAACGGACATTGGCATATCCTCAGGATATTCTACATGTAGTAAAGCATATAGAGTTTTTAATAAAAGAACTCATATACTTGAAGAGTCAATGAATGTTGTTTTTAATGAAATACGTGTTGCCACTAATAAAGTTTCTGCTGGTGATGAATTAGAAATACCTGTTGAAGATATTAGTATTAAAGATAGGGAAGCAATATCAAATGAATCTCAGAAAGAGCCAAAAAATCCCTCCCTCAGGATTGAAGATTCTCCACTCACCATCCTCGGGAGTTAATAATAGGTGATGTATCTCAAGGGGTAAGAACTTGCTCTTCTTTAAATGCTTTAAATAATGTTGCTTTCGTGTCTCAAATTGAACCAAAGTCTTTTAAAGATGCTGAATCTGATGAGTTCTGATTAATTGCTATACAAGAAGAATTAAATCAATTTAAAAGAACTAATGTGTGGAAACTAGTCCCACGTCCTAGTGATCATCTTGTTATAGGTACCAAATGGATATTTAGAAATAAAATAGATGAATCTGGTAATATTGTTAGAAATAAAGTTAGACTAGTTGCTCAAGGCTATAGTCAAGAAGAAGGAATAGATTATGAGGAAACATTTGCTCTTTTTGCTAGATTAGAATCTATTCGCATTTTGCTTGCATTTGCATCTCATAAGAATTTTACTTTATTTTAAATGGATGTAAAAAGTGCTTTCTTAAATGGTTTCATAATGAAGGAAGTGTATGTTGAACAACCTCCTGATTTTGAAAGCTTTGATAATCCAAATCATGTTTTTAAATTAAATAAAGCACTTTATGATCTTAAACAAGCTCCTAGAGCTTGGTATGACTGTTTGAGTTTGCTAGAAAATGGTTTTAAAATGGGACTCATTGATACTACTCTTTTTGTCAAAATTAAAGATAATGATATTTTATTAGTGCAAATCTATGTTGATGATATTATATTTGGTGCTACTAACTCTTCTCTTTGTGAAGAATTTTCTAAGTGTATGTATAGTGAGTTTGAAATGAGCATGATGGGAGAACTTAAATTCTTCCTTGGGCAACTTGAAGATGGAATCTTCATAAATCAAGAGAAGTACACAGGGGATCTACTCAAAAGGTTTAAGTTCGATAATGCAAAAGTAGCAAAGACCCCGATGAGTACCACTACAAAGCTTGATAAGGATGAAAAAGGTAAAAACGTAGATATTAAAACTTATAAAAGTATGATCGGATCCTTGCTTTACTTAACTGCGAGTAGGCTTGATATTATGTTTAGTGTATGCAGTGTGCTAGATTTCAATCATGTCCTAAAGAATCGCACTTGCATGCTGTAAAAAGAATTTTTAAATATTTGCTTGGTACCGTTGATTTAGGCTTATGGTATCCTAAAAATGCATCTTTAGATTTGATTGCATATTCTGATGCTGATTTTGCTGGTAGTCTAACTGATAGAAAAAGTACTAGTAGAACATGTCATTATCTAGGTAGTTCTTTAGTAGCTTGGTATAGTAAAAAGCAAAATTCTGTTGCATTATCTACCACTGAGGCTGAATATATTGCTATTGCTATTTGTTGTTCTCAAGTTTTATGGATGAAACAAATTTTGCGTGATTTTGATTTAAATTTTGAACAAGTACCAATCTTTTGTGATAGTACTAGTTCAATTAAGTTAACTAAAAACCTCATTCAATATTCTAGAACAAAGCATATAGATATTCGACATCAATTTCTTCGAGAGCATGTGCAAAATAAGAATATTGTCATTAATTATGTTAATACTGAGAATCAGGTAGCAGATATTCTTACAAAGGCATTAAATGAAGAAGCCTTTTGTAGAAAGAGGAGAAGTATTTTTGGTATTATGGTGGTTTGTCATCATAAAAAAGGGGAGATTGTTAGCTTTATGGTTTCAATCAAACCAAGTATTTTGATGATAACAAACTCAGATTTTTTGTACTAACATTTTTAGTGTTTCAGAGTCATATCTTGTAGAGCTCAGAAAGATGATTCCAACGCAATTTAAATCGCTCAAATCGGAGTTCAAACGAGAAAGTTATAAGCAAAAGAAGATTATAGAGGAGATCCAACGTGGCAGTGACACGTGGCATCTTGCTGACGTGGCACACAAACAGTCAATATTGCTGACGTGGTAGATGACGTGGCGCTCCAATCGATCACTTTTTACTGATGTGGCAGTGACGTGGCGACCGTGGATGAATGAGATAATGACAAGTGGCGGTCACCCAGCTTCACGCGCGAGTGCGCCGCACGTGCCTGCGGTTTCTTCACAGAATGCGGCGCGTGACGCTCAATCCTCTCCCTTGTGCGCGTGGTGCTCATTTTATCCGGCTATTTTTTATTTTCATTCTTATTTTTCTTTAATTTCCTGATCCAATTTTCTCCAAATTCTCACCAAATTTCAGCCTTTTCAAATTTGATTTCCTTCCTAAATTTTCATCCTTCAAATCCTTTTTATTCTCCAAATCTCAATAATTCCAATCTTTCAAAATTCCTCTCTTAATTACAAATCCTTTCCTTTTCTATTTTTATTCAATCTCCACCCTTCATTTGCAATCATATCCAATGACCAAAATTTATCCCCCTCGCCTATAAATTCGACTTGATTTTACTCTTCATTCACGCACCAAAAGCTATCAAGTCTTAAGCTCTCAATTCTCTCTACTCTCAAATTCTTGTCCTCCTTGCTCCTAAATTGGCCTAGAGTTATTTTTGTGAGTTTTTTTTTAGTGCTCAACTTATATATTTAGCCTTCGAAAGATAATATTGTGAGGGTTTCTTTTAATTTTTGGGAATTGTATTAAGGTGTGGGTACACCTTGGGTTGTGAGAAAAAAAAAAGGATCAATTGGTTTGATCCAACCAGTAAAAAGGATCTTGGGTTTCTCTTTAGCTTAAGAAAAAGAGGGTCGTGTGTCGGTTTGGTCCTCACCTACAAGAGGATCACTTAGTGAAATAGGACTCTTGGAGAGTGGAGTAGGCAATTTGCCGAACCACTATAATTCCCAGTGTTTTCTCTTCCTCTCTCTCTTTTATTTTTGGTTTTCAATTTTTTGCAGTTATTTTTTAATCTTTCCTAATTGCATGATTGAATTTTCAGTATGTTATTTAAATTTATCCTTGATTAAATTGTCTTTAAATTTGAAGTTATTATAACGTGCATGATTTAAGTTTTGTCTTGCATAAATTTTCTTTAATCAAATTAGTGGGTTAACTTTATTGAGGATTGTTTGAAGATAAAATTATTTTTTAAAAATTAGTAGTCAACCCTATTTACCCCCACTATCCTACAATTTATACGTGATATTTAAATGAGCTAGAATACTAATTCAGAGGATAACACATTTTGCATGAGATTTTTGGGAAACGCAATTCGTGGAGGTGAATTGAATTTATGTAGACTTATGTAGATGTGGTTCGATTTCAAATATTCGATTCTTTGATTCTCTCTATTAAATGTGTACACTTCACTCAAGAGATGAAATAAGTGAATGTTGTTGAAGTTGAAGATCTTAAAAGAATATTTCTTATCTTTGCAGAGGCTTTATTCTCTATGGAATGTTTGATCTTGAGGGGGTTTAAGGAGCCTTCCGATAGTTGGTGATTTATCTCTAAGTTTGCTGTGGAGATTTAAGTTTTTGATTCAAAATGAAAAGGAATTTCTCTATAGATAGAGTTGGATGACACCTTGGTCCAATCAATTGGATTTTGGGTGCTTCGTTCTTGAGCCAAAATACTTTTGCTTTTTTTTTTTTTTTTTTTTTTTTTTTTTTTTTACACAATTGAACATTTGTCCAAATATTATACTCTAATGGGATCTAACCAACTTATTCAATCTAATGGTCATGAAGAAACATATGACATTATTAGGATTCACTAATATTTCGTCTTTAATTTTAATTGGGATTCTGTTGCCACTTGATTAGCCCAAAATTCAATGGTTTTGTGATTTCGACATTCATTTGAGAAATGACGTGACAATTTTAATTGGTCTAACATTTCTCATTCTACTAATGTCATATTTTCAAGATCGATGAACACGTGTGGGTTGAATCTAAAAAAAAAAAGATAAATATAGAATCGGAGTACATGATATTTGTTCTTGATTTTGACTTTGCTATCTGATATGTCAATTTGACTAAATATGAATTTTGGTCGTAATTATAATTTGAGGTTATATGTCATTTTGTTAACGTCAACTTATCAAAATTATGAATTTGGGTCAATTTTATTTTTATTTTATTTTTTTATATGGCATAACACCCGATGTGGAGTTAAATTTCAATCAAATTTTAATTTGATGTACAAATTTTAATTTAGATTAAATTCAGAATTTTATCTCCAATTTAATTTGGCCTAACGATAAGAACGAAATTTGAATGGTTGAATTTAGCATCCAAAATTGATGTGCCCAAACTTTTAATTCAAAGTAAATATAATACCTACAATTTAATTTGACTAATGAAAACAATCACTTGAATTTGAGATACAAAACTAGAATGTTTCCAAAGTTTAATTTGGTTTAAATTTTAGTCCTCTTATTTTTCTTTTCAAATTTTGGTTAAAATGAATTAGATAACTTAAGTCTCGTTTGATCATGATTTGGTTTTTTATTTTTTGTTTTTAAAAATTAAACCTATAGACATTACTTCTACTCTAAATTTCTTCCTTTGTTGTCTACTTTTTTATCGATAGTTTAAAAAATCAAGTCAAAATTTGAAAATTACAAAAAATAGTTTTTAATTAAGTTTTTTTTAGAATTTGGCTAATAATCCAATAATTGTATTTAAGAAAGATGGAAATCGTTGTAAGAAATGTGGAGGAAATAGACTTAATTTTCAAAAACCAAAACAAAAAGCGAAATGATTACCAAACGAGGTCTTCATTCTTTGTATTAAATTGAAAATTTAGTCCTAGTTTGGAGAAAGTTAGAAGTTGGTCCCTATAGTTTAACATCAGAATTTAGTCCCTATAGTTTAATAAAATCATAGTTTAAAATTAGAACTTAGTCCATATGGTTTGATGAAATCTTCATAAATAATCCCTACAATAGGGAGGTTTTATCAAATCGTAAAGACTCAATTCTAACTTTTAAACTCATATAGACTAAATTCGAAATGGATTAAGACTAGCACAACAACCAATAGTCATACATCAATCCCTCTTGAGGATGACAGATAAAATAGACGGAGAAAAGAACTCTCTCCAAAAAGAAGAAAACCCAAAAGAAGATGCCAAAGTTGTCAAATAATGAGCAGATTTGTTCTCGACTCTCTTTTTAAAGGCTGTTTGGGAGGTTGGAATGTAATCGGGAATACTGGAAATTAAAGGACTATTGGAATGCGTGAGATATCGAGGATGGGATGGAAATGGGATCGTGAAAAATGAAAAATGTGAGAAAGAGAGCTGGATTGAAAACGGTGGGAACAGAAGGAATTGAAAACGATGGGAACAGAAGGAGCTTGATATTATAGATCAGTCCCAAAACGCTCAATCCAAACATAGAATTTGGATTACATTCCATTCCAACCCATTCCATTTCAACAAAACAAATAGAGCATGAGGATTTTACAAAACGTATAGACATTAATATAAGGAGCAAGATAGAAAGCCCCATAAACATAATAATAATAATAATAATAATAATAATAATAATAATAATAATAATAACCTTCACCATCCAAAATTCTCAATATTCAAAAGCTTTTATAATTTTAATTGAATTAAATTCCACCTCCACGTGGGTGGTTTTGCCAGAAAATTTTTAGTACTATAGTAATATTAAAAAAATTTCATACTATCTTAATTCATTGCTTACCACAGGAGTGTCATTTAAGAATTAAATGGGATCCACAAAAATAAACAATAAATTAAAAATTCACTTTATGAAGTGTCAAATAATAAATAGGAGGAGTATGTATTACGATAGTACTAAGATTTTTTATTTGGATTTTGTCCATCCAAAAAAAAAACAGTGATTTAAGTCATTAACAATGTAACTTCTTAGACTATGACCAACCACCTCGAAGATATAAGGATGCAACCACCTCGAATAAGATGGCTATTCCCACCACGAATAAATCAATAGGATTTTGTTAGTGATTGACTCTCGTCTTTCCATATGCAAGAGTGACATTCACATAAAATCATTTAATATATTCAGGGGGTGAGACTAGTCGTGAATCCTTCATATCCGAAATTATATGTTATCTAAGTTGTTGTTGTCCCTTACTTGTTTCCTAGTCTATAACAATCATTCTCTCAAATTGCTTTCAAACATTTGCGAGAGCATTTTATCTAACCTCGTTTTCGAAAACGAGGATAGAGGTTATGAGATATGTCCATTATCGCCAACTATTTGCATTTGAGCTGGCTAACTTGTTTGAAAAGAAGTTTTGTGCAATCGCTTCATGGGCTCAAAGAAAGTCTGATTGTGACTCGAAGGCACATGTAATTATCTCTAAGTGGATGGGCATACAAATGTTCTCTAACTTTTTTTTAAAAAAAAATATTAAAACTCTTGCACTTCCCTATATAATCTCGAAAATGACACATTTGCACTTTTATATAATCTCGAAAATCACAGACTTAATTATAATTTAAAATAAAACTAATTAAGCCAGAAAAAGCTAATTAAGAAGTTATTAATTGAAGTATATACTAAAAAATGAAGAGCAAAATAAGATGGTAAAGTTTCTAAAATTTGCCCTTTTTATATGAGTATAAATATAGATTATAAATTTTATTTTCAACATAAATGAGATTTTGTATTAGTATTTTCTCATTCTTGAGTAAGTTACGAGTTTAATGCATAAATCTTGAACTTTGTGTTTATTTGGTTATCAACTTTCAAAATGGTTTAGTACATCTCCTAAATTTTCTATTTTATGTCTAATAGATTCATGAACTTTCACTTTTGTTCTTACTTCATGTTTTTTACCAATTCAAAATTTTTAAAAATTAATTGATTTGTTATATATAAAATTGAATTTTATGTTAAATGTAATCCTAAGCTTTAAATTTTATGTCTAGAAGATTCATTAATTTTTTTTTAAAAAAAATCCAAGGTTGAAAACTAAGGCCTGGTTGGTATATATATATATTTATTTATTTATTTTAAAACATATTTCATCTACATTTCTTACAATAAATTGTATTTTTCTTAAGTATAATGGTTGAATTCTTAGCCAAATTCCAAAAACAAAAATAACTTTTTGAAAGCTAATTTTTTTAATTCTCAAAATTTGGCTTGGTTTTTTAAATTATGATACAAGAAGAAATTTGGAGGTAAAAGTAGTGTCCATAAGCTTAATTTTCAAAAAAAAAAACAAAAAAATAAAATGATAATCAAACGGGGTATAAATTTGTATTTTTAAAAGCTCAGAGATCAGATAGATACAAAATTCAAAGTCTAGATGTTAAATTTGTAATTTAACCTATAAAATATGAAAGATTAGCTTCTCCATGTTTATCTCATATTTAACTAACATATATCTATCAATATATGATTTAAAGAAGGATATAAATTGAGCCACAGTTTGCAATTATAGTTATAGGTTTTAATTAACTCAACATGTATAATTTTTGCATTTCAATGGTTGGGTTTTGGCAAAATGTAGAAGAGTAGTTATCCTATGTTAGAAAAATAAAAGAAGTAATGACTCTAAGTATTATAAAAGGAGACTGCGACTTTAGATTCAAACCATTCCAGTTAGATACATTTTAACTTTGAATTTGTTAATTCTTGTTAAAGTTTCTTTTGTATACTCAGGTTTGAGAGTGGATAAAAGAGCGTGGGCGATACAAAAGTTTTGAGAGAATGCTATTGTAATTACGACTGAAGAGAGATTGTGACAATTTTTCACATAGTAAATTTCTCCGAGTTTGAAGTTTTTCATGTAAATTATTGTATTTTCTAGTTTTATTTTTCTCAATATTAGTTAATGAAAATTATTAATTAACCTATAAATTCAAGGGTTTAAATCGACTGATTCCTAATTATCACTTTTATCTCTGGTTTATTTATTTTAAATTAATTGAGCTTATTATATTTTAATTTACATAACAATTACTTCTTTTTTAAATATGCAAATGGAAACAAGAATGAGGAGTATATACCAAATGTAATTTCATGTATTTCAAATATAAAATCATAAAAAAGGTTTAGATTAAAATATTATGTTGGTACATCTTGAAATGTGTTCAATTAAAATCTCTTTTAATTTAGTGCATCGTATATACAAAAAAATATATATATGTGAAAGAAAAAAAAATATGAACATACTTTTATGAAATATATAATTACAAATTTATTAGGTTGATTCAATAACTGATTTCAAATATAATAAAATGAACCTAAATATTTACAAATATAACAAAACGTCGTTGTGATAGACATTGATAGACTATTATCATTAGACATTGATAGATACTTATCAATGATCAATGTATATTATCGGTGGATTGTGATATTTTGCTATATTTGAAAATATTTTTAACCATTCTTTTATTTAAAACAATTTTCATTTGAATCATTTTTAACTTAAACTTTCTTAAACCCTCAAACTTGAACAATGTTATAATGAATAATTCTTCCAAAACGAAAATGTTATAATCAATTACTCTTCTAGAATAAAATTAAAAATTATACTTTAACCAACCAAATAATTATAAAAATTTGATTCGGCATACAAGGAATGTTAGAGATATATCAATCCAATTATATCTTTAACAAAAAACCAATTAAATTGAAAAACATTCTTTATGTTTATAACAACTAATACACACAAAACCATACTCATTCGAGTATATAAAAACGCTTCTAATTTTGATGGTATGAAAATAAAATTTAAAATATAAAACTAAAACAAAAATTGAATTGAATTTGAATCATTAAAATTAAGTTTTGTAGTAATTTTGAAAAGGAAGAGTGATTTCAATTGAGAATTCAGATTCTGTTTTATGTTTTTGAGATTCACCAAGTTTGATAAATATGTGTTTGATAGACAATTTGAATTCTGTTTTCTGTAAATTATTTTTTAGAGTTCTGTGATCCAATTAGTGCAAATTCTGAAAATATTTTTTTTTATATTTTAATCTTATCTAAATTTTGAATTCTAAATTTTAAAATGCATAATTATATTAAATAAAAATAAAACATCCATAAATATAAAATGTCAGATCATAAATTCAGTTAATTTTTTTTAAAGAAAATAACATGTACTATGTAATGTATGACATTTACAAAATATTACAAAATAATAATTGCATATTATAATATATATATATATATATATATATATATATATAAATAAATCAATAATAATTTATTGTCAACTATTAGTAGGTAACTACAACTAATTTTAGAATTTATAAATATAATATCAAACACATTATAAACTATTGTTTAAATTAAAATCCAATTTATGAATCTATATTTATTTGAAAACATAAAATATAATTTTATTTTCATTGTATCAATTATTTTCAAATTTATGTTTTCAGATTCTCCCACTTAACTAACTAAAAATATAAATTAATTTCACCTTAAATAATATAAATTATAACACTCATTAAAGCCCTTCCACCATTTGCCTTAATAATGAAAAATATTAATTTATACCTTTAAAATTTGGGGATTGTATCAATTTAAACCATAAATTTAGAATTATATCCGTCTAAACCTTAAACTTTGGGTTGCATCAATTTAAACTATGAACTTTGAGATTTGTATCAATTTAAATCTCAAATTAATAGTTATATCAATTTAAACCTCAAACTAATAATTGTATCAATTTAAACCTGAACTTTCATAAGTGTATTAATTTCAACCCTGAACTTTCATAAGATATCAATTTAAATTCTGAGTATAAGTGTATTCAAATAAAATATAATAAAGAGTTTAAATTGATACGATTATCAAAATTTAAAACTTAAATTAATACACTTATAAAAAAAATTAGTTTAAATTAATAAAGTTATTAATTTACAGTTTAATTAATACAATTTTCAAAATTGATGATTTAAATCGATAAATTGATATTTGTAATAATAATAATAATAATAATAATAACGATAATAATATAGTGCCGGTTGCGGGTTTTCAACGGCAAGGTTTGTTCCGGCCCTGATTAGGTTTTCCCGAACCCCATTTTCTGGAATATTCCTTAAAAAGAAAAAAGAAAAAAGAAAAAGAAGAAAATAATGGCTTTAAACTTGAGATGATAGAAGGTTCCAGAAACCCTAATAAAATCCCTTCTATATAACCAATCGGTTCCTCCATGTTAGATCTCGACTTCTTCTTTCAAGCTTCCGTTTACATTTTCCTCCATTTCTCTGTTTCTTCGATCTTGGATCGGCGTCTTCAGCAATGGCGGATACTGAAACGTTTGCCTTCCAGGCTGAGATTAATCAGCTTCTCAGTCTCATCATCAACACCTTTTACAGCAACAAGGAGATCTTTCTCCGAGAACTTATCAGCAATTCCTCTGACGTAACTATCCTTTCCTTTTCTTTAATTCCGTCTTTGATCTTCTTTCTATTTACTCTTCTTAGTAGATCTTTTTGTTTCAGTATGATCTTTGATTGTTATTCTGGATTTCCCTGGTTGCATTTCGATTTTACTTATACACACGCTCAACAAATTTTTAGGGAGACGTACTTTAGATTGCATCAAGATATGTTATCGTTTCTAGATTCTTCATTACTATCTACTGAATGGTTATTTGAAGTCTTGTTGGGTTGTTGGATGATTGTAGAGTTCTCAAGAATTGTGTACGCATTTGTGTCTAGGATTATGTAGACAGATAATTTTCTGAATGGGATTCTTGTAATTTACGATGTGGCATTTTATTTCAGGCTTTAGATAAGATCCGTTTTGAGAGCTTGACTGACAAGAGCAAGCTAGATGCTCAGCCTGAGCTCTTTATTCACATCATTCCTGATAAGGCAAACAATACGTTGTCGATTATTGACAGTGGTATTGGAATGACCAAGGCCGGTGAGTGATTGCTACGCATTAACTTGTGTGTATGGCTGTCTTTTTAATCTGTTTCTTATGGTATAACTCATTTGGTGAACATGTCTATGTTATCAGATTTGGTGAACAATCTTGGTACCATTGCAAGATCTGGGACCAAGGAGTTCATGGAAGCTCTTGCAGCTGGCGCTGATGTGAGCATGATTGGACAGTTTGGAGTCGGTTTCTACTCGGCCTACCTTGTGGCTGAGAAGGTTATTGTTACAACTAAACACAATGATGATGAGCAGTATGTATGGGAGTCCCAAGCTGGGGGTTCATTCACAGTCACCAGGGACACATCTGGTGAGAACCTTGGCCGAGGTACTAAGATTACCCTGTACCTCAAGGAAGATCAGCTTGAATACCTTGAGGAGCGTCGTCTCAAGGATTTGATCAAGAAGCATTCTGAGTTCATTAGCTACCCGATTTCTCTCTGGGTCGAGAAGACCATTGAGAAGGAAATCTCTGATGATGAAGATGAGGAAGAGAAGAAGGACGAGGAAGGAAAGGTTGAGGAAGTTGATGAAGACAAGGAAAAGGAAGAAAAGAAGAAGAAGAAGATCAAGGAAGTTTCCCATGAGTGGTCCTTGGTGAACAAACAGAAGCCTATCTGGATGAGGAAGCCAGAAGAGATTACAAAGGAAGAGTATGCTGCTTTCTACAAGAGCCTTACCAACGACTGGGAGGAGCATCTAGCCGTAAAGCACTTCTCTGTTGAAGGTCAATTGGAATTCAAGGCTATCCTCTTTGTTCCCAAGAGGGCTCCTTTTGATCTCTTTGACACAAAGAAGAAGCCAAACAACATTAAGTTGTATGTTCGCCGTGTCTTCATCATGGACAACTGTGAGGAATTGATTCCTGAATACCTTGGCTTTGTTAAGGGTATTGTCGATTCTGAGGATCTTCCCCTCAATATTTCTAGAGAAATGTTGCAGCAGAACAAGATCTTGAAGGTCATCCGCAAAAACTTGGTGAAGAAGTGCCTTGAGCTCTTCTTTGAGATTGCCGAGAACAAAGAAGACTACAACAAGTTCTACGAGGCCTTCTCCAAGAACTTGAAGCTTGGTATCCACGAGGATTCCCAGAACAGGCCTAAGATTGCTGAACTTCTCCGTTTCCACTCTACCAAGAGTGGTGACGAGTTGACAAGCCTGAAGGATTATGTGACCAGAATGAAGGAAGGCCAGAATGATATCTTCTACATCACTGGTGAAAGCAAGAAAGCCGTAGAAAACTCTCCTTTCCTTGAGAAGCTCAAGAAGAAGGGTTACGAAGTTCTGTTCATGGTTGATGCGATTGATGAGTATGCAGTTGGTCAGTTGAAGGAATTTGAAGGGAAGAAGCTTGTATCAGCAACGAAGGAAGGTCTGAAACTTGATGAGAGTGAAGATGAAAAGAAGAAGCAGGAAGCTTTGAAGGAGAAGTTCGAGGGGTTATGCAAGGTGATTAAGGATGTTTTGGGCGACAAAGTTGAGAAGGTTGTTGTTTCTGACCGTGTTGTGGATTCTCCTTGCTGTTTGGTAACTGGTGAATATGGGTGGACAGCCAACATGGAAAGAATCATGAAAGCTCAGGCATTGAAGGACAATAGCATGGCAGGTTACATGTCAAGCAAGAAGACCATGGAAATCAACCCTGAGAACCCCATCATGGAAGAGCTCAGAAAGAGGGCCGATGCGGACAAGAACGACAAATCCGTTAAGGACCTTGTTCTCCTCCTTTTCGAGACTTCTCTTCTAACTTCTGGCTTCAGCCTCGATGACCCGAACACCTTTGGAAACAGAATTCACAGGATGTTGAAGCTTGGATTAAGCATTGATGAGGATGCTGGAGAGGGCGATTCTGAAATGCCTCCTCTTGAGGAAGCTGATGCTGATGCAGAGGGTAGCAAGATGGAGGAAGTCGATTAAATCCGGTAGCATCTTTCTTAAGGGTTCCCTATGTCATGTTTTTGATTTACAATATATATTTTGTCATGTCATTTAGTTAGTGTATGGCTTATTAAGTTTTTTCTTCTCGGTTTCCTGATCAAGTTGCTGAGACAATTCTATTTTCACAAACATTTTGTGGCGACTTCAGTGATAGTATATTTCACTCACAATGTGTTTCATCTTTCACCTCTCCCTTGTTTTATTCCTTATTTAACTTTTGTGCCTTCAAAATTAAAATAGACCACGAGTTGAAGCTGTTTAGTTGAGTGTAGCAATGGACATGGTTTGGTTTTCAGTCTACAAGGTTGAAATTCTCATCGCACCCACATTCTAAAAGTGTATCATTTCTAATTAACTTTAGAAAGTATATATTTTGTTGATGAAAATATATTAGTCTTCATTTCTAGGGTTCATAAACGAGGAGACGAGTCATTCACTTTTTTACGGGCAGAAGTTTTAGTGAGATTTTTTAATAACTTTGCAGCACAATCCTTCGCCCTACATTGGTCGTAGATTTTCTTACATGGATATTTTAACAACTTCTGTTTAAGAATTGCTTAGAGTCAGAGTACGAATAACAACTGAGGTAATCTGGTGAATCAAAGTGGGTTTTTTATCCATCCAATTTGGGGGTCAAATGCCCTCCTAATATAGGCTATATCATTAAGGATGCTTTCATATTGTAATTCTGGTTGCAAACTGGTTTTAAAAAAATAAACAAAAAGAAGACAAGAAAATGAAGAAATTGAAGGTTTAAGTTCTATTTATAGGGTAAATTTACCTTCCAAATCTTAATTTAACTTTACAAATTAAGATTTACGATTGAGTAAATTTACATTTGAAATTCTAATTTAATCTCACAAAATTAATTTAGATTTGCAAATTTGAGTTTGTTAAAAAAAACAAAAAAGTGTTTAATGATTGTATTTTGAAATAAATAATTCAATTGTTTAATAAATTTTAGTGAGGTTTTATCTAAAACTTAAATGAGATTTTATCTAAAAGACAAACGCGACTTAGTGTTTTTTTTTTTGTTTTTTTTTTAAATTAGATTTTTTAAAAAATTATTATTATTTTATATGAATGGTAGGTTTTTAAATATAGATGCAGGGATAAAAT
This sequence comes from Benincasa hispida, assembly GCF_027475165.1. Lineage (NCBI taxonomy): Eukaryota > Viridiplantae > Streptophyta > Magnoliopsida > Cucurbitales > Cucurbitaceae > Benincasa > Benincasa hispida. The sequence goes on along the minus strand of NC_143479.1, from coordinate 68,969,746 downwards.
GTAACTTTTTTTGAAAAAAAAAAACTGTTATCAGTAAACTTTTTAGAAAACTTTAGATTATTTTTAAATTATTATTTTTAACATTTTTTTTTAGTTTGTTTAGATAAAATGTGTTTCTTAGGTAGTATACATTTTTTTTTTAATTTAATTTATTTTTCTTTTTAACACGATCATTTCTTTTAACGTGATTTAGATATCTTTCTTTTTTCTTTTTCTTTTTAACGTAGATTTGAAATCTAGACAATATATAGATTTTCTTTATTCTTTTTTTTTTTTATTTCTTTTTAACTTGCTTTAGAGATTGATATATTTTAAAAAAAATTATTTTTCTTTTAAAGGTGATTCTGTATTTTATAATTGGTTTTATTTAATTTAATGATTTAAATATGATATTACCTAGCCATCAATTAAAAGGAATAAGAAAAGAAATCAAAAGTTTCTTCCATAGCACAATTTAGATAGTGAACACATATATATAGCGAATTACAGCATATTAACAAACGTAAAATAAAAAAATAAAAGATACACAAATGTAATGTCATGCTAGATGTATGGTGTTAAACATGATTCGGTAACACTTAACACACCATAGTAAAAAAGGAAACTACAATATTGTACTTATCTATTAATTTTGGTAATAATAGTGACATACATCTAACTCTATTCTTGAACTAGCAGTTAGGCTCTCTTTAAGTGCGAGACTCTCTCTATATTACTTAGACTCCTAATAATGGGTACAGTTGTGGACGAACATTTAGGCTCTTCCTAAGAGAGAGACAGAGACTCCTACTCAACACATTGTTTATCTTTCTTGGTTTCAAGTGAAGAAATAAAGGTTTTACTATTGACTTGAACTACACTCTCTATTTGAGAACAATATACACAACATTTTCCTCAAAGAATATAGAAGAAACAAATTCTCAAATTTTCACATACGGCGACCAACAATCATTTGTATCTTTCACGAAATCGCCAACCTGAGCAATCGTAATAACATCCCTTAAATACGTAGCAGAATAAATAAGGAAACTCTAACACAATTTTGACTCCCACATAAAAGGAGAAAATAATTTCGGAAAAGGAATGTCAAAATCTTGTTGATAAGGAAAGAAGATCTATGGGAACCACATCTTGAGAGAACAACAAACTATTAGAAAACTATAAGTGTTAAGACATTTCGTCTAACATCCACGGTAGAAGCACCAAGTCATAACTGAAGAAATATTGGTCCATTTTAACATTCACCCCAGAAAGAGATTAAATTGAAAAATGTTAAAATATAAAGAACAAAATTGAAACAATCTTTAAAAAAATAAATAAAGAAAAACACAAATAATATAGACACTTAATAAAGTTGTCATGAAAATATTGAGCAAACTAAATAAAACTTTATTATAAGAATATATAAAACTAATCTAATATTTTTAAAAAATAATCATATTATAAATATTATAATATGTGTAACATAGATGTCCATGATTAGTGTCCTAAAAGGCTATGTGTTATTCTACATGTTCTCCATGTATCTTGTGAATACACATTATTAGTGTCAAAAACATTCCACCTCTTACTTGCTAATTTGCCACCTTCTATATGCCAATTTGCCTACAAATAGTGACATTTGGTAGGTCTTAGAAAAGTACGCAATGGTGAGAAAATCCACTTTATATTTTCATTTTCCATATTTTCCTATTTACATAATTTCTCATATTTTGTTATGTTATTTTATTTTTTATTATTATATTATATTTTCTCTACATATGTGTTTTCATTGTGCTCCGTTATGCTTCTCAATTTTACAACACGTTATTAGCACGAGCTTATGATGTTTTCTCTTTATTATAATTAATAAGTTAAATAATATTTTGCATGTTTGATATATATATTAAATTTCTAATATAATTACAATATTTTATGATACTGCTATCATGACAAATCTTACAAAACTAGAATTTGTAGCTCTTGACATTAATGGTAACAATTATTTGTCATGGGTACTTGATGCCGGGATATACTTAGATGCTATGAACCTTGGAGAAACAATTAAAGAAGGCAATACAATATCTTGTCAGGAAAAGGCCAAAAAGCTATGATTTTCCTTCTTCATCATCTCTATGAGGGATTGAAGATGGAATATCTAATGATAAAAGATCCCAACATCTTGTGGAAGAATTTGAAAAAGAGGTATGATCACCAGAAAACTGTTATTCTTCCTAAAGCTCATCATGAATGGATGCATTTGAGGCTCCAAGATTTTAAATCAATAAATGATTACAATTATGCATTATTTAAAATTAGTTCAAAATTGTTGTTATGTTGAGAGAAAATTACTGATGTGGATATCTTGGAGAAGATCTTTTTTACATCTCATAACTCGAATATGCTCATGCAGCAGCAATATGGAGAGAGAGATTTTAAACAATATTGTGAATTAATTTTATGTCTTCTCATGGTTGAACAAAATAACGAGCTATTGATGAAAAACCATGAATCCCAACCAAATGGAACAACACCATTCCCTAAAGTGAATGCTGTGAATTTTAATAATCATGGTCAAGGTCATGGTCGTGGTCGAGGTCGTGACCGTGGCAAAGGAAGAAATAATTATTCTTTTTATGGTGATTATTATAATCATCCAAATTTCAAAAGAACCACATGAAATGATGATCATATAGGAAAAGTTCCATAAGATAAAAGTTCAAGAAATGTTGAAAAAAATGCTTCTAATGCAGTATGACTGGATACCAGGATAATGATATATTTGAATAATCCAGTATGACATATTTGGATGTGACCGACTTCTTTGAATCTCCTAAAGAGAAAGTTGGCATAATTGATGACATAGCAAGTGCTTCTTTTGATTTTGAGAATATTTAGAGTCAAGGTGTCTAAACAAAAGGAATTGCAACAATTATTTGTCATGGTATGACAGGTGATTTTGTTATGGTAACATAAGAAATTAGAAGGAATTGTGCTTAGGCACAAGGTGTCTAAGCTAGGGCTAGAGGTTGACAAAGCAAAAATAGAAGTCGTGGAAAAGCTGCCATCGTTTACAAATGTGACTACGTAGCTTTCTTGGACATGTCGGATTCTATCATCGGTTTGTCAAGGACTTCTTAAAGATCGCACATCCTTTGAACATGCTATTGGAAATCAATAGACCTTTTGAATTCGAGCATGACTGCTTGAGAGCATTTGAGACACTAAAACAAGCGCTAGTCGCAACGCCTATCCTGAGCACACCTGTCTGGTCAAGTCCATTTGAATTAATGTGCGATGCAAGTGATTACACGATAGGGGCTGCCCTAGCTTAACGCAAAGATAAAATTCTTCATCCGATTGTATATGAAAGCAAAACTCTTGATAGCACTTAGGTAAACTATATAACAACCGAGAAAGAGTTGCTCACAGTAGTGTTTGCTGTGGAGAAGTTTAGACCTTATTTGTCGGGATCAAAAGTTATTATTCATACAAATCATTTGAAGATCAAGTACCTTCTAACCCCAGGAAACTGCGCACCTGCCGTTTGTAGCCTTCTAACCCCAGGAAACTGGGGTATTGTTATTGCAAGAGTTTGACACAGAAATTGTTGATCAAAAGGGTCCTCCACAAACTGCCGTTTGTAGCCTTCTAACCCCAGGAAACTGCACACCTCACTGGCTGTGGTTGGACGGGGCCAACTCGTAACTGCCTCAATCTTTACAGGATCCATGGAGACTCATTCCTTTGACACCACTTGTCCCAGAAAGGGCACCTACTTCAACCAAAACTCACAGTTAGAAAACTTAGCATACAACTTATTTACCCTCAAAGTCTCCTAAACTTTTCATAAATGCTCCTCATGTTTTGCCTCTGTCTTGGAATAAATCAAGATATCATCGATGAAAACTATCACAAAAGTGTCAAGGAATTCCTTGAACACCCTATTCATTAGGTCCATAAATACTGCTAGAGCATTCGTCAAACCGAACAACTTTACCATGAACTTATAATGCTTATACCTCGAACGAAAAGCGGTCTTAGGTATATCATTGTCCTTTATTCTCAGCTGATGGTATCCTGACATGAGATCAATCTTAGAGAATACCGTAGTTCCCTACAACTGGTCAAATAAGTCATCAATCTTGGGAAGGGGGTACTTATTTTTTTATAGTCACTTTATTTAACTCCTTATAGTCAATGCAGAGACATAATGATCCATCCTTCTTTTTCACGAGAAATATTGGTGCACCCCACGGTGACACACTTGGGCGTATGAAACCCTTATCCAACAACTCTTGTAGTTTAACCTTAATCTCTTTCAATTCTGGTGGAGCCATTTTGTATGGAGCCTTCGAGATAGGAACTGTGCCTAGCTCTAGATCAATAGCAAAATCTATCTCTCGCTGAGGCGACACACTTGGGAGATCCTCTGGAAAAACATCTAGGAAGCCTCTTACTATTGGCTCTGAAGTCAAGGAGACCTCAACCTCTCTAGTGTCAACCACACTAGCTAGGATACCTCAGGCACCTTGGTCAAACAAACTATTGGCCTTCAAAGCCAAAATCACCTTGGGCAAGACCATGGTCCCAACCCCTTTAAACATAAAGTTGGCTTCCTTAGGAGGATTAAAAATAACCTCCTTGTAGGAGCAGTCTATACTGGCATGATGAGCAGCTAGCCAATCCATGTCCAGTATCACATCAAAATCTCGCATTTCTAAAATTATCAAGGTCACATCTAATGCATGATTCGCTATTTCTACCTGACATGCCTTTATCTTTTTACTTGCTAACATCATTTCTCCTGATGGAATGGAAACTGGCAGAGCATACTATAAGGGTTCTGATCCTTGGCATGTTTGACAAATGCTGATGATATGAATGAGTGCGATGAACCAAAGTCAAACAAAACTAACGCATAATGTCCCAAGATGAGGAACGTACCTGTCACAACTGTGTCGGACTTCTAGGTCTCACGTCGAGTGGGGGAAAACACTCTACCCTATTGTTGTTGACGGCTTGGGCCTCCCTGATATGAGCTCACAGGCTAGCCCCTGTTTTCAGACGCATTCTCCTTGGGAATTTCTCCAATATGTGCCCCATCTAACCACACCAAAAACAAACTCCAGAACCGATTAGATAGTGTCCCCAATGGCGTCTGCCGCAAGTCAAACAGACTAGCTTATCTTCTCTAACAGTTATAGCTTGAGAGCCCTGCTATCCCTACTGACGCGGAGCATTACTCATATTCTAGTTCTTTTACTGAGGCTCTGAAGCCCTCGCCTCTATCTTCCTTTTCTGTCCTACAGAGATCCCAATTCTGAACAACTTCCTATACTCTTTTCCTCCTTGGGAATCAATGTCGATCCTCACGGCTGCCCGTAATGCCGCGTCATAAATTTTGAGGTTAAGGGCATGAACCATACCTTGTAATCTCCTCCTTAAGTCCTGAATGAAACTTTATGTCCTCATCGCCTCAATGGCTACCAACTTAGGGACAAAATGAGACAACTTATCAATTTCTTCCTCATATTCCTCTACCGACATAACCCCTTGCTTCAAATTCAGGAATATAACTTGTTTGTTATACGGAGTGTTGGCCAAGAAATATTTTTTGTAAAAGCACTCCTTAAAATGATCCCACGTTGCAAGTCCTCCACTCGTATCGACCATTTTCTCTGCTGAACGCCATCAAATCTCTACGTTGTCTGTCAACATAAAAACTGCACATCGGAGCTTGTGCTCCTCTAAACACCTCATGTAACGGAAGATCATCTTGATAGAGGACAACCACATCTCTACCCTTGTAGGATCCTTCAACGACCCATCTAAGGTACGGGGGTCAAACTTCCTGAAATCTCTCAAGTGTTTAGCTTCAAGGGACAGGTTCTGCATGTTCTAATTCTACAACTGGGTCGGCAACACCTGAACCGGTGGTATCGATTCCTGTTGAGTCTGATTTTGAATGGCCTACCCTGCCATTGCATTGCGGATCAAATCCTGTATTCTCTCCATTAGGGATGATGCAATAACTTCCCGATTCTTACTTCCATTACCTTCTCATCAACTTGAGTCGTCGGTGGGTTTGGAGCTATCGAGACATTCTAACTTCCACTGGCTCCCTCTTTCTGCACCCCTGATGGGAGGGTCCTGGACTTATGAGTCTTGCACTTAGGGGTCCCGAACCTCTCCTTTAACTATCCTCTTCACTTTGAGCTTAGGTGCCATGTCTGGACATGTACTTAAAGATCAACTCTCACTAGATCCCTTATCAAGAAAGCATGTTTGCTAAGGCATTACAATAACTATCCTTATACATTACATAGTGAAAACTTTTACTAGTAAAACATACCTAGCTATGACGAGGAATCCGTTACTGGGCCATAGGGACTATCTAGACTTACTTAGCAAGTCAATCTTCAGAACCCTAAACATGGACTCAAGCTAGGTTGTTATAATAAACAGGCATGCATGAAATTCTAAACGACATTCTATCATAATTTAGTAAAAACCCAAATAAATAACGTAAATTAAATAACCTAAATCAAATTAAATAACCAAAATTCAAGTAGCAGGGTACCCATAAAATCATAAAAAAAAATCTAGAAATTTTTCTTAAAAATCTAAAATGCGAATACCAAAACCGCAAGTTCCAAATGTCAAAACTAGGGATTTAAAACATAAAATCTTGAAAACATGAGCGAAAGCATATAGCTGGTCCCAGTAGCTCGGTCACGGATTCGGCTTGTCATTCGCCGCCACGTCCTTACCCTTACCTGAAAAATTAACATGAGAAAGGATGAGTATAAATACTTAGTAAGTAACCCCACTGTCGGGGTTCAACTAAGCATCTATGTCCTCTAGATGCCATTCTCGGGTGGGACATACATAATCCTATAGTTTTTATGGAGCGACAAATAAATGAATAATTGAATCTATTTTACTGTAGCTTAACAATACCCACAACCTCTAAAGAATCTGAAAGGAAACACAACCTTTGGTGGATCCCGAAGGAAACACAAACCTCTGGCGAATCCCAAAGGAAACATAACCTCTGGTGAATCCCGAAGGAAACACCACCTCTAGTGAATCTCGAAGGAAACACAACCTCTAGTGAATCCCGAAGGAGACATAATCTCTAGTGAATCCTGAAGGAAACACAACATTTGGTGAACCTCGAAGGAGGTCACCACCCCTAGTGGGTAACTAACTATCGGTAAGGATAACTATTACTATCATAAATATCACATGCGTCATAAACATAGTCCCACAACATGCAAATAAAATCATTATGTTCACAATCCGTCCAACCAATCATAAAAATAACTATAACATTGTCCATGCTAGCATTCATAACATTTTGCATACATAATCTGGACAACTCATTTAACCTCATGTAATTCAATACAGTCAACCTCAGAATCCTCAAACGAAAGCTAAAATTTCATTGCTTGGCACCCAGGCAGTTCCAATAGTAAGATTACTTACCTCAAAATTTAAGCTCAATCAAACAAATTTATCCTCTTCCTTGCCTAAAAGGAATATTGAATGGAACTCTATAGTCAAAGTCAAAATTTAATTTCAAACCTAAAAATATAACCCAGTAAAAAATTTGCATTCATTACATCCAAAACACTTACCCGAATTATTTTCTTAAGTTAGAACTACCCTCGAGCATTGAATACGAAATTCAAATTAGACACAAGTCAAATTGAAAAGTCTCAACCTAAGTTAATTGACCACAACTCTTGCGGGATAACAATCCACAATGCCTAAATCTTCCAATCTAAAATCCCAAAATCCATTGGGCATTAACAATTTGGAACCAAACATTATTATTTTTGGGTAATCAAAAATCTCCAATAAACACAATTTATTTAACTAAACTTACCCTTAATTCAAGATTTTAGTGAAACACTGCTGACCAGACAATAGAACTACGACAGAAATGGCCTAAAATAGTGGAAACTCTAGCTGCCGCGCGTCCAGATCTGGAGCTGAAGGAACCTTTATGAACCTGACGGTGGCGACCAAGAACGAAGCAAATGAATTGGCAATGCTTGGGAGTCGGTGGACGGCTGCAGATCCGGCCAAGATGAAGGTAGAGCAGCTCGACGACGACACGGGGCTAAACGGCGGACGAGGGCTAATAGCGCAGATGGGTCTCACGACTCGGCTCCAGTCCGCACGAAGGAGAGGTGGCGTGGTAAGTTAACCATCTCATACTTTTCAAACTTCTTCTTTGAAGACAACATTTCTTTCATGAACTTCACATAGTTTGGCATTTGTTCTAACACATCTGCAAAAGGAATATTAATGTGAAGCTTCTTAAAAATATCTAAAAACTTAACAAACTGATCATGCAATTTCTTTTTCTGAAAGCGCTTGGGATAGGGGATTTTATTCAATATAGTAGGTGAAAGTTCAAAATTACTCCCTGATTTGGATGACACAGGAACATCACTCTTTTTCCCTTGATTCACATTATTGGTTGTAGGACTCAATACTACCTGTTCCTCTGTCTGGTTTGTCAGAGGATGCACAATATTTTCCCACTTCTCAAGATAATTACTTTGCACTCTTCCCTTGGGTTTTTCTCCATACAGCTAGGGAAACTCCTTTGTTCATAGTATTCAATGTAGCAGTGATCTGGCTAACCTAAACCTCAAGGTTCTGGATAGCTTTCCCATGACTTGTTACTGTGCTCTCCAAAAAATTGGTTCAGCTCCTTGACTTCTTTATGAAATCCCTAAGTAAAGCCTCCACAGATGGTTTCTTTTCAGAAAAACCTGGAGGTGCCTGCAAAACATTCTTATTGTTAGCATATGAAAATTTCTCATGATTGCGCAAACCTAGGTGATAATGAGTGGGTTGGTTCATCTAATAAGAATTTCAAAGGTTAGGTAAACAGCTTTTAGTCGTTGTTCTCAAGGAACCTTCACCCAAATTCCTTTCTGTATTGTAGTCGCTACGCAGCTAACAGCCCGAGGGCGAGGAACGAAGTAGCTCGACTGAAAGGAGAGGTTCGAAGACTGGAATAGGAATTTCTTGTTTCAAAAATTAACTTATCTTATATAGAGTCAGAAAATACGCAGCGATTGAACCCCCATCCATCTTTGCTGCTTGACTGATGGAAAGCTTGACTTTCTTACTGTTGAACGACTCCGATTTGCAGATGTTTTCAGGAACCTAGGCCTAGTCCTTTTCTTTTGCTATTTCAAATGGGAGGTCTTATGAATCGATTGAAGAAGAAATCGACTTAGATAGAGATAGAGGCAAGGAAGCCTGGCTACTTTCTTTCGAGACATGGTTGAAGAAAATGCCCTGCCTCCAACATCGCTTATTCTGCCTTGCCTCTATCTCATAATACGGAGTAGAAGATAGGGTGTTAGTTGTTTCATGGTTCCTAACGGGACGTAGCTAACCCTTCTAAGATAACCAAGTCTCAAGCTAAAAAAAGCGTATCCTAGACCAAAAGCTCATGGGACAATCAATAATAAACAGTGACACCCAACCTGGAACAAGAACCAAAGCTGACAGCGAGAGGAGAGTGAAGTCACGAAGTGAGAGAAGCGAGTGACAAATCAGATTCTCTAGATCGAATTAAGGAAAAAACTTCGAACAAGAATAGCCTTCACTACCAACCTTTCCTTTTTCTTTGCTGCATCTGATATTACTGCCCCGTGGGTCCTATTCCAAGTATCGAGAGGATACTAAACCTTGGGTGCAGTGCGGACGATTTCAAAGCGGACTCCCCATTCATGAGATCGAGAAGATCGCCAAGATTTCGTGATCCGTTGCCGAATTGATTCCTTCCAATTCAACGGGCATTCTCAACATTATGCCTTGAAGAGGACTCGAACCTCCACGCTCTTTAGCACGAGATTTTGAGTCTCGCGTGTCTACCATTTCACCACCAAGGCATCGTCGAAAGTGAATCATATTCCATTCATATGATATCGATCTCGTGTGATGTATGGAATATATGACAAAGGTGGAGTGTCAGAGTATTTCTATTGATCGATCATGTCATATATGCCCGAGTCGGACATCCAATTTTGATGGGCTCCTTGAAATTGGTTCGCTTGGCGTACATAATTTGCCTGCTCAAGGTTAGGTACCTCCCATAACATAAGTGCATTATAAGCTACCATCGATGTAATCGATGGTTAAGTACTTGTGGACAAAAGATTAATGACATTAGTCAAAGTAGCCATCTGCGTCTTTAAAGCATTTACCTCGTCTAGTTCATAAATTCCAACCACTCTAGATGAAGATCGTTATGAGGGTCAATTATAGCTCGTGGAAGCCATGTCCTCTAATAATGCCTGAGCAGCATCAACACTCTTCTAAAAAATTGAGCCTCCTACAGTGGATTTCGTTGTACTGGTCAGCCCATTGTAGAACAACTGGATTTGTAAATAGTCAGGGTATCCATGCTGGGGGCACTTCCGTAGCAACTCCTTATAGCGCTTCCATGCCTTGAATAACTGCTCGTCCTCTCTTTGTCTGAATGTGTCAATTTTTGTTTTCAGTCTGCTTTTTTTCGCTGGAGGGAAGAATTTGTTCAGAAAGGCTTGGGCCAACTCATCCCATGTTGTTTTTCTTCCCGTTGCAAGTGACTCCAACTAGTCCTTGGTCTTGTACTGCACAAAAAAAGGAAACAATCTAAGTCTAATGGCATCAGAAAAGACTCCATATTTTTACCATCCTGCTAATTTCTAGGAAATAGTGGATATGTTTATGTGGATCTTCATGTGGAGTTCCTCTGAATACAAGGTCTTGTGCCATCTGAATTAAACCCGATTTTAACTCAAAATTATTGGCATTAATTCGGGCCTCAACAATACCCATCTGGGTTGTAGGGACAGCTGGTTGGAAATAATATCTAATGGTTCTAACAGTTCCCCTTGGTCTCCCATGGCGTCGTACTCAACTCTCACGTTTTCTCTCCTCAAAGTCCGTTCAAGTTCTGGATCACAAGGAACAAGTTCAATTTGTTGACTTCTTCGCATACACAGGATTCTGCAATAACTACAAAAAAAAAAGTCCAAATTAAGATCAATTCAGTCTTTAGCAATATTAAGCTCGGGAAAAATTATCGTGCCAGTCCCCGTCAAGGACACCAAAAACTTGATGGTATGCGAAAGTGCACGCAATCAAAGTAATAAATCCCAAATAGGGTATTGTCCTCAGGGACTAACATGAGCAAAATTTTCCTAACTTAGCTATCATAACTATTTGTCAATTTTATCCAGACAACCAAAAGATGATTTTTATCTATAACGACGGATAACAAAAATTTAGGCACACACAAGAACAACGCAAAACAATTCCAGAGTGTTGTTTCATTTAGAAGATACAATAAATATGACATACAATTGATTGAAATTGATAAATTGAGACTAGAAGTTCTAAAATCAGAAAATCTTCTCTCGAGCTCAAACCATCCTAATAACTACCCATCGACTCGAATGTCTTCTATTGCTTGAATAGTTACATCATTAAGACCCTTCAATTGCACCCTTTATTATTCTAAATTCACTCTAATGGAATTTTGAATAACAATCTAAATTATTGGGTCCAGCGAATTAAATTCTCTCTCGAGAAATCTAATTAACTTAAGCTCATTCAATTAATGGCCAGTTAATCAAAAGCATTAAGCACAAATAATTTAGAAATCTACGCAAAATCAATCAACTGTAAATTCAAATACTCAAAGTAACATCCCTAAAATCCACAAACATCCTAGAATAAAAGAGTTTAGCCATGCATGATTCTGATAACAGTATTGAATAAACAAACAATCATTATGGCGAAAAGTAAATTAACAAAGAAGAAAGATCTTTCCTCAATAGGTTCAAATCCCAATCACGATCTTCTTGATTCCCGCCTTGAATACTGGATTATTTTTCAATAAAACTGCACGATCACGATTAATTTTCCAGTCATGATCAATCCAGCAACGCTCTCAGATCAACTCTCAATCGAAATCTCGAGTCTTCAACCAAAAATGATCAGAATTGCTCTGTTTTGGATCTTGTACTGACTAAAATTTAAGTAAAATCTATCAAAATTGGCTTACTTTTTCTCCTCCTCTCCTTTTATTTTTCCAGACTTGACGGCACAACGTTGTTATTTATAATATGCTCGTAGCATTGCAACACTGGCGTCATGCCAACCACCCATCAAAATTGTAGCGTTACAACGCTATTCTATTTCCAATTGGTCTCAGGTCAATAACGTCAAGAAGCAGCGTTGCAACCTTCTTTCAATATTGGCTCCCCAAATTGCCTTCCAAATTTTCCTCTTTTCTTGATCTTGGGTCCTTGGTTTCTTCCTAATTTCATAGGCAACTCATAATTGCTCAAAATTGGAGTTTTGCCCCGATTTTTTTTTAAAATCATTTTCACACAAATTGCTCATGATGCTTAGTTTTCTGAAATTACTCAATAAACCACATCAAACTAAACAAAACTAGCAATATTAGTTCTAAATTTGAAGGTAATAAAAACACTTTTTAGATGCTTTTCAGAACGACGCTAAAAATTGTCGGTGTCTCAGTTTTAGAGATTTGCAATTATTCAATCAAGCAATGTTGGGCAAGTAAAGTTGGAAAATCATTTGATATCCTAACAGCTTATTGGACCTCGTTTTGAAGGGGAGATATTTTAAGTATGGGTGTTTTCTGAATGCTAAGATTGGTAATATGCCATCCTTCATGTGGAGAAGCATTTTGTAGATGAAAAATTGGCAGAGAAATGAAAATATACATTGATAAGTACCCCTTGGTTGATATTGAAGGATTCAAAACCCCCTTGTGTGTGAATAAGAACCTTGGAGTGATTAGAGTTTGTAATTTATTACATGAGGATGGCTCTTGGAATTCTCATATTATCCAGAAGTGTTTCCTTCCTAGAAATGTGGATTTGATCCTTAAAATGCCTCGTAGGGGTGCAATAGAGATGATGAAATCAGTTGGGGTGCGGAGCCAAATGGTTGCCTTTTCTGTTAAAAGTACTTATAGATTGGTGATCAACATTAAGAGAGCGACTTTGACTTCTGGGTTTAACTTTCTTAGGCTCAAGCCCAAATGAAAGGTGGTTTGGAAGCTCGATGTGATCCCGTGGGTGAAAATGAAAGTGTGGAAAATTATCAATGATTTTCTCCCAACTCTTGATAATATTGTTAAAAGATGAGTGGTTACTAATATCCTTTGTCTTTTCTGCAGGAAATACATGGAGACTACTGCTCATGTTTTCATGGAATTTAAGTTCTTCAAAGGTATTTGGCTAAATTTTCTCCCCTCCTTATGTTGCTTTTTGGACTCTTGTAGGGGTTGGTGGAACCCTTTTGACTGTTAGGATGGCATGGTGGAGATTCTTAGAGGCTTTAAAAGGATTATTGTTGCCATCATCTTGTGGAATATTTGAAATTCTCGGAATACTGTTAAATCTGGCGACTCTCCCCCAAATAGTGATTCATTTATCGCTAAAATTTGTTTCCATATCAAGGAGTTGCATCAGCAGAATTCCTCCTCTCTTCCCTCCCCATTGGAGAGCCTTCCAAGTCATGATCGCTAGGTGCTACCAGTTGGGCATGCTTGGAATCTTAATTTGGATGTCTTTTGGTGTGATCGTATGCAAGTTGGTGGCACTAGTTGGGTTATTCATGACTCTACTGGATCTCCAATCTGTGTTGGCTACGAGAAAGTGTTGGAGGGGTGGTCCTTTTAAAGTTTGGAAGCGGTTGCTACCTTCAAGGGCTTATCGGCCCTCTGGCTAAGGTGAGGATTTATTCTTTGCCCCCATTGATTGTCGAATTTGACTTTGCCAAGTTGGTGGATTGTCTAAATCATGGTGATGACGATGTGTCAAAATTCCATTCGTCGGTTAAGGAGATTATCCATCTGTCCTCTACTGCCCGAGTTCCTTTGTTTGGTGTCTAAGGTTGGCTAATGGGATGGCGTATCGCCTTACACGTGTGGCGCTGTCTTATGGGAGTTTTGAAACATTTTTGTAGATCTCTCTTATTCCCTCTTTGAAGAAGATGATAGGAATTCTTTTATTGTGCCTTTGTGGTTCTCTTCGGCTTTTTATGAGGAGGCTTGTTGTTCGAACTTAGTTTTGTTGTTTCGATGGATGTTGTTATAAAAAAAAAAAAAAAAACTATACTTGGCTTTTTTTTCATGTCTTTGGATGGAATATATATAAAATAAATCTCTTATTTATTTTAATAGGATTAAATTGAGAAAATAAAATATTAATAATAAAATGTTGCCTATAATGGAACCCACTATGAAAGTTCTGCCTAGGATTGGGGTATTTAAGCTGACCGTAAGGGAACACCCCTCCTTCGGAATCGATTTGGGGGTTGAATTAGTCATTTTTTTTATTAAGCATGCAATAATATCTTAATTTATTAAAGTGTTTAATAATTTAAAATATTATAGTATAATTTTCCAATATAAGTTTTATATTAGGAAAACAAAACCAACTTAGATAAATATATTAGTCTAATTTGTCTATGTTTTGAGCCCTCAAACTTTAAAATACTTAGTGGTAAAAAATGATGTATATGATATGTCATTGTCTCCTATGCTCTCCAGATAAGTTCACACCGTGAGATTCATGCTCGGTCTCATATCACCCTTGGCGTTACATCCCTTCCGAAGGTATTTTCATGGGACAATATCAAGGTGTATGGAGAAAATATTTATAGTAAGTGGGAGAATGACATGTGTCAACATATTCTACAGTCTCCTTCATTGGTGGACAATGTGAGACTTTATACTCGACTTCGTGTCACCCAGGGTGTGACCTCCCTTGGGAAGGTGTTTGCATAGAGTCAATATCAGAGTAAACTATAGCAATGAAATGGATAGAGTTGCTATAGTTTTTACACCATTATTGTTCTTTCCTTCAGCAGGCTTATTGGGTGGAACTATAGAATCTAAAATAGGTTTTCTGACCAAATAAATGGTAACAATAAGAGTTATTCCGATATAATGATTGGTTGAGAATGTCTCAATCTAGTGGTAGAAAAATTGATCACCTTTTGGTGGTGCTTGTTCTAAATCACTAGAGTATCATAGCAATAGAGATTTTAAATTAATATGAAAGAGATTCATATTATATCTATAAGGTTCATTTCAAATTTCTATTCTGAACTTGAATGGATAATTGATTGCATATTGTCAAATAATATATTTTATATATTTCAAAGTTTTGTCTATTTCTCTCACGTGTTTTAATTTTTTTTTTACCGAAATATAAGTCAAATAAATAGATAAAAATATTCTTGGAAAATGTCATTGACACTAAATAGTAGTGTAATTTTTAAAGTTTGTCTTTGAATTGGAAAACATTCTCAAAATACTATTGTCAATTCATGAGTAGTTCATGAATCATAAATTGAGAGAATTTATGTTTATCTTCTAATAGACATATTAGATGATAAAGGATCGAATAACAACATAGGATGTTGAAGTCAATATAAGTTTAATTTAGATAATTATCTAAATACTTTCAAGATTTTGTATTATGATAGTACAAGAAAATATAACTTCTGGGATTGAAGCTAATAAGGATTTTTTTTTTCAAATTAGCTCGAGAAGTCATACTATGAGGAATTTTAGAAATGTCACAAAATGGAAGAATATTAGAATTAAGGTAAATTTGATTTACTGAGTTCTTGGTGAAAAATAAAGATTCACACCTAGATAGATGAATTTGGATCCACTGTCAATTTTTTTTCTTCACTACAATTACATTGTCTTTTTTGGAGAATACTTAAATCTGTAGAATAGCTTCTAGTAGTTGACAATGGGAAGCTCATCTCAGTTAATGTAATAGGAGACATTAAGATGTCGTTTATTTAAGATGAAAAATGGTGTTTTTATCACCATATGAGAAATTTAATTTCTCTAAACTTTATTACTACATAATTCATAGAGTATGAATGGTGTTAGTATTAAAGTATGTTTTAAAAAATTGTTTCAAAATATGTTCAATTTTCAATAAATATAATTTTATGTGTATTAAAAGTTAACACATCTGAATACTACACGGAGAAATTCAGGATTAATGAATCCAGAAAGAATGACAAATCTTTTCTCCTAGAAAGATACTTGTCTTTGACAATTAAAGTTGATTATCATCAATTTTTATGACTGTTATAGATAATTCTCTAAGGGTTAGATTTAATTTACTTTACCTGTCAAAAGATCTTGCCTATCATGCAGGAAATTCATTGGATCCTATTAGATAAGGCTACATGGCCAAAAAACACGCCGAGCTTACGCATTTTGACCCAAGTGGTCTAGTGAATGAAAGAGTAAGCTTGACATTGAAAATATATTGAAATGTTCAAAAGAAATTAGACTAAAGTTTAAGTCATTTAGGCAAGCCTATTGTGACATTATGATCAGATCATAATGAATAGTACAGAAAATTAAGTGTACTATGCCTAATTGATAGAAATAAGATTAGATCTCAACTTAAGCATTAGGTACAATTTGGATGAAATTGTACTGTAATAGAGAACGAAGACCTTGTTAAGAGTTGATCATATTAATGATAAATATTTTGTCCGACAAGATCACATCATTAATAAGTTACATATCATTGTCATACTTTGGGTAGGATATGTAATATAAATTGCATTTTGAATATTATTTCCTCCAAAACAGTTTGAGAAACTATTTTGGATTATGGAAGTGTTGCAAAACTTGTTTACAACATTTTCAGTTTTTGGATATGTTAAGATACTCGTATTAAAACAAACTCCCATTTGTGACGAAATAAATGTTCAAAGATACGCTAAAATGTAGGTCGTCCTAGAGGAGTCCCATATAAAATAATGTATTTGTGTGACAAATACTGATTTTATTGGAAATGACTTATAAAAGGCTGTAAACTTGTAATAGAGTTAAAATAGTGTTGATGAATTGATTCCAAGTAATTCCACTTAATTGTTAATAAGTATTATCAACCATTTAATTACATTTGAGAGTCAAATGAATTCTAGTTGTCAACTAGGTAAGTCTTCATTGTAGTGGGAGAGTTATGAGATGACTCAACTTTTACAAAGACTTATTTGAAGTCTACATTATCTTATTAGATGACAAGATGAAAACTTATAAACCTCAATAGTAATGGGAGAGTTATGAGATGACTCAACCTTTACAATGACTTAATGAAAGTCAAAGTTATCATATTAGATAACAAGAATTAAAAGATGTTGACAAGTAGGCAATATGTCAAAGTCATAAATCATGAGATAAAATCTATGTACTTCATCACAGTCTAGATTTGTAGATATTCTTGACGGAGTAAAACTCACAGTATATGAATATTTCTACAAAACATATTAGGAAGTGTAGCTAAGAAGATACATATCTTCTAAATAAAATTCATGACAATAAGTGAAATTGATTAGGCTGTGAGTCAATTTTCTCACCTTTTCCCACAATGGAATCTTTATGCATTATTTGATTCATCATTGCATATGAGGTATGAAAAAATGTATGAATTCTTTTGTGAAAAAAAATTTAATGCATCTACACAAATTTACAAATTTTCAAAACTCAATAGCAAAATGTTTGCAGAATTGTATATATTTATTTTAGAAATGACTTGAACAATTAGAATCTTTGAATATAAAGTTTTGATATTGATACCCCATGACTTTGAATAAATAATAATGTTCTTGTACAGAAAAGAAAATTATTAAATGTTAAATGGAAATTTTATCATTGATGTCTAATTACTCGTTATGAATGAAGTAAAATTTTGACATAAAAGTTTGACTATCTAACCAAGTATTGTATATTAGATCTCCAAATAGAGATTTTAAGGACGTAATGTTAAACTTGTCTCAAATATCTTACATTTACGAAAAATTGTTTATTAAATGTTTGATGCAAGAAATTTAAATAGAATGATAGTGTATCGTTCTAAAGTGAAGTTGATAAAGTCTACAGAAAAATTTCTTAAGACACGTCTAAGTATTAAGAATATATGATTAATTATCTTCTTTAAGTAGGAGACAATTATAAATGAGACTAAATTGACATTAAATATACAATTGGTTAGCTATATTGGTTAAATCAATGATATGGCCATTGAGTATAAAAAAATAATTTTTTCTCTCAAAATATCTATGGATAATGAGATATTTATGTATATGGAGTTTAAGATTTGATCTTTGACAAGATACACTAGATCTTACAAGGATTTAGAGAAATTCATGTTAAGTTTTATTCTAGAGCGTGTAGCATGGATTACAAGGCAATTGTTTTGGTTATGAAACAATAATTTGCGTAGTCATAAATATCCTTAAACATCTAAAAATTGTTTCATATATAATTTAGTCTATCACACTTTATATAGTGGTGTAAGACTAATATTAAGGATACTGGTAATACCAGAATCTAGAGCAAAGGTACAATGAGAGAAATCGTCATGGTAATGACCAAGATGATTTTATGACATGCCTCTTGATTTTCTCTTGACTAAAATTTGGAAGGGTCATCTAGAATGTCTAGGAGTACAAGACATGTCCCTTATGCACTAAAAAAAGTGGGAGAACATATTAAGTATAAAGTATGCCCTAGGTTACATGTCTCACTTATTGGCTTATCGGCTTTGCTGCAAGTGAGAGATTGTTGGGATTTATACCCTAAAACCTCGTAGTTAATTAGTTATTTGATACAGTAATTGATTATTTTAAACATGAAATAATTATTTATCCATTATGGAAAAAATTCAAGGTTATTTAATGAGACTTGAATAGTATGTAGCGCATATAGGTGGATAGTATTTCAAGTAATAACCTAAAGGATCTATAGTATATGGATTAAGGTTGGGTGCCTTATCTTGGTAGTACTATGGATACAGCCCACTTGTAATTATTACAAATGTTATAAGTGTTATAAACAATTCAATCCAAATCGTTCATACAAAGACATACGAGTGGGGTATCCTATACAATGAGTTTGTATAAGATTGGACCATAAAATACTTAATCTCTCATTCTAACGTTGTTAATTAAAGAGATTATATTTTATAGGATAACTATGTAACTCATTCTTAATATTGAGTTATGGATTTATATCTATGAGGACAGTCTTTGATTTGTATGGGTGAGAGTGGCCCAAGTCATCGACTCAATAAGCCTAAGATTTTGGAAATTTGTCCGAGTAAGGAGCTGGAAACATAGCTACACAAGATGGAATTCACTCATTCCTCGCCTTTAGGGTAAGTAGAGGATAGTTCCTTTAAGTACTGATTTCGGGTCTTGAACAAAGCGTACTTGCCCTCTCACTAGTCTAAGAGGGGCTTGGTTTATGGTAGGACTATAAATAGATTGTTCATTAAAGGGATCAATGGTATTTACGGAGTTAGAGGTAATTACAGGAGTTAAACATTAATTTAACCCAAGTGTAATTAGGAAGTGCTCGTGAAGGATTATTTACTGTATTGGTTAAATCCATGGACCCAAAAATATTCTACAATGTGAAGTATGGAGTCGGGGTCTTTAGTGGAGTGACATATAGTTAATGAATTTTCATTAACATAATTAAAGAGTTTAATTAGTTAATGTTGAATCATTGGAGCGTCTAATCTGTAGGTCCATTAGCTCCCCTACTAACTTACAATGGGTAAACAAGGACCAACAGCTTTGAAAGAATTTGAATTGTTCAAATTATTTAAGGGAATAACATTAATTGTATATGATACAATTAATATAATGTATTTAGATACATTATAATATAAAGTTAATTTGAATAACATTCAAAATTAAACTATATAATAAATGGAGATTTAACATATTCAATATGATTCAAATATTAACTGTTTAATTTAATTAAATGAATGTTATTTCATTTTAATTAATAATTATTTAAATTAAATTAACTTGTTCTAATTTAATTAAATAAAGGAAGTGAAACTTATTCTTCCGCTTTACGTATTAAGGGAGTGGAAAGTTTTTTTTTAAAGGGTTTGTTATTGCAAAGATTATTTTTTTTTTACTTCTCCCACCCAACTCCCAATTCATCTCTCTCACAAGATATTCACAAAAAAGCTATAGAGGTGTCACTATTCATGAGATATATTTGTTGGAAAAAATGGTTCTTCAAAGGTAACAGGTTCTTCAACTCAATTGTATGCTTAACTTTAAATTAATCATAGCATGTTGATGTGTGTTTTAATTTTTATTTTTTTTTGTAATTTCATCTTCCCAAAATTTAAAAAAAAAAATCATACGCTTCTACTACAGGATCCAATCTCTTCAAAACAGATAGCTTGACCCAATTGTAATTATGAACTACTCGTGAAGGATCAACTTGCTTATACTGATTATAACCATGAATAGAATTTGTCCTACAGTGCATAAAAGTTCAACTATGGGTCTAAAGTAGTTTGCCCCGTAGTTAATGAATGAAGGTTAATTTAATTAAAAAGTTGAATTAATTATTCTTAGATCATTGGAGCTTATAATTTGTAAGTCTATAAGGTATAGGGTTGGCAAAAATCTCTGCGGGTCCCCGCTCCGATTGGAGCGAGGAATCTCCCGTTTGACCGGGGATGGGGGTCAAACTGGGGATTACAACCGGGTCCTCAATCGTGGACAGGGTGGGGACAGAAGGTATACCCACCCCATCCCTGTCCCCAACCCCGACCCCAACCCCGATCAATTATTTATTTATTTAATATATGTATATATACACACACATTAACTTTACAAATATTTATATAATTATATATACTACAAAAGAAAAACTAGAGATGGGTCCCAACGGGGACCCATTTCCCCAGAGGGGAATCCCCTCTTGTCCCGCCTTGCCCCAACCCCATTGCCAACCTTAATAAGGTCCCCTTGCTAGCTCTTCAGGGATCAACAAGGATCAAATCTATTGAAAGAAAATTTGAAATGTTCAGATTTATGAGAAAAAATATCAATTATATTGGATGCAATTAAAACATGATTTATTATAAAGTTTATTTGAATGAGATTCAAATTATAACTTTATGCTATAGAGAATTAGTTTATTTGAATATGATTTAAATAATTAATTATTTATTTTGATGAGTCCATATAGATAAATAAATTATTTAATTTGAATAAGATTATAATTAAAAAGGTATTGGGAGAATCAAATTAATTTATTTGAATATGATTCAAATTAAAGAGAACCTGCAGAAGATAAACATTTAAATATGATTTAAATATTTTAAATATTTTAATATGAGATATTAAATGGAAAGATATTTTTTATTAGATATTATTGAATATTTAATTTAAAATATATGCAGAGGGATTCTCCTAATAGGATTAGAAGTGACCTAATAGAGATTAATAAATAGAGCCCTAGGGAGACCTCATGGAACACACATCTTTACAGTCATTCTGCAAAGGTTTCTCTCCCAAGAAAACTCTCCCAAATTTTAGAGAAGGGCTCTCTAAAAATTCTTCTTCCCTATCATCTTTCAAGAGCGATTCCTACAAGATAGATCCTTGCCGGAGTCATAGCATAGAAGATCACGTGGAAAGGAAGATTACAAAGAGAAGACTATCGGCTCCAGGAGAAAATTTAACTGTATTTGTGGATCAACAAAGGTATGTTGCTTAACATTTTCTTATATATTTGTATTTTTAATTTGTTCAAAAAATCAAAAAATGTGATCACATGCTTTCGCAGGGATTCAATTCCTTTCATGTTTAACTTATAAGTACAAATAGAAAACCTTGAAACTTAAAGGGTGGAGCTAATGTTATGGGTGATTTTTGATCGAATGGTGTAATTGATATCTAGCACAAATAGGAACAACAAGATCAATAAGAAGCATGATATAGGCTAAAAGTGGCAACTAAGGACAAACATGGGCCTAAGAAAAAGGAGCTAACTTAGGCCTGGCCTAAACTAACATGCTTGATGATAACTTATAGAAATACAAGCTGTTGTAGCCTTTTACTTAGAATTATGAGGGCTGATGAGTAGAATATGCGTTGATAATACTAAGAATTCATGTGGAAAAGTGAGCTTGTGTCGACCAGCACTAAAAATCCTTGTTAACCCTATATCATGCGTTATTATGCTTCAAAATGTCTATTTTTGTAGCAATTGCAGGAATCGATTGCATGCATTGATCCTAGACCATCGCAAAGTTGATCGCATGCATTAATTTTCATGAAGACTAGTTCATCTCATGGAATGTTGCAGCTAAAGAGTAATAACCGTGATAGAAGGTTGATCGCAATGTGGGTGGAATGCGTTGATACTTCAAGAGAAACGAGCATGAATGCATACCTTGGGGGTATCAACAAGATAAGGTGATGCTGACATTTCACCTACCATGTCAAAAGTGGCAATAATTCAAAGTGAGATTACCAATGCTGTCAGCATTTGAGCTCTATAAATAGAGCCTTAAGCCCAACTTCAAACCATCTGAGTTTCTGCCTTAGGCAGATTCTTTTGATCACAGATGAGAGCATGAGCAAGACATTCTTTGAGAGTTCTTCACTTCCATAACCCCTTCCGAGTGACAACCGGAGCTTCGCCAAAGATAGAGCTCAAAAGAGACTTCTCCACCACCTATCCATGACACCACCAACAAC
The DNA here is from genome assembly GCF_027475165.1 of Benincasa hispida. Lineage (NCBI taxonomy): Eukaryota > Viridiplantae > Streptophyta > Magnoliopsida > Cucurbitales > Cucurbitaceae > Benincasa > Benincasa hispida. The sequence goes on along the minus strand of NC_143479.1, from coordinate 68,947,141 downwards.
CTTAACGCACTTCGGATGAAAGCAATGAAGGAAATCGAACATGAGGATTTCCATGAGCAGCGAAAAGATCATTCCAAATTATAATCGTATATGAACTTGACAATTACAATCATAAAAAGAAACATACGGTTATGCGAAAATACTGAAATTCCAGCATGTTGTCAAGGACAAGAGTAACACACTTTTGCAGAATCATCTTCAAGCTCCTTGATCACGAACGCTCGATCAAAGCAACACAGCAACACACGAACACTCGTCCAACGCGACCACTACACTGCACGAACACCGTGCCCTTGAACTAAGCGATTGCCAAGGTCACGAACACCCCAAACACCATGAACGACTTTCATAGAACCTCGACAATGTCGAATTGAGTATGAAACCACCAAGAAGGCTACCTTGATATTCTTGATGTGAGAATCCAGAGGGTGGGCTCTGTGTGAACTTGGTTTGAGGCAGAAAAATGGAGGAAACACAATTGTGTAAACGATTGAGCAAGTAGGCGATGGAAGAACCTATCGTATAGGTCGATGGCATGACCATTTAGCTAAGCGATCGTCTAGCAAAATCTATGCGATCGTTTAGCTAATTGCTTAGCTGAGTGTCTATCACCTACTAACACCCCACGATCGTTTAGCTAACTCCAAGTTGTCGCTTAGTAAATCTAATTTACTTGACAACTCTTCGTGAGTATTTTCCGAGATTGGAAATCTCAAATTTACAAATTTCTTCATTATAAAAACTAGGAAAACATTTTTCCTTTTATCTCACGGTTACCATGAAACCACCAATAACCTCCCACTCAATTGGTTATTAGAGAAAAGAGATAATTATCCAATAATTAATATTATTATAAATATAAATGATAACCAACTTATCATACTATAATTATAACCTATAGTTTTAATATTTCATCTCATGAAACATATAAACTATAGCTCTTTTTCTATTCCATGGCACTTAATGTAAATCTCATTTATATTAATCCTCCACTAGATATATCTCATACATCATACCGATCATATCATATATAATCGAATTACCTCTTGTCAATTTGAACATTTCAAATAAATACCAAGAACTAATCCTCAAATTGAATCCATTGAGCTACCCAGGGGACCTTATGGACCTGTAGCTCGAAGTTCCAATGATACGCGAATAATTGACTAAACTTTTTAGTTACGGGATCCACCATCCGTTAACTGCCAGGTACTCTACTAAAGATCGACAGTTGAACTCTCCTAACTACAAATATATTATGTATCCATCTTAACCAATCAGCAGTGCGATAACCCTTCACAGATCGCTCGTAAGTACAACTCGGCCAATAACCGTTGTGCCACTGTAGTTACATCTAACTCTTTAAGTACCATTGAATCCTCTAATAAACATAAGTCATAGTCCTACTATGACTGAGTCCTCTCTTCCAAAGAGAAGTTGTGGCCACTATGTTCAAGCCCCGGAAACAACCCTTAAGAGAGCAATCTATCTACTTACCCCTACTTCGGGGAAGGAGTGAATTCCATCTTGTGTATTGAGTTCCCAACTCCCAAATCAGACAAGTCTCCAAAAAGGTGGGCATGTTGAATTGGCAATTTGGTCATATCCGTAGTGTCACCAAGATCAGGTATCCCATCTTAATCCTTATACTACAGACCTATCGAGGTTATCACTTAAGACATGATTCACTTGTATATCACATATACATGTTTAAGTTTACATAAGATAACCATGGAGCTTTGTTTCTTGGATATGAGTAAATTCCAGAATGAAATAACAGTTATTTTATTCATAAAACAATGTGTATCATTACAAACAACGAGACTCTAGGAGAATTAGGACACCAATCCCAACAAGCAAGAGATTGCCTACATCTAGCCTTCCACCTCTTCTCTTACCTCTGTATTGTATTATATTTTGGTTTAAGACTTTAATACATCTTGTAATCAATGCAACAGTCACATACTCAATCATGCGGCCTAGAGATATGACACATGTAGCAAACCACTGAGAGATGTGCGTTGCACGAGTATATTGAGTTAATCCTCTTTTGGTGTGAGGCTATCGCAATGCTTGTCTATGAGCTTAGGTACAACCAACTACCCGAGAGGGTAAGTAGTGAAACACACTAAGCAATGTAAGAAGTGTTCCTAGAGATACGAATGATCTTATACTCAACGCAACCATGCATTATAAAGATATAAGCATGTGGCTGATCACCGAGAGGTGTGCGATGCGTTAGTGTGGCGAGCTAGGATTACTCTAGCAACCAAGCATAATGATGTGGTGAATTTAATCCCTCCACAATTCTATTTCTTCATTTACCTTATTACGCGTTAAAAGTTGTCGCATCTCTACTAATTCTCATGGCCAAACTTCCATTGCTCAATCTGTTTAGCTAGGAGGAGAAGTAGCGTATAATCCATTAAATTATTTCTTTTTACATTTATTCATCGTTTCAAATGAATTACTTCACAAGCATCATTTAGTTACAAGTCCCTGTGTTCGACCCCTAATCATCCTGAGAAACTTGCGTTCTCATTATACTTGGCAAGAAAGTAAGAAAACTTGTGACAGGAACACATGGTCATCGCATACACAATTAACGCATATTGCATACTCTTTAGTCCAACGCCTGACCATCAACGCATAAAAATTAACACATGTCAAAAGAAGAGTGCATGTTCTCTCTCACCAAGTTTTTGGCGTCGTTATCGGGGACTTGACAGCTAATAGTTTGTTAAGTTTTGTGTTTTCGCAGGCACCTCTTTTGATCTTAGGCGTATTGTGGCTTGTGCGACCAAGTTGCAAATGATGTTTGAGTGAAGGTGTTACACCTGAATTCGATATTGACTTTGAGATCGAAAGGCTATCTGTCGCACGAGCTGGAAGGAGTCTTAGGAACCACCATGCGACCAACGAATGCTGAAAGCTCTGATGGTCAGGACAACGAGTTCGTTTACCTAAGCAGTCGAGTTTAATCTCATGCATGAAAGAGTCCTCATGGTAACTTCACTCTAATTCCTCTAGGGACGTCTTCTACTCTATCTTTACTCTGCTTTCCTCGTTTATTTATTTGATTTTCGTTTTGGATTTGTGGCTGCTTTCTTGAATGTGGTGTGTGTTCGCTCCTTGTGAGTGCGATGATAATTTCCTCTTAGTGCGTTGTTTCGAAAGAAGACTTCTCTCCATCATTCAACGCATGGCTATTTCCTCTGCATGAGTTCTAAGTATTAATGCAATTGATATTATGCTTGTATGTTTCTTTTCTTGTAATCTTTTATGCGTTATCCTTTTGAAATTCTCTTTTGTCTGCTTGCTTTCTTTTGCATTGATAGATTAGCATCCATGATGATACTTATGTAAATTCACTACTTCCACTAACTAAACATCGCATGGCTCACCTCGCTTTAGTAACTTCTTCAAAGTTTGATAGTCTTAAGTTTTATTATATGCAAATCTCTGCTCAAACATCTTTTATCGCATTTCTAAACAAGTTTGTTTTTAGCTTCTTGGCAAGGACCCTACCACTCTCTAAATTTGGGGGTGGGGGTGGCAGTGGCCCGGGTAAATGCGTCCATTTTAAACATTGCGATGATTATTAAAAAAAACTCCACTATCAGCGGAAAGGGGAAACCCAAGCTGATAAGAGTTAAAGTTGTGAAAGACACTTACCTGTAGTTGGATATTTTGCATGACACCCATGTAGGTAAACCAACACGAAAGTAGATGACCAGAATCAACACATAATAACAACTCCTCTGTCTGGCACAAGCTAAAATTAGCTAAGACAAGAGTTGAGTTGAATATGAAATGCAACCGAAGTTGGATGCCCGCATGACACTTGTGAGGGTAAGCCAAAACAAAGAGTATAATCAGGTTCAACGCATCAATCTAATAATGAATCATAAAACTTTGAATCGTATTAAATGATTGCATGTAAAAAAAAAAAAAAAAAAAATCTAAGAGCAAAGTTGTCTGCGAAGAGTAAAAAGTTTTTGAGCGAAGGCTTGCCATAATTGAACTTAGAAAATATTTTTTAAAAGAAGTGGCTAAGTTTGAGGAGAGTGCTGCTACCAAGTTTAGAGGTGCAAATGAATTATATTTTAAGAAGTTGGTCAACGCAAAGGAAGAGTCAGAGGGCAAGTTTTGAATTTCCTTAGTATGAGACATGCTTGAGAACAAGCATGATTCTAAATTTGGGAGTGTGATAGTTTGTAGAAATACAAGCTATTGTAGCCTTTTACTTAGAATTATGAGGGCTGATGAGTAGAATATGTGTTGATAATACTAAGAATTCATGTGGAAAAGTGAGCTTGTGTCGACCAGCACTAAAAATCCTTGTTAACCCTATATCATGCGTTATTATGCTTCAAAATGTCTATTTTTGTAGTAATTGCAGGAATCGATTGCATGCATTGATCCTAGACCATCGCAAAGTTGATCGCATGCATTAATTTTCATGAAGACTAGTTCATCTCATGGAATGTTGCAGCTAAAGAGTAATAACCGTGATAGAAGGTTGATCTCAAGGTGGGTGGAATGCATTGATATTTCAGGAGAAAGGAGCATGAACGCATATCTTGGGAGTATCAACAAGATAAGGTGATGTTGAAATTCACCTATCGCGTCAGAAGTGGCAGTGATTCAGAGTGGGATTACCAATGTTGTCGGCGTTTGAGCTCTATAAATAGAGCCTTGAAGCCCAACTTCAAACCATCAGGAGTTTCTGGCTTAGGTAGATTCTTGTGATCACAGATGAGAGCACGACCAAGACATTCTTTGAGAGTTCTTCACTTCCACAACCCCTTGCAAGTGACGACCGGAGCTTCGTCGGAGATAGAGCTCGAAAGAGACTTCTCCACCACCCATCCATGGCACCACCAGCAGCCTTAACACATTTCGGATGAAAGCAAGAGATTGCCTACATCTAGCCTTCCACCTCTCCTCTTACCTCTGTATTGTATTATATTTTGGTTTAAGACTTTAATACATCTTGTAATCAATGCATCTCTTTCGTTCTTCAGCATCATCTTCTTCATCTTACTCACGTTTAGTTAAGTGTTAAATGCAATAGTCGCATACTCAATCATGTGGCCTAGAGATATGACGCATGTAGCAAACTACCGAGAGGTGTGTGTTGCCGGATATAATGAGTTAATCCTCTTTGCTTGATGTGAGGCTTCGCAAGGCAAGTAGCTACAACCAACTGCCTGAGAGGGTAAGTAGTAAAACACACTAAGTAAAGTAAGCAGTGTTCCTAGAGATAGGAACGATCTTATGCTTAATATAACCATGTGTTATAGAGATATAAGCATATGGCTGACCACCGAGAAGTGTGCGATGCGTTAGTGTGGCGAGCTAGGATTACTCTAACGACCAAGTATAATGATGTGGTGAATTTATTCCCTCCACAATTCTATTTCTTCATTCACCTTATTACGCGTTAACAGCTGCCGCATCTCTACCAATTCTCATGGTCAAACTTCCATTGCTTTATCTGTTTAGCTAGAAGTAGGAGTAGCATATAATCCATTAACTTCTTTATTTTTACATTTATTCACTGCCTCAAACTTATTACTTCACAAACATCATTTAGTTACCAGTCCCTGTGTTGGACCTTAGATCATCCTGAGAAACTTGCGTTCTCATTATATTTGGCGAGAAAGCAAGAAAACTTGTTATAGGAATGCATGGTCACTGCATACACGATTATACTTACCAACAATTGATAGAGTTCAAAATACCCAAGTTGCATTAGCCACGAAAGAAGTAGAAGATTGTTACAAACTGAGAATTTCAAACTATAATCAAATATTCTAAGTCGTTGAAAGTTATAAGTTGAAAGCTTTACTTACAAGTACAGAAGAAGGTGTGAGCAAGATACAACTCTATGCTGATGGAGTTAGTTCTAGAACTAAACAGGATTGATTAGAAGTGAGATATAATGAGGGTGTTAAGTGTGTGTCAACCTAGTTGAGATGCACTGGTGCACTTGCTGATCCACACATAAAAAAAAAGAGTTCATCTTCCCCTTTGTTCTTTTTGTTATATTAATGAGTGATTGGGAGTGGGATATGATGAGAATGCTAGGTGTGTGTCAATCTAGTTGAGATACACTGGTTCACCTATTGAACCACACCCTAAAAAAAAGGAAACAAGGCAAAAGGTTTTATACGTATGGAATTCTCTAGCTTTTATACCTGTGAATCTCTACTCCAAATCGGTTAATATGAGCATAATGTGAATTGAAGATTACCGTGATAACATAAAAACATCAAAATCATTTAGTAATTTCTATAGACAATTTTGAAGAAATCTATGTTGCACCAATGATAAGAATATATTCAAATCAAGTTGATGTCTAACAAATATTCTACCATATAATCTAAAAAATATGTCAATTTATGAACTATTGGCTTGGATGTTCTATATTTGTTGACAGACAATTTAACGTGGAGATTACCAGAAAAATTTTATTGAGGGTAAAGATATCAAATGGGAAAGTTGGTACCTCTTTCAACTCTACATCGATGAAGTTGGGCTATAACAAGATAAAAGATTCAGGCACGAGAGATGATGATAATTCATTTAGAATTCAAGATCATAACCAGTTCGAGACAATGATCATTGGAGTAGGTCTTAAAGCCTCAACTCTATATACCTCTACGAAATTGCAAAATACGAGATAAGATTTTCTCTAATGCTATACTTCAATTCAATAATCAATTTGCATATATTATGGATTATAGATTAATTGGAATACATAAAGAATGTGCAAAAGAATATGTGAATCAATACAACTTCTTATATAATAAATTATTTAGATGTAAGAGATTATGAAATATCCTTCAACAACTGGGAGCTGGAGATTTATTTATTCCCTAAAGGGAAAATTGTCATGAAGAACCCATGAAGGACACAAACAATTTTCTAAGTAAAAATTTTGGTAATAAACTAGGGGTTGGCCACCCTACAGTCAATTAACCAAATTTCAAAGTCCAAAATCTAGGGACCACCTCGGGTTAGACTGAAGACATATATCAAAGCCCATTGCAAAAAATAGGTAGGTAAACTCTACTTAAGTGCAGGAGGATGAAACCCAGAAAACTGACTAGATACAATGACGATCTAATCAACACTCTTGATTTGGTGTGTCACAAAAAGAGGGGAATGATCCTTGATTGGCAAAAAGTCAAGTTCGTGTGTCCATGCTCCTCGAGAAAAGGATGAGCACGACATAAAACTTTAAAAGGCTTTGTTAATGTTAAGTTTGTGTGTCCATGCGCTGTTTAAGTGGTGAATGCGCGCTCTAAAACCTGATCAAGCCTTTAAAAAGAAGCTTGGTTAGATATTCTCGGCATGACTAGAGATCCGAGAATGATCTCGGAGGTGCTAAATGCAATGTAGTTGTACTAGCAGGAAGAACCAGTATGCGATATAATAAGAAATATTATTATACTCGCATGAAAGGCCAGTACGCTATATAATAAAGAAAACAGGACAATCAAAGAAGCAATGAAGACTAGAGCAATACTCGTAGTTTGCATCAATGCACACGACTAATAGGTAGTCGGTCCACAAAACCAAACTTAGGAGTGGAGGCTAATGTTGAGGTTGAAGGGATTGGAATTCCCCCGCAGCAGAAGCAATTGGACGCATTAATCTCTAAATTTCATTTTACAGAATGTAGAAAATTCAGAGTGATAGAAACCATGGAAAACATAAACCTAAGCATGCTTTCTATAGTGCAAATTAGAAAGGAGGGAATTAAGAAATCACTTATCGGTTGAAGTCCAATTCTTTTCGTCCTCTCCAATTCATGTCTTCTTCTCCTAATCCCACAAACACCACCACGAGGTCTTCTCCGTTATTCTCATGGGGGGGAACTGTGCAAAAATGTGCGCTTGCACATAAGTTTAGCAAGAAGGATAAAGAAAAGAATTGAGAGAAAAATTCTTCTCTGTAAACAACACAAAGAGAAGAAGAAGAACCAAAGAGAGTGAGAGGGAGAGAGCTTTCTCTCTTCTCATTTGTTACGTGAGAGAATGAGATATTAAGAGGTGAGGAAGTTACAACTCTCTCCCCTTTATTAAATTTAAAATAATTAAATTCTAATTCTAAATTTGAATTTAATATATATATTAATTACTTTAATATATATTTAAACTATATGTTATATCACATATAACATATAACCTATAGTTAATATTATATCACACATAACATAAACTATAATTTATTGTTCTCTGAAATAACCTAAGGTATTAATATGAATCAACTTCATTTTAATTTTAACTTATAGTTTTTATATGAATCACATTCATATGAACAATAATTGAATCATATTCAAATTATAACACCTCTTAATAAAATATATAAATTTAATATGAATCATATTCATATTAATATTAACATATAGTTTCTATAAGAATCATATTCATATAATTAATATTTGAATCATATTCAAACATTTATTTCTCTCATAAAACTATAAAAATTAATATGAATCATATTCACACTAAATTATAACATATAGTTTTTATATGAATCATATTCATATAATTAATATTTGAATCATGTTCAAATATTTACTTCTCCCATAAAATTATATAAATTTAACAAGAATCATATTTACACTAAATTTTAACATATAATTTTTATATGAATTGTATTCATATAATTAATATTTGAATTATATTCAAATGTTTATTTCTCTCATAAAAATGTGTCAACATACATTTTATTATATAATGTATCAATATACATATTTAACTATATCTTATATAATTAATTCCCTTTAATTAATATGAACAATTCAAATCACACCAAAATTAATTTGATTCTCACCAGTCCTCATTGAGCTAATGAGGGGACTTTATGAACCTATAGATTGAAGCTTCAATGATCGAGATTAATTTATTAAACTCTTTCAATCAAATTAATCAACATTCGTTAACTGTCGACCACTCCACTAAAGACTGACAACTTAACTCTTTGCACTATAGATATATTTTTGTGTCTATTGGATATAACCAATTAACAACATATTGACCTTTAACAAATTGCTCCTAAGTATAGTTGGGTAAAAAATTATTGTTTTGCCCCTATAGTTACATCTAACTCCTTAAGTACCACTGATCCCTCTAATGAACAATTAGTCATAGTCCAATTATAACCAAACCCCTCTCGGGCAAGGAGAGGGTGAGGTGTCTTATTGTTCAAGCCCCAGAATCAGCTTTTAAGGGAGCAATTTATCTTTTTACCCTAACTATAAGGAAGGAGTGAATTGTTTTTTATGTAGCTGTGTTCCCAACTCTCCAATCAGACGAACCCCCAAAATGATAGGCTTATTGAGTCGGCGAATCAGGCCACTCTCATCTATATAAATAAAAGGATCGCCCTCTAGGCAGGAGTTCACAACTCACTCAGGATTAAGGTCAAGTCACCTATGGTCATCCTAGTGAAATGTAAGCCTTTTCTAGTAACGGTGATATAAAGAGAGACTTGACATTTCGTGGTTTGGTCTTTATACAAACTCTTTAGTATAAGATACCCCTTCACATGTCTCCATAAGAATGATGATGATTAAATCATTTGTAGTACTTTACAACAATTGTAGAACTACAAAGCGCGTGGGTCGTATCAGTAGTGTTACTAGGATAAGACACTCAATCTTATCCATATACTACAGACCATTTAAGTTATAACTTGAACATGATCCACCTGTATGTCTCCACATACATGTTTAAATTACATCAGGTAACCTTGGATCTTAGGTTAATGGATTATTGCACAAGTAATATAAAATTAATAAACCATTGATTCAACTAACATAAAACTACGAGGCTTTAGGGCGTACACCCCAATAATCTCCCACTTGCACTAAAGTCGGGGAAATATGAGCCGATGACACATGTATCTTAGGGCATACACTATACCCAACATGCTCTCCCATTTGCCCTAGCATACTAAAGACATGTCTCGTAGTCCTAGACAGTCTAGGAAATCCTCTAACACTTTAGCCTAAAGAATCCTTTTATATAATACAAACAGTTATGTTAATAAGAATCATCTGTTCACCAACAAGATGTACCCACATTCCATGTTATTCCTTCCACTAGGTGCTTACATATGGTCTCCAACCTAATCCATGAATCATGTTATCACATAAAGTAAATAGATTAAGTTATATTTGAAACAATTTTCAAATATCTCAAGAAACACTGAACATAGGCAAATTATTGCTTCATAAGCAAAATACTACCTCTCAGCCCAATAGACATCATCCAGGATAAAACATGGATTTCTCTAAATCCAATATGAAACAGTGTAACTCGTAAAAGATTAAATCTTAAACTATATATACTGGCATTCCATTATTCGTAAGTTTTAATTTTCAACACTCAATGGTCATACCATCGAATTCCCCGATTAAACCAACCAATTATATATTAAATGTTAATGAAGTCTCATGTAAAATTGATATCCCTTCAAAATTTGAGGTGTCTTGGGAAACATTTTCCTTAGACATATCAACGTCATTGTAGATTGGTACATTACCATTCCATCTTTAGCAATCGCATCGAACATTAACAACTACTTTGTAAATGTAAGATGCATGAGACAAATTAAACAGCATGTCCTAAACATCTGCATGTGGACTTTTAATATACAAAATCACTTCAAATCAACTATTTGAAATTGGTTGAATAGTCAAAACTTGTATATTGATTTTCATTCATTCATAATGAGCAAATATCAATATAGAACAGATAAATATCCACATTTCATTTTCTTGTCTGTACAAGAATATCGTCATCACTTAAAGCCATTGATTAGGATACTATATCATAAAATTTCTTGAAATTGTATAGACGCTTTGAACTCCTTTCATAAAAAAAAAGGTATTCATTTTTACTCATCTCATATGCAATAACGAATGCACTAAGACTCTATTGTAAAACTAGGTAGAAAATTGACTCATAGTCTATTTTCACCCATCAGTTCTAGCTTGGGTTTTCACCTGACACCAAGAGTCTTATTTTGAAGGTCCATATTTCCAAATACTACACTTTCAAGCTTTTTTTTTTTTTGTAGACCCCTACATATCCTATGAGGTAACCCTATCAATGAAAGTCTACAAAAATGTTGATTAAGATTAAGTACAGTACTGCATCCCATAATTATGACTTTAATAACTTTTGTCAACTTCTTTCAATACTTGTCATCAAGTATGACAACTTTGACTTCCAATAAGTCATAGCATAGGTTGAGTCACCACATGATTTTCCCACTATTGAAAGATTCATAAGTGCTTTCCCACTATTGAAAGATTCATAAATGCTCTTCCACTTTAGGTAAGCCTTGTCGTAAAGATCGAGTTATCTCATAACTCTCCCACTATCATAAAAACTTATCTGTTTGACAGTCAGAAATTGTTTAACATATAATTTTTATATGATCATATTCATATAATTAATATTTGAATCATATTCAAATATTTATTTCTCTCATAAAAATATATTAACATACATTATATTATATAATGTATCAATATATATTATTTAATTGTATTTTATACAATTAATTTGAACAATTCAATTCACACAAAAAATAATTTGATTCTCATCAATTCTCACTGAGCTAACGAGGGGGCCTTATGGACCTATAGATTGAAGTTCCAATGATACGAGATTATTTGATTAAACTCTTTTAATCAAATTAATCAACATTCATTAACTGTCGTTCACTCCACTAAAGACCGACAGTTGACCTATTCGCATTATAGATATATTTCTGTGTCCATTAGATATAACCAATCAATAGTGTGTCGACCCTTCGCAAATAGTTTGTAAGTACAGTTAGGTTAAATTGTCGTTTTACCTCTGTAGTTACATTTAACTCATTAAATACCACTGATCCTTTAATGAATAATTAGTCATAGTCCAACTATGACCAAACCCCTCTCGGGTCAGGAGAGGGTGAGACATCTCATTGTTCAAGCCCCAGAATCAACTCTTAAGGGAGCAATTTATCTTTTTACCCTAACTATAGGGAATGAGTGAATTCTTTCTTGTATAATTGTATTCTCAGTTCCCCAATCAGATGAATCCCCAAAATGATAGGCTTATTGAGTTGGCGAATCTTGCCACTCTCACTTATGCAAATAAAAGGATCACCATCATAATCAGGAGTTCACAACTCACTCAGAATTAAGGTTAAGTCACCTATGGTCATCCTTGTGAGATGTAAGTCTCTTCTAACAACGACGTTATAAAGAGAGACTTAACATTTCATGGTTCGGTCTTTATACAAACTCTTTTGTATAAGATACCCCCATACACATGTCTTTACAAGAATGATCAGGATTAGATCATTTATAGTACTTTACAATAATTGTAACAATTACAAAGTGGACTATATCAGTAGTGTTATCAGGATAAGGCACCCAACCTTATCTATATACTATAAACCATTTAGGTTATCACTCATGATCCACTTGTATGTCTCTACATACATGTTTAAGTTACATCAAATAACCTTAGATCTTAAGTTAATAGATTATTGCACAAGTAATATAAAATCTATCAACCATTGATTCAACTAACATAAAATACGAGGCTTTAGGACATACATCCCAACAGAGTGTGGATTTGACCTAGCAGAATGAAGCGAAAAATCGAGATAGTAAAATATAATATAATATAATATGAGATTTGATCCTAGCATGCTAGAGATTGGGAAATTCACATCCTAATCCTAGTAGGATTAAGATTAAACCCTAGACCAAATCTCCTATAAATAGACCATCATAACTTTGTATGAGGTAACTTAAATTTCTGATTTCTTTTCTATTATCTAGTTCTCTTACTAACTTAGGCATCAGAGTCTTTTTTTCTTTGTTTGTAGGTCCTCTCTTCCCCGAGTTACAAATTTACCATTGATGTCACGTGAAGGTCAGGTGCATTTTTCCTTGGCCAAAATTGGTATCAACAATACCTATGAATAATAGTGTCGCAACTCAAAGCAACATTGTAGCTTGATGCTGCAAAACATAGGTGTAACGTCATAATGCTTAGGTTGATAAAGAATGTTGCTTGACATTGCAGAGCATTGAGGCTTTTTTGTGGTAGCATTGCAATGCTACCTTGCCTGGTCGCAACATTATCGTCCTAATATAAAAGTATTCTCATTTTTAGATCATTCATTTTTTACAAATATATAATAAATAGAAAATATATATTATTAAACCATGTATCAAATTTTGGTTGGATTAGTTTGATTGTAAGTACAATCATTCATGAAGATTTTATTAAACCATATAGACTAAACTCTATTTATAAATTAGAGATAATAAATGCTAATTTTTTTAAAACGATATGGACCAAATTTGTAATTTAGCATTTTTATAGGTACATCATCACAATTTTCTTAAATTTAAAAATTTGGGCCGTTGTCGAATCATTTTCGCCGGGCCGATCCAACCCACAGAATGGAAAAGGAGCCATCCAACACTATAAAGAGGTTTAACCCTGACTTTCACCCTCATCTTTCCTTCACACCGGCGGCGGCTGCTAAGCTTGGAGAGCGTTGCAATGGTACCTTCTAACTCTCTTCTCTCTCCAGCTTATCGATTTTGTTTTTTCTTTGGATTTAACTTCTTCCGGTGATTAGGGGATCGATCTCGTTGCAGGAGGAAAGAGTAAGAAGACCAAGAGACTGCACCCAAATCAGATGATATCTACCTAAACTTACTCGTCAAGTTACTTATTAACCGAGATTTCTCTTTCAAATTCAGTTTTGTTTGATCTATTGGTGCTTAAATATGCTCGATTGTTTAAGGGTTGAAAACCGATTTTGAAATGTCAATCGGTTGGTTTATTGGATTTCTGAAAACGGAGTTCCGCACCGTCCTCACATTTGATGAACCTTCAACTTTTTATTTTCTTCTCTCTGCGTTGCGCTTGTCAGATCTGTTTTAAATTGCTAAGCAGTTTGTAAATGCCTATTTTTTTCTCCAATGAATTGGTCTTGATGGCTGGTCTTTTTGCTTTGATGATGTTTAATAATCCCAGCTCGATGAGATCTTTTGTAGGTCGGGGAATAGTCTTATTCATTAAATATCTGAGCTTAAAGTCCAGCTTTAGAGTCTTTTCTGGATTGTCTTCTACTGCTGATGTAAATTATTGAATTTACTTCGAATTGGTTACTGTGCACCCAATTGTTAGTTCACTCGTTAACTGCATTTGCTCTTCTCCTTCTAGTTTTTGAAGATATATAAAATGCTGTGTTACCTACATTATATCCCCTTTTTGGATAGGGAATACAGACATACACCGATAAGCATAAGCTATACTTTGCTTTTTTTTTTTTTACCATGTGTTTGGACGGAAAAATGTTCCCAGTGATTGTTAACCTGACCATGCTAATGCTGATCATTTTGTGATTAAACTTTTCTTTAATTTTTCTGAGGGAACTGGCTCCAAGATTTCAAGTTTTTGTGCTCATTGGCATGTCTTGCTTTAGAGCGAGGTGGTTATGCATCTTCCGACTTCTAAAACTTAGGTCCTATTTGGTGACCTTTTGGTTTTTTTGTTTTTGAAAATTAAGCTTATGCTTTTTCCATTTCTTACAATGATTTGGAATAGTCATATTCTGGAGGTGGAGGTACCAGTGTCTATAGGACTATTTCTTAAGAACAAAAAGCTAAAAACGAAATAGTTATCAAATGAGACCTTAAATTTTATGCTTTTTAGTTTTCACTCTATCCCGGAATCTTCTAATTTTTTTCTGTTTGTGTGCAATTTGGTTATGAACTTCGTGTATATGTCAGTTAAACTGGTCATGCTGGGAGTAGAAGCTTATTGCACGTGCATTTACTTGAATAAAGTCGTTCTGTTTGCCTGCTTACACACTTACAATGTTGTGATTCTCAAGCGCTTATTTATGAGCAAGGTTAACAAGCCTCCACTTTCGCTTTCTAGGCTTATCCATTTCATGAAAGGAAAGGTTGGTTAAATTGTGTAGTATTCTAATAGGAAAGTAGATTGCTGTCGTTGTTGGGACTATTACCGATGATATTCATGTCTATGAAGTCCCAGCATTGGAAGTTGCAGCTCTGGTGTATACTGAGACAGCCAGGGCAAGGATCGAAAAGGCTGGCAGGAAATGTTCGACATTTGACCAAGCTTGCTTTGAGGGCTCATCTGGGTCAGAACACGGTATGAATGTTTTCATTTTTTTTTAGAATTTGCTGGATTGTCTTTTCCATGTACAATGATTTACTGGTGTTTTAGGGGTCTGAATCATCCATTGGCTCCATCTGCACTTTGAGGTCCTAAGAACTCTCGGGAGGCAGTGAAGCATTTCGGTCCTGCACCGGGTGTACCACACAGCCACTCCAAGCCATATGTGAGGTCCAATGGAAGGAAGTTTGAGAGATCTAGAGGAAAGAGAAACAGCCAGGGGATCTAGGGTTTGATTTGATGTTTACTTTTTCAAGCTAATTCAATGCCAGTGTGTTAATTCGAAATTCACTATCCAAATTTTGCTAGATGTTGGTTGCGTGTCTGTTGGTTCATCTCTTAGGGTTTTGCCGTAATATTGTTGATTATGAATCGATCGAATAAGTGGGACTTCGTAGAGTTTCTTTGGCCAGATTGTGTGATGGCCATTTTCTGTTCTGTTCATTTAAGATATATCGAACCAACTGTGTGTAATTAAAGATGGAGGCTGAGATATTGTCATTTGAACTTGCAATAGTGCTTTTTCTTATAATCTAATGTGTAGGGGTCATGTTCACTGCCATGCTGCTTCACCAATCTATTTTGAGCTTGATTATGAAAAAAAGGGAACGATTAGGCTAGGGTTGAACCTATCCCATACCCTCCCTTTCTTTTTCTCATACATAAATAAGTTCTAAAAATTTATTTTTAAATGCCACGTGTCACAGTCTCATTGGGTTCTAGGTGGGTTCTCTATTTCTTATTTTCCTCTTTTATGGAATTTTTACTTCGGTTTTATTATTATTATTGTTCTATTCTTTTATAAAATTCTCACGTCAACTTCTAACCTTAGAGATCCAAATCAAATGTTTTTCTAAGGATGAATGTGGATTCGAAAGGCTAAAGTAACTTAATTCATAGGACGACACCAATCTTAGAATAAATATCAAAGACATGTTGCCTATTTGCTCATGCATCCCACCCCTTTGGATTGGATTATGTATTATTTTTACAATGGTGAATTGAGTTGAGCACTCATTTCATCTTTATTTTAAGGACTTCTAGCGGTTGATAGTAGAGATTTATTGTCGTCTACAATCTTTTACCAATCAAATGAAATTTATAATATCAAATCCTACCCTTAGTAAGTTTGTGTTGATCGGTAGGGAAGTGTTATCATATATATTTTTGTTAAGTCAATTTAATCAGAGTGGTAAATGGGGGAGGGGGATTGGATTTATCTAGTTTTGAAAGCAAGAGGGATTCATGTGTAATTCCAATAATTGACTTTGGTTAATGTGTGATTATCCGATTGGGTAGCCTAACCAATTAATCAATTTATCTTTGAACCTAGTTAAAGCATGCATTCTAGGTTAGCCATACTTCGGTGATTGAGCAAGACATTTGAGGGCGAACCTGATGAAGTTACAAATCAATTAGCAAGGCGATACATATCTATGAGGGAATAGTCAACACCAAACATGTATCTAGAAATTGAAATAGATTTAAAGAAGGCATAAAATCAACATGCATTATGTCTAGTCCACATAATATATCAAGAAATATACACGAGTTCTTGCTCCCTAACTATAATAAAATTACAAACCTCAATATCTCATGGACAAATGGAGAAGAGAAGCATCCAATCTTCAATTACAACCCAAAAGAAATTAAAATCTTAAGCATCCAGTTCGTCAGTTCGTCATCTCCATTCGAAGCTGCGCCGGTTAATGACTACTAGGTCGTTCGTCCGTTCAGACTGGTTCTTTCTGGTCGATCGCTGTTGATTTGCCTGAGGTGTTCAAGTCGAGGTGGATGGTTCGAGGTGCTGGTTGGGTTTGTTTGGGGTGTTCGTTGCTAATCTGATCCGAGGTGTTTGTTTGTGCCTTTGATATGAAGATTTTAGGTATTGGGTGGTGATGGTATGTAAGAGGTCGCCTTTAAGATTGAAGGAGAAGAATGGAGGTCGAGTTGCTCGGCAACCCTTTCATTTGCTTAGACTGGAGATTGATTTGGGTCTGGATGCTCGATCTTCGGAGGTGAAGGATTTAGGATTGTTTGACGGTCGTTCTGAAGAGGGTGAAAGGTCTGGTACGAGGAGTGTTGACAAAGTAGGGCTGGGGAGGTCGAGTGTTTCGGAGGTGGTCGAAAGGAAGCCTTTGTCGTATAACCTAGAATTGGTAGTAAGTCGAGTTATGGGGGTTGATCTAGGTGGGTTGGGTTTTGGGTTAGTTGATGGGCAGGGGAGTTTGGGCTCATGTGGAGTTGGGGAACAGGGTCTGAAATATGTGTCTGGGAGCCTTGAAGATGTTGGCGACTCGGATGAAAATTGGGTTGTGAGGGGTGTTGGGTTGGGCCTTAGGGAATTGGGGTGAATGGAGTTGAAGGGAGTGGTCTGGTGTAGGGGGAGCTAGGGAAAGGGTCAAAAGGAGTGGGGTTTTGGTGGGTGGGCTGCGTGGTGCTGGGAGGCTCGGGAGGGCAGAAGTCAGGCATGAAGGGGGTTTATTGGGCTGGGCTTTTTGGTAATAAGGGTCGTTCGGTGGACACATGGGATCTTCGTGATTGGGAGGAGACGGTTCGTGATTGGGAGGAGACGGTTCCCAAAACCGGTTTAGCTAGGGGGTTTGGTCCTAAGTCGGTCATGTTAGAGGGGGGGGGGTGTTTCTGGTGGTTTTGGTCACGGCGTGAAAGGGGTAATTCGTGGACGGCCCTTTTTGGGTCGAAGTTGAGGGGAAATTTAGAGTTCATTCCCCTAGTGGTTGAAGATGATAAAGTTATTGTTGAACCCTGTGAGGAGATTATTGATGAGGGTGTTTGTCTGTGGGAGAAATCTTTGGTTGGTCATTTTGGATGCCAAACTCCCGTATTCTGTTATTTGTCGAATTATTCAGAGAATTTGGGGACGCATAGAGATGCCAACTATTACCTTGTTGGAGAACGGTTTGATTATCTTTAAATTTCAGAAGGTAGAGTCAAGGGATTGGGTGTTGGAGAATGGTTCGTGGCAGTTGGGTGGCAAACCCATCTTATTACGACAGTGGTTCCCAGGTATTGTTCCTGAAACCTTGGTTTTTTATTCTGTTCCTATCTGGATTAAACTGGAGCGTGTTCCCCTGGAGTTGTGGACGGATAGGGGTTTAACAGTGTTACCTAGTGTCATGTGTAATCCTGTTTCTTTTGATGTTGCAACAAGAAAGCGATGGCAGTTATCGTATGCGAGGGTCTGTGTTCAGGTGGATGGTGATTCGTTAATGCCCATTTTAGTCACTATTAGAATGTGGGGTCAAGAGTTTATGATTCCAGTAGTGTATGAGTGGAAACCTCGTAGGTGTGCTTGCTATGGATCCTTTGGGCATACTGGGGCTGTGTGTGAGAAGCAGGGTATGGAAAAGGGTCAAGAGTTGTGTATTGTGGGGGTGAATGGGGGGTGTTTAGGGGAGAATAGGGGTATTGAAAGTGTGAGAAAGGGGCAGGATGTGGGTATTGGTGCGAGGAGAGATAGCCCAATGGATGGGAGTAAGGATGTGGGGAGTGTTGGCGAGTTTACTATGGTCAGTCATCGTAGGCGGGATAGAAGAGGTGTAATGCATAGGGGTGGCAGTGGGTCACCGGATTCGGTGCCCTTGAGGAACAGAGCAGTTTATGGGTCCCCTGGAATTATAGGATTTGTAAATCATGTTGATGATCGCAATAAGTTTGATATTTTGTGTGATGAGGGGAGAGGCTCATTGGCTTTGGCTCTAGTGTAGGCAGATCCTAATCCATTGTCTGTTATGGATGAGATGTTCGAGAGTTCGGGCAAAGGCCTAATAGGAGGTGGTAGGTGTGATCTGTTGCAAGGTCCATGATTTGGTGTTCCTAGAATGTTAGGGGTTGAATGACCCTGTTAAGTGTAGGGTGGTGGCAGACTTTCTAGCTTCATCCTTTGTTACTTTCTGCTGTTTGCTTGAGACGAGGGTTCGTTGCGAAAATTTTGGTATGGTGATGGGTAGGTTTAATGATGCGTGGAGTTATGTGTGTAGCTATAGTGTGCAGGGAGTTGGGAGGATCTGGGTGATGTGGCGGAAGAGTGTCTTTGATTTTTCTATTGATGTCAGTTGGGATCAATTCATTCCTGGAACCTTAGTGGATATTGTGTCTAGTGCTAGGATACATATTGGTGTTGCGTACGCCTCTAATCACGTGAGCGAGAAGAGGAACTTGTGGTCTCAGCTGATTGATGTGTGTGTCTCATGGCAGCTTCCTGGAGTTGTTTTGGAGGATTTTAATGTTATTCGTAGTAGTTCGGAGGATTTTGGTGGTTGCCCTAGCTTGAGGGAGATGGAGAAGTTTGATGGGGCGTTACTAGAGGCAGATCTAGTTGAATTAGGTGTGACAGGTAACTAGTTTACTTGGACTAGTAAAATTTAGGGGAATGGTATCTTGCACTGGTTGGATCGATGTTTGTCTAATAAGGCGTGGAAGGTAGCTTTTCTGTATTAGGAGGTTAGGGTTGGTCAGTGGGGGATTTCTGAACATACCCTCTTCTGGTTTCTACAGGGGAGACGAGGAGTAGGCCGCCTCCCACTTTTTCGTTATTTTTCTCATTGGGTGGAGGCTGAGGGTTTTATTGATACTATCAGGTCAGTGTGGAGAAGGTCTGAGGATGTGTCTCCTATGGTTAGCTTTGTGCAAAATTTGAAGGCAATGAAGAGAGTTTTACGTGCTTTGTTTGGGAGGCATATTTCTGTGTTAGCTGATGAGGTGAGGGCGGCTAGGCATGCTATGGAGGTTGCTCATAGGGGTGGTCATCCAAACCACAAAAACTGAACCGTTTCTAAAAACCAAACCGAACCGAAAACTCAGTGAAACCGAAAAATGCGGTTCGATTCGGTTTGAAGAAATTTTGAAACCAAATTAATTCGGTTTAGTTCGATTTCATTTTCGAAAAACGAATTTGAAAGCGAACCGAACCATTTTTAACTAATATATATATATATATATATATATATTTATTTATATATTTTAAAAAAAGAGTAAAACCGAATTTAAAATCGAACCGTTTTTAATTAAAAAAAGAATATAACATGGATTTTTTTAAAAATGCCAAAACTGAATTTGAAATCGAACCGAACCGCATATATGCGATTCGATTTGAACCAATAAATCGGTTCGGTTCGGTTTCATATTTTAAAAAATTTGATTCGGTTCAGTTTGACCACCAAACCGAACCGAACTAAACCATTTCCACCCTTAGTTGCTCAAGCGAAGGTAGAAAGGGATCCTGCTTCAGAGTCAGTGTGTGTGGAGGCGGCTCGGGCCACTGAGGTGTTCTGGTCAGTGGCGAGAGTGGAGGAAGCGTCGCTCCGGCAGAAGGCCAGGGTGAAGTGGCTGGAGTTAGGTGATATGAACACAACTTTCTTTCATCGCTGTGTTCGTTCTTAGCGTACCTGCAGTGGTTATTTACAGTCGTGGATGCTGGGGGGACTCGCCAGACGGTGCATGACAGGCTGGCAGGGGTGGCAGTAGAATTCTTCCGGGGTTGTTTAGGGTCTCAGCCAGTGGGGTATAGGGATCTTACTGCCCGAATAGGGGATATTGTGCAATTCAGCTGGTCCGAGGAGGGGGTGGAGGCGTTTGGTCACTTAGTGAGTTGGGATGAGATTAAGAAGGCTTTATTCTCGATGAAGTATGAGAAGGCTCTTGCGCCTGATGGGTTTTCGGTTGATTTTTACAGAGCTGCTTGGAATGTGGTTGGGGATGATTTTTTTGATGCTGTGCTGAATTTTTTTAGTCCTGTTACCTGCCTGGTGGAGTTAATTCTACTGTTATTACTCTTATCCCAAAGAGGCGGGGAGCTGAACGTATGGAGGAGTTTCGTCCTATTTCTTGTTGCAATGTTGTGTATAAGTGTATCTCGAGGATCTTAGCTGAGAGATTACAGTTGTGGTTGCCTGCTTTTATCAGTGGTAACCAGTCTGCGTTTGTTCTAGGTAGGTTGATTTTCGAAAACATATTACTGTGTCAGGAGCTTGTGGGGGGTTGTAACAAGGGCAGAGGGAAGCCGCGTTGTGTATTGAAGGTAGAACTTTAGAAGGCATATGATTCGGTCAATTAGGATTTTCTATTTGATGTGTTGCTGGCTATAGGTATGCCCCTTCAGTTTGTTAGTTGGGTGAGGGCTTGTGTTACTTCGCCTATGTTCTCTGTGATGATTAATGGTTCCCTTGAGGGGGTTTTTCCTAGTAGAAAAGGGTTGAGGCAGGGGGATCTGTTGTCTCCTTTTTTGTTTGTGATGGTGATGGAGGTCTTGTCTAGGTTGTTGAATAATCCTCCTGTGTGGTTTAGGTTCCATGATCGGTATGAGAGTGTGAGCCTGACTCATTTGGTTTTTGCAGACAATTTGATGATTTTTTGTGCAGCTGAGAGAGATTCTTTGGAGTATGTGAGGCAGGTCCTAGCATATTTTGCAGGGCTGTCTGGGTTAGTTGCTAATGTTGGAAAGAGTTCCATGTTTGTCGTGAGTGTGGAGTCTAGGGAGGTGGAGGAACTAGCTGCATTATGGGTTTCTCTCTTGGTTCGCTGCCTGTTAGGTACCTGGGTTTACCTTTGTTGGCGGTTGGTTGAGGGCTGGGGATTGTGCACCTTTGATTCAGAGGATTACAGCTCGTATTAGAAGCTGGGCAGCACGGTCCCTCTCTTTTGTTGGGAGTTGCAGTTTGTTAGGTTTGTTTTACAATCCTTTCAGGTGTTTTGGTGTAGCATCTTCGTGTTGCCTACGTGTGTAACTCATGAGATTGATCGTCTGTTACGTAGTTATTTATGGAAGGGTAGTGCGATTAGTCGGGATGGTGCACGAGTGGCGTGGGATGAGGTGTGCTTGTCGTTGGGCGAGGGGGGAGGGGGGGTTGGGTGTAAAACATGTGGACTCTTGGAACCAAGCTGCTATTATGAAGCTGCTCTGACTTCTCTTAATTAAATCGGGTTCATTATGGGTGGCGTGGGTGGAGGCTTATGTTTTTCGTGGACGGTCTTTGTGGGTTGTTCAGAGTGAGGTTGGGAGGCCTTGATGCTTGAGGGCTATCTTGCGAAGTAAAGATAGATTCAAGCATTTGGTTCATTTGTTAGTTGGCGATGGTCGGTCTTGTTTTGTTTGGTGGGATCCTTGGCTGCTTGAGGGTGCGATTTTGGATTCATATGGGTCTATGGTGGTTTATGATGCAAGGAGTAGTTTGGAGGCGCGGTTGTCGGAGTTTATGGATGGTGAGGTTGGAGGTGGCCTACGGTGTCTTGGGAGCTTCTTGAGATCTGGGGTTTTATTCAGGTAGTGGGGCCTAGGGCGAGGGGGGAAAATTATTGGGTTTGAGTGCCGGATGCGAGTGGTCGGTTTTCTATCGCTAGTGTGTGAGGGAGTTTGCGTCCTCGTCGTCCTAGGGTGTCTTGGGCTGCTATTTTATGGGCGAGGGTGGTATTCCGCGTCACTCCTTCTGTGTGTGGTTAGCTGTGAGGGACAGGTTGGGTACACGGGATTGGTTGAGAAGTTGGGGTATGGTGTCAAGAGGGAGGGTGCCTTCTATGTGAGGGAGGTGTGGAGTCGCGAGATCATTTATTTTTTTAGTGTGGGTTTGGGAGAGAGGTGTGGTCTGGTCTATTGCATCAGTTGGTCTCGTCACATCGGGTGGCGGGTTGGGATATGGAGTTGAGTTGGTTATGCCGAGTGGGGTCAGGTAAGGAGGTGCGTAGTAAGTTATTTTGTGTATTCTGGTGTACTTCCATATACTACATCTGGCAGGAGCGTAACCAACGACTGCATGGAAGTCAACTGTGGTAGGTATCTGCTCTAGTTCACCTTATGGTCTCTACGGTTCGTGCTCGTACTTCTTCCTGGCGGATTGATCTTCTTGTTCTTATATAGTATGTTTATGGTTGTTTTTTCTTTTTGAACTTTCCGTTATTCTTTGTTTTGCTGTTGTCCTTTATTTGTGGGGTTTTGGTTTCTTTTCTCTGGCTTTCCCCCTAGTGATTTGCAAGTTTGCGTTTTTGTGTTAGTTTTGTTTTGGTCTCTTATCTTGTAGGCTTTGTTTTGGGTTTTGTTACCCTGTCTTTGCTTGTGCTTTGATGTTTTGATGCCTTGATCCCAGGCTATGGGATCCCCCTTGTTGTTGTATAATAATATCACTTATTCTAAAAAAAATGATAGAAGAAGAGATTTGAGTCTCTCCTCGGCCTCCATGACTTTCCACCATAAAAAATCCCTAGAATTTCAAAGAGATTATTTATAGAAGCTTGCAGAGCGCCACGACGCCAAGACCCTTTATTGGAGTGCAGGCCTGGCACGCAACAACACTCGCACGTTGTGCTTGCGCACGTGTGGGCACTTTTCCCTTTCATCATTCTCTAGAGAGTCACGACGCTCTTGCCTGATGTGTCCTCTACCTTCAAACATAGCGCACAACACCGCTTCACCAACCTTAGGGGTAAAATGCTCATTTCACTGCTCTTGAAGCTCCAAATGCATGATTTCGTTTTTAATAGCTCCAAATCAATCCTGAATAGCCCACAAACCTCCAAAATGCATGATTTGCTCAAATTCCTATAAAATATACATTTAAATACATTATACATAATAAACAAGTTAGATTAAAGACATATAAATAGCTTTCAAGAACTATTAGACGCCTAAGCAAGACTAATTCTTACTTGGATAAATCAAGCAAACAACTCCTTGTGATTCTAGCCAAAATGATCGTGCTCAATTGACATAGTGCTTGTATTATCAACCTCGAAATCAAAAATTCGATTGTTTCACTTCACATATGGTAAAGAAAAAATAAAAGAAAAGAAAAGAAAATAAAAGAAAAATTGTGATTCTAGAGGTTTTTGTCCTATTTGTAGGTACAAAAAGCAATATATATTTTCAGATGCTTTTTCTAGATTGTTCTCATGAAAATTCGAGCTAGATCCAACCTTAAGAGTGATCATTACAGACAGGAGTTAATAACTCAATTAGTGATAGAAGTCTACCAACTTCAATCATGTTATCTATTAGTGATGATTCCGAATAGATCACATGTTATGTGATATACATAATGTTTTATAATTGAAGTATATTAATAATAGACTTTTATTAGTGATATACTTCAATCACAATACAAACATTAAGGAATCATTTGGGACACTAGCTAGAAGTTAGTGGACTGAGTTATTATACTCCACTTCATGTTTGGGACACCAAGTATAATAGTGGTGTACAACTATTTATAGTCTACAATTAAGTATAATAAATATTATTCCAAAACCCTATTTGCTAAAATATTTATTGTTTGCTACCATATTTACTATTTTTTTTTAATTTTAGTGCTTATTATTTCCTACTTAAACAAAAATAGTTAACACTTCAAACATAAACTATAATAACTCAGACTAAAATAGTTTACACTCTAAACACTACTTATAACTCACTAACTATCATAATCCACTAAATATAATAACCAACTCAGTACCCCAAACACCCCTTAGAAGTTTGTAAATAATAGACTACATACTTTGTAATGAAAGTCTATCAATAATATCTATACAACTAGAAGTACACTTATTTATCTAAATACTTTTTCGACTTTCCGTACGCTCCTGTTATTATAGTTATTATGCAATCACAATGACCTATTAATCTAGAAAACAAACTGTCCATGAAAGATTATCAAGCACCATATATGTTTAGGAACAACTTTCATTTTGCAAAACATACATTTTGTAAAAAGTAACTCCCATACAAAACAACCATCTGGACTCTCAAACATACTATACTAATCACTTAAAAGAAGAAACAAACACCATAAACTGAAAAAACACACCACGTATTTTGTAAAAGTAAAAACTTTCTATAATCTTTGTTGAATCAGACTCAGAATTTTCTTATGAAGTCATGGATGTGAGTGCTAATCTCTTCAGGCTTCTCCTGGTTGAGGAAATGGCCAACTCCCTCCATTATCACAACTTCTTGCAGAAATGGCACATCTTTCTTGAAACCTCCACCATTGACATACTCCTTAATCCCTGGTGTTGTATAGACCATGTCAGCATCTCCAACTATGAACTTTACTGGCACTTTCACTTGCACCCCTGTCCATGGGGCTGTCAGCTCCCAGTTTCTACACAAGAATCCAAATACATATTAGTCTTTTACTTTCGACACGAGTAAGGTTATGTTTTATGTTTTATACATGTAGTTTGAGTTAAGTGTCAATTTAATCCCTATACTTTTAGAGGTTTCTATCATTATCTCTATGACTTAGATCAGTATTGCCAATGAGGCCCTAGATAAACCGTAGAGAAATTGAAAGCAAGAACGATGATAAATTTCATGATGTGATGTCTTGTTTTATGGATAGAAGTTAAAACTTGAATGTTGGTTAGATTTTAAGCCATTATTTTCGTTTGAAGAATATAAGTCAAGTTCAACAGAGAAATTGGAGTGAGCTTTGAAGTATAGATACAGGACAATAATGAAAATTTTAAAACGATGAAAATATATGGGTTAAAAATGCAATCTAACCACACATAAATAAGCCCCAAGCTTGGGGTTTTTATATTTTTAAATCAGCAAGTACGTAGTTTGTAACTTACAAGTCCATCGATCTGTAATAGTTCAATGGTCCAGTGAAGCCCTTCTGCTCATATTTGGAGGCAAAGTAAGAAAGATCTTCTTCTGAAAGCCAAGAGGGTAAGGGAGACGAGGATCCAGGCCTGGCTCTGAAGGCTTGTCCTTTGGGCAAAATGGGAGGGCCTGCTCTTCTTGTTGTCAATATTCCTTTCAGTACTTCTTTGGCACCCACCTGAGCCATCTCTTCTTCAATCTCTCCTGGATTCTAAAAGGGGGGAAAAATAACTCTTGTTCGGTAGCTCTATTTCGAAGCAAAAAGCACAAAAAGAGAGATCATCTCCTTAAAAAAAGAACTGGAGGTTATTTGTAATCCTAGAAAACCACCACATAAATCACTATTCAATATTTCTCAGTCCACTATTGGCAAAACCACAAGAGTCTTTCACAATCTCGAGCTTAAGACCCTGTATTCAAGTTCATACGTGTAAAAGAAGTGCTTTTAGTCAAGTACTTGGGGGCTAAGAGCTTTCTTATAAATGCACTTTGGCGTGTTCTTGACTTTTCAGAGTAGCGCATTTATGGAAGTGCTAGTTAAATATTTCAACTATAAATACTTCAAAAGTTGGGTTCTAAGTGTTCTTACAAATTTCAAAATCACTTTCCCTTATTCAACCAAACACTATGAAAAGGTTGGAAAAACAATTTTTACTGGTTGAAACCATTCGATCCTGTTCAAAAAGTCATCCCAAACTCAAGCCAACATCACTTTCAAACATAGATATTAAGATGATCAAAAGAAAATGTTCCATACTAATTGGGTTCGGTAACATACATAACCATGAATTTCAAAGTATGAGATCTTGTAACTCTCACCTGTGATCAATTCTATTAGGTACTCAACTCGCTGGCCATCTATATTCATTTATTTCCATTGTTCAACTATTTGACAACTAGGAGAAACCATGGTTCAAATCTTCCTCAACATGAAACAATCAGGAAAAGACTCAAAAACTGAATTATTACCATAGCAAAAAGCACTCTCAAAGCCAAAGATTTTCAACAATTCAGAAAAAGAAAAATCAAAGAACCCAACCTGGAATCTGCAGATATAGTAATCATCTCCAAAAAACTTCCTCATGGTCTCAACAGGCTTCATGTACGGATGCCTAGGCCTAAACGGCACACTTAGACACACAAAAGCCTTAACAATCTCCGCTCGGAATAAACACAAACACCATGCGATCAAAGCGCCCCAATCATGCGCCACAACAAAAACTTC
The DNA here is from genome assembly GCF_027475165.1 of Benincasa hispida. Classification (NCBI taxonomy): domain Eukaryota; kingdom Viridiplantae; phylum Streptophyta; class Magnoliopsida; order Cucurbitales; family Cucurbitaceae; genus Benincasa; species Benincasa hispida. Next base: position 68,920,053 of record NC_143479.1, on the reverse strand, counting down.
CTTAACCCCAAGACTCTCCACAAGAGCGACAAGATCCCCGACAATATGCATAATAGAATAGCTAGAAATGGAATCAGGGGCATCAGAATCGCCATAGCCACGAAGATCCGGCGCCACAGCGCGATACCCAAGTGAGCTCAAGGCCAAAATCTGATGGCGCCATGCATACCAAAGCTCTGGGAAGCCATGGATGAGAAGAACAATTGGGCCTTCACCCTTCTCGGCTATGTGCATGTTTATGCCATTAACGCTCACAGTTCTGTGCTCGATTGTGTCCATGGCGATGGGTCAATTTTGGTTTTCTTGGATTTATGATCAGTTGCAGAGAAATGGGTATGTTTTATAATGGGGCGGCAAACAAAATTGAATGAAGGGGCGGTGGTTGGACGGAGGAAAATTGGCCAAGGAGATGGAAGGCAATAAATGGGTTTCTTGAAGACCTTGGAGTTTTCATCTCCTGCTTAATCTTTTATGACAGATGAAATGATCGCTGACAAATGGAGTATTGCTTTTGGGGCTTTGGGAGCGTTAACTTTTTCGTCGCCTTAAGGAAAACTACCCAATATCTTTTGGAAGCATTTGGGGAAAAAAAAATTAGTTATTATAATTTTAGATGGACTATAATAATTTGTGTTTGAGACGTAAACTAATTTTGTTTGAGAAGGAACAGTAAGAATGACAGTTATGAATAAAAAAATATCAATATAAAATAGTAAAAACTATAGCAAATAGTAAATACGTAACAAATGAGGATTTTGAAAGAGTGCTTACAGTAACTAATTAGAGAATATGTATTTATTGTAGCAAAATGTAGTTATTATAAACACATCCTTTAAATTAATATTTAAATATCTTGTTTATTGGATAATTGCCAAAAAAAAAAAAAAAAGAGTAAAATTTGGGGATAAATAGACGTGTATGAAATGTCCCTTTTGCCCCTCTAAAGAAAACTTGGTATGATTGATTAAAAAAATGGACTTTTCCTTTTTTAAAAAAACATAAACATTTAGATTTTTTTTTTTTAAATACTCTTTTGGTTTCTGTATTTTTTTGTTTTTGTTTATTTTGGTCTTTTTATTTTCAAAATATTCATTTTAGTCTTTATATTTTTTAATTTTTGTTTATTTTGATCCTCATACTTTCAAAATATTCGTTTTGGTTCTTGTACTTTTAAAAGGTGACCATTTTAGTCTCCCCATTTCTATTTTTACTTCATTTTTAAGGGATCAAAATGGATACTTTTTTAAAGTTCAATAACCAAAATGAACAAAATTGAAAGTACAAGAGGCCAAAGTAGTATTTAAACTTTTTTTTTTTTTTAATAATAACTCTAATATTAGGTTTTTTTTTTTAAATTATTACTAGTTTTAAAACTTATTGTCGATATATATAAATTTCAAAAACTTATTAGGAACATAGGGATATCATACTGATTCTTATGGGTTATATTTTTATTTAAAAAATAATATGTTGGTAGGTAAAATATTACAAAATGACCAATAATTAATAATAGTTAAGTAAATTGACTAATAGTAGAAAAGTACATTTACTTTGATCAGTTATTCATTTATTATTTGATGAACTACTTGCCATTAATAATGAGTAGTTATCGATCACAACACTTTATAGTATTAACCTAAATTTGATTTTTGTTGAGTTCATATAGAGTAGAACATTCTAGTATTTGACTTTCTTGATCAGAGATGTACAATCTTAATAATTCAACTATGCATTAATTATGACAAAACTAAATAGATGAATAAGGTTGCGTAATAAAATATTTAGACTAAATTAATCAATTGAAACTAATGAAATAAGAAGAAAAAAATTGCGAAAATGCAAGAATAGAGAGACATATTTAGAGTAAAATATTGTTTTTGTCTTTGACTTCGAGTTAGGTTGCATTTGAATTCTTTAGCTTTCAAATTCAATATTTTAGGTTGAGGTTTGAATTTAATGATGAGTAAAATTTTCTTTGAATAAGTAATCTATCTTTTTAGATATGTCAGTTGATTCTATAAATTGATCGAGGAAGAAAATTTATATGATTGAAGTCTAAAAATTTATCATCTTTAATAATCGTTAATGTATACGGTAGAAAATTATTTTATAAAAAAAATCTTTACTCCTAAAATCTCGTTCCTCTAAAAAAAACTTGAGAACTATTTTAGATCTAAATCTCAATTTGGTCTTTGACTTTAAAATTTGTTCTATTGTGATATTTTAACTTCAAGATTTTGTTAGACAATAATTTGATCATCTCACTCAAAAAAAAAAAAAAAAAAAAAAAACTAGAGTGTTTGCAAAAAATAATAGTAATAATAATGTTATGGAGAGATTTATCGAGATTGATTGAGATTGAGAATCTAGAGAGAAAGGAGGCCTATGGACAAAGATAGAGACCAGAAATAACAAACCAAGACTAACAAAGAGATTAGCGATAACTTAGAAGACTCATGAGAGAGTCTAGTGGTAGCCCAGGACACCCCTAGAGAGCTCAGAGGTAGTTTAGAGGACCCATGAGACAGCTTGGTGGAAGACCTTTGTAGGATCTATGGAAGATCTCATAGGATCCGTGGAAGACCTAAAAGCCACATAGGAGGCCTTGGAATAGCTATAGAAGAACCCAAGAAGGACCTACGAGTTACATGGAAGACCTCTCAGAAAGACTCATGGAAAACCTTGGAGGACTTATGGAAGACTTTAGTAGGACTCATGGAAGATCTTGAAAGACTTATGGAAGAACTCAGTAGTCAGTAGGACCCATGGAGGATCTTGAAAAACCTATGAAAGACCATAATATGACAATATGTAGAATTTAACAGTCACATGGAGGACCTTAAAGGATCTATAAAAGATCTCAATACGACCTATGAAGGACGTAATAGTCAAATAAGAATCGAGCTCTTTAAAAATGGAAGTTGTACCCCTTTAAAGCCGATGAAATGCCAATGCTGCCTCTTTCAAAAATTACAAACCATGGCCATAATGAAAAAAAATTTGAAGTGTGTGTATGTCTTTTTTTGTTTTTGTTTTTTTTTTTTTTTTTGAAAAAACTGAAAACATAAGTTCATTTTTGTCAAACTTGAGGCCCTACAATAAAATTGAAAGACAATGACCCTGACCCTCTCTTTCTCTCTCTCTTTTTAATTTTTATTTATTTATTTACCGTCGTGGGGTTTCTTGTTTCTTTTTTTATGCTTCATTTTTTTTAACTTAGGGATTATGTGTTTAGATATGTGGGAGTATATCTGTAGAACAGATCAATTTACCCAAAAGTTAAAATAAGAAGAGAACTTTTAAAAATGGCTAGTGATACAATATTCTCGATTTTAGAAACAAGAATGAAAGCATTAGATCTTTTAGCCCTTTATTGACATCTAGAAAAAACAAGACTATTTGGAGAGGTTGAAATGGTAAAACAATACTAATTATAAAATTGATCAACAACATTGCCAAAACTTATGGAGGTTTTATCTTTAGAACAATCTCTAACGATTTACCCAAAAGTTAAAACAAGAAAGGAGTTCTTTAGAAATAGTCAATGATACCCCTTCAAAAATGGATGGAAAAAAGACCAATGTTACCCCTTTTAAAAAATGACCAAATCATGGTCAGTCACATACATGATTTTTAGCGAACACATTAGATCATTTTCATTATCCTTGAACATCATCTATAGTAAAATTGAAAATAGATGTCATGACTCAATTTTTTTATAAAGCGTGTCTTTAATTTTCTGTTTTAGGATTTCTTATTTATTTTTAAGGATTACATTTCTTTTATTTAAGGATTATGAATTTAAATATCTTGGATTTTATCTCTAGAATAATCTCGGATCAATTTACCCGAAAATTAAAACGAGAATGGAGCTCTTTAAAAATGGTGAATGATACCTTTTAAAATTGACGACAAAAGGCCAATGCTACCCCCTTTAAAATATGACCAAACCATGGCCATAGCGGAAAATATTTAAAATTTATTTTTTAATCAAAACACAAATTCATTTTCATCAAGCTTGGACATCCATACAATAAAATTAAAAAACGTTCATCTTACCTTTGTTTTTTTTTCTTTTTTCAAAGTATGCTTTCAATTTGATATTTTGAAGTTTCTTGTTTCTTTTCCGATGTTACAACTTTTTTTTAGGGATTATGGGTTAAAACATTTAGGATTATATCTCTAGAACAACCTCAAAACAACTTACCCAAAAATTAAAACGAGAAAGTAACTCTTTAGAAATGACAAATGATACCTTTGAAAGCCTATGAAAAAGGGCAAACGATACCCTTTAAAAAGTGACCAAACCATGGTCATAGCAAAAAAATATTTGAAAGATGTTTTTTTTTTAATTACTAAAAAAATGGGTTCATTTTCATAGAACATTTGTGGTTTAAACATTTGGGGTTTAATCTCTAGAAGAATCTCAAACTAATTTACCCGAAACTTAAAACAAGCAGAAATACTCTAGAAATGCCGAATGGTATCTCTTAAAATAGACAAAAAAATAAAAAAAAATAAAAAAAAATAAAAAGAGCCAAATGCTACTCTCTTTCAAAAGTGACTAAGTAGCCATAGCAAACATTTTAATTTTTTTTTTAAATTTTTTTTTAAACTAAAAACATGAGTTCACTTTCATTTGTGAGATTTAGGAACTATGGGTTTAGACATTTGGTATTTATCTCTAGAAAAATCTCGAACCAATTTACCCAAAAATTAAAGCGAAAAGTGAACATTTAGAAATGGTCAATGATAACTCTTTCAAATGGACAAATGAGGCCAAATATTGCCCCCTTTAAGCCTAGGGAAAAAGTATATCTTTAAAACCAACGAAAAAGGTATCTTGTAACAACCCCAAATATTTTTTTTTATATTTTTATGTAATTTCAGTATTTCCCTTTATTGTTGAAGGTATTTGTGGAATTTTGGAAGTCAAGTGTAGTTGCGGAATTTAATTGTTGGCGTGAAATTATTCGATTTGAAAATTAATGGCAGGAATTAATTTTCTTTTGAAAAGAAAAGGAATTTAATAGTATAAAGTGGAATAAGGAAAAAGAATAAAGTATAATTATACTTATTTCCCTTTTTAGTTATTATTATTATTATTATTATTTATAAAAAAAATAAAATCAAACCCCCATTTCTTCGTCAAGCATCCGGTGCCCCCCCCCGCCTAAAGTTCTTTTTACTCTAACCGCCAACGACGCCTTACCACACCGCATCATTCCCGTCGCCGACCTCGACCAGCAGCTGATCTCCTCAACCCTTCATCCAGACGCTGTCGGTCCGACCCTAGCCGCTTGCCGCCGAGGTTTTGCACAGCTGATGCCTACCGTTCGGCGAGGCCCGACCGCATTCGAAGGCCCACCCTCCGGATCCGCGCGTCTACCGCTCGATTTGTTTGCCCAGCCCTTACGCCAGGTCGCTCGTCGAGTGGAGTCGTCCGGTCGTCGCTTAACGTCGTCCAGCCACGTGCCTCGCTCCCTTCTCAGCCTTTATGAGGCCATTCGATACCCTAGCTAGCCGTCCACATTCAGCCATCGAAGTTTTTGTCGCCGTCGAAGCCTCGACCATCGCTTGAGTTCACTCGTCGCCATTGTGTGATCTCAAGGGAATCTTGGATTTAGGTAAGATCATTTCTTGTTGGGTTGGGTTTCTTAAAGGATTTTTGGATGCCCATTAAGTTTGGAATGAGTGTTAACCTTAGTTGCATTATTTGACTTTAGATTGGAGTTGAAAATTGTTGAAGCGACCATCCACCAGATTCAAGGTTGTTCGACAGGTGTTTTGTATAAGGTTTGCAATTCTTGTGGTTACTCTTGAACACCAATCAGTTTGGGGATGGTTAGATTAAATTTTATATGTTTTGGTTTTGGGTTAAAATTGTTAACATCTCCTTGGTTTGGATTTTAGATTCAAGACTTGAGACGTTTAGGGTATTGCTCATCAAAGTAAAGGCCAATTATCTTTTGAAGTTTGGTAAGTTTGGAGTAAGTTGTTGGGTGGTTATTTTGAATTAAGATTAATTCTGGAGAATTAAGGTATTAATTTTGAACTTTGTATATGTTCAGGTAACCAACAGAAGTGGGTTTTGGAATTAAGTTTAGACCGAGCTATAGTTTAAGTGAAGTAAAATTGGAGGTCTTTGAATAATTTGGTTAATTGGAGTTAGACCCAAAATATTGATTTAAATATTGGATTTATCTTAAGTGTTGCTTGTCTTGAAAAGGATAAGCTTGCTTGGGCTTCTTTGGATTTAATTTCAAGGTAAGTAATCTTACTACTGGAACTGCCCACGGGCTTGGTTTTAGTTGCATGCTAGCATGATAAGTTTATGTTATGGTAAATGTTAGCATGTTGATTGACAGTATGACCTGAATCAAAGTATGTTCTAGCACAAATTCTGATTTGTTTACATACACACCTAAGTGCTTGATCGTTAGTATGTGATAGTATGTGTTTTCATATGTCGATGTCTGATCTATTGGTGTTGAGGCATACTTGCATGTTGTGGATTTATGATATAAGTTATACATGGATGATGTATAATATGTTATTAAGAATTATGTGTATGTGATGTAGCCATGGTATCAAGGATTTTTATGTATGTTTTAGAACCGTACAATGTTGAATCATAGCACGTTAAGACTGTGTGAATATCCTCATTGATTAGTTAGATGCTCATCAGTTTGTGTTTCCTTCGGGATTCACTAGTTTGTGTTTCCTTCGGGATTTACTAGTTTGTGTTTCCTTTGGGATTCACCAGTTTTGTGTTTCCTTCGGGATTCACCAGTTTTGTGTTTTCTTTCGGGATTCACCAGTTTGTGTTTCCTTCGGGATTCACCAATTTGTGTTTCCTTCGGGATTCACCAGTTTTGTGTTTCCTTCGGGAATCACCAGTTTTGTGTTTCCTCCGAGATTCATCAGTTTTGTATTTCCTCCGGGATTCACCAGTTTTGTGTTTCCTTCGGGATTCACCAGTTTTGTGGGCATACTTAACTACAATAGGATAGGACTCAGTCTCTTCTTTGTTACATGTATTTATGTGCCATATGCGGGTATCTAGAGGACATAGATGCCTAGCCTAACCCCAGTGGTGGGACTATTTACTGAGTATTTCATACTCATTCTTTCTTATGTTGATGTTTCAGGTAAGGGTAGAGATGCACCGGCGATGGCGCAGCGGAATTCATGATCGAGCCACTGGGACTAGTTTTTACGCTTCCGCATCATGAGATTTAGAGTTCTTTTTATGTTTCTTTTAACGTTTAGTTTTGATGTTTGAAACTTATTATTAAGAATTGTTTTTCATATGTATTTATTAACCTTTATAATTTATGGGTACCCTATTATTGTTTTTAACAATTGCATTTAATAAATGTCTTTTGAACTTCTCTTGTTTTAATTAGCATTTATTTCAAATAACTGAGCGTCGTTTTAAATTCTTTGCAAGCATTTAATTTAGTAACGGCCTTACCTAAGTCCTAAGGGGTCGGGTCCTTACATATCTCTTTTCAACCGACAAAAGAGTCATGGTATCTCTTTAGAAATGGCCCAAGATACCTCTTTAAAACTGACGAAAAAAAGTTCAATGCATGTTAACGAATTTTTTTGTACAGATAGTCTCATTTGAGAGATCCAAATGAAAAATGGTCAAGTATTGAAAAAGTAATGGAAAGTTATCTTCTGCTTACGTCATCCACGTGTGATTTTACCGCTCCACTTCTGAGATGCACTCCGTGCGCCTGCCACTATCAAGGAACTCGATCCACGATGACTCGTCACTTGATCCTCGATGGCTTGTCACTCGATACCCCGATGCATGATCACTCGATATGACGACAATCGACACGTGTATACTCGATCATAGCCATGTCATACTCGATACTAGATTACTTTATACTCGATCCTTTTAAACTTTTGAATTATTAACCTATTTGAAGTCCATTATTTCACCACTTCAACTCGTTGCTCAGACTATTCTCTCTCGTCTTGCAATTTTATATCCCTCAACAACAACACCTCTTGAGTCGAAACTCTCTCGATTTTCTCTATATCAAGTAACATTCTTCTCTTTGTTTATATTTTGGCATCATTTGTCTCTTTCTTTGTTTATATTTTGGCATGTTTCTTTCTTTCTTTGTTTATATTTTGGCATCATCATGTTCCTCGATATGCAATTGCATGTTCCTCGATATTCGACCGATACGGTTTTCATATCTTGCATGTTTGGCTAGAGCTCAAATTTTTTTCGTTTCGGTTTTCATATTTTTGGTATTTTGGATCGTCTAGAGTTTAGGGTTTGAGTAGGATAAGTCATGTAGGTGGAAAATCAACTCGAATGCTCGATAATCGACCATTGAGTCACATGTAATGTAGCGAGTAAGGGATAGTATGTAGTGCATCGAGTATCGAGTATCGTGCAGTCATGTATCGAGTATCATGCATCGAGTATAAAACAAAATTTTTTGTTATTTTATGTAGTATGGCTAGACAATTCAAAATTCCTCCCTACGATCTATTGGCTTTTTGGTCTTTCATCTCAAATTAATTAATTAATCAATGTTTTGATGATAACAAACTCAATTTTTAATTACTGAAAATCTTAGTATTTTAATATGTATATAGCGTAGAGCTCGAAACAACGATTCCAACACCTCTTGAATTACTCAAATCGGAGCTAAAATGAACACGATATTACCGAAACAAGTCTATAGAGAAAATACCGTGGTGGATGACGTGGCATAACCAGACCATTTGCATATAGACATGTGGCAGCATATTGGTTGAATGGTGGATCATTAAGAGATTAACATATGATAGACTTTTGAATTTTGGATTGATTTAAAATAAAAAATTGAAATTGAAAAGGAAAAGGAAAATAAATTTAATATTATTTTATGTTTGTGTCTAACGGCTAGTTTTTTACACATGGTATGTTTTTTATTTTTGGATTGACTTTAAAGAGAATGAATTTAAAAAGACAATGAATTTAATATTATTTTATGTTTGTGTCTAACGGCTAGTTTTTGACACATGGTATTTTTTTTTTTTGGGATTATTTTTAAAAAGAAATTGAATTTCAAAAGAAAAGGAATTTAATATTATATTTTGTTTTTATCTAACGACTAGTTTAGTTTAAAATTTCCATCATTGATTTTTGTTTTCTAAAATCTAATGGTTCAAATTAATTATGGTTTCTAAAATTTTTTCCATCTCTATATAAACCATCTTTCTCTCCAAATTTTAAACCAACAAATTTTACATTTCATAATCCTCCAAAACTCAAAAGTTCCATTATCGCTCTCTCTAAGTTCCCAATTTTTTTTTCTTTTCATCTTATTTTTGAGAGAGTGTTATTGTATTGTGAGGATAAACTTGTTGAGTGCTTAAACTTGTAAATCCACTCTAGTGAGAGTTTTATTGTGTTCTTAAAAAATTCCAACATTTGTAACGGTTTGATCCTAAACCGTGGAAAAGATCGGGTTTGCTCTTGAACCCGTAAAATGAGCGGTGGTGTAACGGTTGGGCTCTAATCCGTGAAAAGAGTCGGATAGATTTTATTAAAATTCCCAAGAGGCGCTTGGGGAGTAGAGTAGGTCGAGTTTGACCGAACCACTATAAAAATTACGGTGTCTTCTTCTCTAACTCTTTCCTTTTTATTTTTGCAATTAATTTAAGCAATTTATTGTATGTTTTAGTTTATTCTTATTTATTTGCTAAAATTTGATAGAATTAAATTATAACATTTTTGTCATCTTATTTGTTGCATAAATTGATTTTTTCTTATTATTTATAAAAAGTGTATTAATTAGTTTAATTGGGTTAATTTTAAAAAAAAAGTTTAATTAAATCCTATTCACCCCTCTAGGGTTGCCATATCAATCCAACAATTGGTATCAGAACGGGTTGCTCTTCTTGAAATATTTATTTCTTGATAAACTTAATTGTTTTTGAGCTATGTCAACTTTAGGTTTTATCCCTTTTACCAATAGTTAATCTATTACAAAGCCTCCTTTCTTTAATGGTACTAATTATAGTTATTGAAAAAATAGAATGAGATTTTTCTTGCTTTCTATTGATTATGATTTATGGGATATTGTTGAGGAAGGTTTTAAAATTCCAACAAAAGATGTTGATGGTGTTAGCACTATAAAACCTAAGGAAGAATGGTCAATAAATGAAAAGAAAACATGCTCTTTAAATGCCAAAGATATTAATTGCTTATTTTGTGCTTTGAATGAAGTTGAGTATAATAGAGTGTCTATTTGCAAAACCGCTAAAGAAATATGAGATAAATTAGAAATTACTCATGAAGGAACTAGTCAAGTAAAAGAAACAAAGATTGACATATTAGTTCATCAATATGAAATATTTAAAATTGATGAAAATGAAGCTATTTTCGATATGTTTATTAGATTTACTAACATTGTCAATGCTTTAGAAGGACTTGGGAAAAAGTACTCAAATCTTGAGAAGATAAAGAAGCTAGTGTGGTCTTTGCCTAAACAATGGGAGCCTAAAGTCACCGCCACTCAAGAGGCAAAGAATCTCAAATCTCTCTCCATTGATGAACTCATGGCCTCGTTGTTGACGCATGAGATAAAGATCAAGAAAAACATGGAGGATGAGAAGAAAAAGAAAGAAAAGAGTATAGCTTTAAAGACCATCTCTTTAGAAGTTGACTCCCAAGATGAAGATGACCTTGATGAAGATGATGTTGCCTATCTTTCACGTAAGTATAAGAACTTCATCAAGAGAAAGAAGCAATTCAAGAAGCGTCTCTCCAACCAAAAAGAGTCAAAAGGTGAAAAGAGCAAAAAGGATGAGGTAATATGCTATGAATGCAAGAAGCCAGGTCATATTAGAACTGATTATCCTTTTCTCAAATCATCCAAGAAATCCAAGAAGAAAGCAATGAAAGCTACTTGGGATGATAGCGATGAAAGCGAAAGTGGGAATGATAATGAAGAAGTGACCAATTTTTATTTCATGGCTCATAGTGACAAAGAGGATGAACAAAATGATGAGGTAACTCTAGAACCTCTTTCTTATAATGAATTTTTCGAAGCTTTTGAAAATATGCAAAATGATTTAGAAAAACTTAGTTCTAAGTATGTTGCGCTTAAAAAGAAATACAATGTTTTATCTAGTAAAAATAAGTCTTTACTTGAAGAAATTGCTTGCTTAAAAGAGAATGAGCATGATGCTATGCATATTGATGAAATGAATATCTCTTGTGACAAGCATGCTTTTGATTGTGATGAGAAAAATGCCTTGCTTGACAAAGTTAAATTTCTTGAGCATGATAGTTGTGAAAAAGATAATTTGTTTAAATTACTCAAAGAAAAGAAACTGCAAGAACTCGATAAGGCTAAAGAATCTATTAAAAAGTTGACAATAGGTGCTCAAAGATTAAACAAGATAATTGAAGTAGGCAATCTTTTTTGTGATAAAAAAGGTTTAGGCTATATTGATGAATGTTCTACTCCTTCAAGTTCTAAAACTATCTTTGTTAAAGCATCTTATAATATGCTTAAGGTTGTGTCTAAGCATGTTAAATCTAACTTTGTGTCTATATGTCATTATTGTGGTGTTGAAGGCCATATTAGACCTAAGTGGTTTAAATTGAAATATGCTCATACTACTTCTCCAAGAAGAAATTTTTCTCAAAAGGCAAAGTTTCACAATGCTCCAAGGAATAATTTCTCCAAGAAAAGTAGAGTGCATAAATTTGTTGTAAGAGATCAATCTTTGCATAATGTTGTTTGTTTCTCATGTGGCAAGTTTGGACATATAACTTATTCTTGTTACTTGTCTAAATCCAATGCCTTAAATGTCTATGCAAAAATGAAATGGATTCCCAAGTTTGTCAATGCTAACCATCTAGGACCCAAACAAGTGTGGGTACCAAAGAATCGAACTTGAACATTTGTGTTTGTAGGTTTGTTTGAAACCCTCTAAGAAAAACAAGTGGTACTTGGATAGTGATTGCTCGAGGCACATGATGGATCCAAGTTTGTCTCTCTCTCTAAAAAGGATGGAGATCTTGTAACCTTTGGTGACAACAAGAAAGATAAAATAATTGGTAAAGGTAGTATAGGTAATGAATCTTCTATTTTAATTGAAAATGTACTTTTGGTTGATGGTTTGAAGCATGATTTACTTAGTATTAGTCAATTGTGTAATAAAAGCTCTAGAGTTGTGTTTGATAAAAAGAATTGCATCATTGAAAATGCTAGTGATAGAAAAGTTATATTTGTTGGAAATAGAGATGAAAGTGTTTATACTATTGATTTGAATGATTGTCCTATTAATGATAAATGTTTATCGGCTTTGCATAATGATTCTTGGTTATGGCATAGAAGACTAGGACATGCTAGCATGCACTTAATTTCAAATATTTCTAAGAATTCTTTGGTTAAAGGTCTTCCCAAATTTAAATTTGAAAAAGACAGTTTGTGATGCTTGTCAAATGGGTAAGCAAACTAAGTCCTCTTTCAAATCTAAAAATGTAATCTCTACAACTAGACCCCTTCAACTATTACACATGGACTTATTTGGCCCTTCTAGAATTGCTAGTTTTGGAGGGAACTATTATGCCTTTGTGATAGTTGATGATTTTTGAAGATTTACTTGGGTTTTGATACTAAAACATAAGGATGATGCTTTGAAAAACTTTTCTAGTTTTGCAAAAACAGTTCAAAATGAAAAAGGTTTTTTGATTTCTAAAATTATGAGTGATCATGGAGGAGAATTTGATAGAAATGCTTTTGAAACTTTTTGTGAAGAAAATGGTTTTTCTCATAATTTCTTCGCTCCAAGAACTCCTCAACAAAACAGTGTAGTTGAAAGGAAAAATCGTACTTCGCAAGAATTTGCTAGATCAATGTTGCATGAGTATGGTTTACCTACATACTTTTGGGCGGAAGCCGTTAACACCGCTTGTTATGTTTTAAATAGAGTTTTAATTAGACCTTCTTTGGATAAAACTCCTTATGAACTTTGGCATAACAAAATTCCAAATATTGGGTATTTCAAAGTTTTTGGTTGCAAATGTTTTATTTTGAATAACAAAGAAAAACTTGGAAAATTTGATTATAAGACGGATGTTGGTATTTTCCTTTGCTATTCCTCTACTAGTAAAGCTTATAGAGTTTTCAATAAAAGAACTTTAGTAATTGAGGAATCTATGCATGTCGTATTTGATGAATCTTGCAATGTTATTTCTAATGAGCCTATTTATAGTGATGTTTTAGAAGGAAATTTTGGAGATTTACTTGTTAGTGACAAAGGCAAGGAAATTGTTTCAAGTAAGCAAGAGGTGAGCTTAATCGAAAAGAACGAAGTTGGTTCTTCATCCATGCCTAAAGAGTGGAGGTATGCTCCTTCCTATCTCAAAGAATTAATTCTTGGTAATCCCGAACAAGATGTGAAAACTCATTCCTCTCTTAATATGTTTAATAATCTTGCTTTTGTTTCTCAAATTGAACCAAAAAGTTTTAAAGATGCCAAAAATGATGAATTTTGGATTTTAGCTATGCAAGAAGAATTAAATCAATTTGAAAGGAATAAAGTTTGGGAGTTAGTCCTTAGGCCCTCTCATGCTTCTATAATTGGAACTAAATGGGTCTTTAAAAATAAAATGGATGAAAACGGAAATATCATTAGAAATAAAGCTAGACTTGTAGCTCAAGGTTATTGTCAAGAGGAAGGAATAGATTATGAAGAAAATTTTGCACCCATTGTTAGATTAGAAGCTATTAGAATGTTGCTTGTTTTTGCTTCTTATAAGAATTTTATTTTGGATCAAATGGATGTGAAAAGTGCATTTTTAAATGGTTATATCATGGAGGAAGTTTATGTAGAACAACCTCCGGGGTTTGAAAGTTTTGATTTTCCTAATCATGTTTATCACTTGAAAAAGGCTCTTTATGACTTAAAACAAGCTTCAAGAGCTTGGTATGATAGACTTAGTAATTTCTTGCTTAAGAATGGATTTAAAATGGGTAAAATTGATACTACTCTTTTTATTAAGACTAAAGAAAATGATATGCTTTTAGTACAAATATATATGGTTGATATTATTTTTTGTTCTACTAATCCATCTTTGTGTGAAGAATTTTCTAAGTGTATGCATAGTGAATTTGAGATGAGTATGATGGAAGAACTTAGCTTCTTCCTTGTACTCCAAATCAAACAACTCAAGGATTGTATTTTCATAAGTCAAGAAAAATACACAAGGGATTTGCTCAAATGTTCAAATTCAATGAAAGTAAAATTGTAAAAACTCCTATGAGCACATCCACTAAGCTTGACAAGGATGAAAAAGGTAAGTGTGTGGATATAAAAACTTATAGAGGTATGATTGGATCTTTTCTTTATTTAATTGCTAGTAGACCCGATATTATGTTTAGTGTATGTTGTGCTAGCTTTCAATCTTGTCCTAAGGAATCACATTTACATGTTGTTAAAAGAATTTTTAAATATTTGCTTGGTACTATTGATTTAGGCTTATGGCATCCTAGAAATGTTGAATTTAATTTGGTAGGATATTCCGATGCGGATTTTGCGGGTAGTTTACTTGACCATAAGAGTACCAGTGGGACTTGTCAATTTCTTGGTAGTTCCTTAATTTCTTGGTTTAGTAAAAAGCAAAACCCGGTTGCCTTATCCACTACCGAAGCATAATATATTGCAGTTGCTAGTTGTTAGTGCTCAAATTCTTTAGATGATACAAACTCTTTGTGATTTTGGATTAAAGTTTGATAATGTATCTATATTTTGTGATAATACTAGTGCTATTAATTTGACTAAAAATCCTATACATCATTCTAGGACTAAGCATATTGATATTAGGCATCACTTTATTAGAGAGCATGTGCAAAATGATAATATTACTCTTGAATTTGTAGGCTCTAATAATCAATTAGTGGATATTTTTACCAAGCCTTTGAATGAAGAAAACTTTTGCAAAAATAGGCTTGAGCTCGGTATTATTCGTTGTGATGCCTCTTGATTTTATAATTTTACTTGTTAAATCTTTTAGAAGGCATTTTGATAGGGGGAGATATGGAAAGCATGTGTTAATATTCTTAGGGGGAGTTGTGCTAAATTTATGTTCATGTTTTTAAGGGAAACATTTATGTAGTTCTAAATTTTTCTTAATTATTCTTTTTGATGATTCCAAAGTGGAGAAGTTTAAGAAAAATATGCTATAAATTTGTTATGATTTTGATTGTATTAATTAAGAGGAGAATTTATTTTTTTTTTTGAGTGAATCAAGAAGTTTAAGAAAAATATGCTATAATTTTGTTATAATTTTGATTGTATTAATTAGGGGGAGAATTTATTTTTTCTGAGTGAATTTCAAGAATGATCTTTATGGTGATATGTTGAATTTTATTATATGCTACATATGATTTACATGTATTTCAAGCTATTTTTCTTGAATGGTTTTTCATCATGAGATTGTTGGCTTTTTGGCCCTTAATCTCAAATTAATTAATTTTAATTAATTAATTAATCAATGTTTTGATAATAACAAACTCAATTTTTAATTACTGAAAATCTTAGTGTTTTAATATGTCCATAGCGTAGAGCTCAGAACAACGATTCCAACACCTCTTGAATCACTCAAATCAGAGCTAAAACGAAGACGATTTGACCGAAACAAGTCTATTGAGAAAATACCGTGGTGGATGACGTGGCATAACCATACCATTTGCATGTAGACATGTGGCAGCATATTGGTTGAATGGTAGATCATTAAGAGATTAACATATGATGGACTTTTGATTTTTGGATTGATTTAAAATAAAAAAAAATTGAAATTAAAAAGAAATTTAAAAGGAAAATAAATTTAATGTTATTTTATGTTTGAGTCTAACGGCTAGTTTTTTACACATGGTATATTTTTTATTTTTGGATTGACTTTAAAGAGAATGAATTTAAAAAGAAAATGAATTAAAAGGAAAATGAATTTAATATTATTTTATGTTTGTGTCTAACGGCTAGTTTTTGACATATGATATGTTTTATTTTTTTTGATTAATTTTAAAAAGAAAATGAATTTCAAAAGAAAAGGAATTTAATATTATATTTTATTTGTATCTAACGACTAGTTTAGTTTAAAATCTCCACCATCAATTTTTCTTTTCCAAAATCCAATAGTCCAAATTAATTGTGGTTTCTAAAAATTTTTCCATCTCTATATAAACCATCTTCCTCTCCAAATTTTACATTTCATAATCCTCAAAACTCAAAAGTTCTATTGTTGCTCTCTCTAAATTCCCAATTTTTTTTCTTTTCATCTTATTCTTGAGAGGGTATTATTGTATTGTGAGGATAAACTTGTTGAGTGCTTAAACTTGTAAATCCACTCTAGTGAGAGTTGTATTGTGTTCTTAAAAAATTCCAACATTTGTAATAGTTTGATCCTAAACCATGGAAAAGATCGGGTTTGCTCTTGAACCCATAAAAGGAGCGGTGGTGTAACGGTTGGCTCTAATTCGTGGAAAGAGTCGGATAGATTTTATTTAAATTCCTAAGAGGCGCTTGGGGGGTGGAGTAGGTCGAGTTTGACTGAACCACTATAAAAATTACGGTGTCTTCTTCTCTAAATTTTTCCTTTTTATTTTTGCAATTAATTTAAGCAATTTATTGTATGTTTTAGTTTGTTATTATTTATTGGCTAAAATTTGATAGAATTAAATTATAACATTTTTGTCATCTTATTTGTTGCATAAATTGAATTTTTCTTATTATTTATAAAAAGTGTATTAATTAGTTTAATTGGGTTAATTTTAAAAAAAAATTAATTAAACCCTATTCACCCACCTCTATCGATCCAACAGGATCATTTCTCAGACCAGGCGACCAATCTATCCTCTCACATTGGGACGGCTAAGAAGATAGTGAAAGAGAAGCTTACTCTCACTCAGCTTCCCTTTCAAAAAGATGGTATTTTGGCCATTTTGGGGACATGGACATTATCTTCAAAAGTCCATTGGTCCACTACATTCTATTGAGGGAAATTATAGACGATAGGAAGGATGCAATGACTTTTGGTTTGAATGGTACGATTGTAACATTCTCCAAAGAAGACTTTCTGAAGAGAAATTGGACATTAGCAATTTCGACTTGAATGGCATGGTCATATCAAATGACTATGCATTGGGGTGTCGAGGGACCGTGCATCGAGGATCGAATGACGAGCCAATGAGGATTGATTCCTTGATAGCGTCGTGTAGGGTGCATCTCAGGGGCGAAGCGGTAAAATCACATATGAATGACATAAGCAGAAGGCCACTTTCCATTACTTTTTCAACAGACGAGCATTTTTCATTTGGCCCCCAAATGAGGTCATCCATACAAAAAATCCAACATTATCCCATTTAAAAAATGATCAAATCGTGGCCATAGTGAAAAGATTTGATAGTTTCATTTTCATCAAACTTGAACATCTCATGGTAAAATTGAAAAACGATGACCATGACTCTTTTTTTTCTTTTTTTTTTTTTTAAAACTTTGCTTTCAATTAGCCTTTGTGGTGTTTTTTCTTTCTTTGTGGGTGCTAGAATTTTTTATTTAACGATTATGAGTTTAAATATTTTAACTTTTATCTCTAGAATAATCTCTGACTAATTTATCGAAAATTAATCCATAGCAAAATAAATTTAAAATGTGTTTTTTTACTAAAATCATGGGGCTCAACTTTTTTCATAGCATTCTTTCCATTTGTCTTTTTGAGGGATAGAGAATGGAGCTCTCACTCCTTCAAAACCGATGTCAAAGGGCCAATGCTTCCTCCTTAAAAAATGACCGATCCATGATCATAGCAAAATATAAATATATATATATATATATATATATATATATATATATATATATTATAGAAAATTTTATAGAATTGACCTACTTCACGAGTAATATTTTATAAATATTTTTAAATTATGAGTTGTTGGGTTGAGTGAGTATTTATTACCCATGTTTGGTAAGCCATAAAGAAAACCTATGAGTTATTAAAACCCCTTTTTATCCACTCAAAACTTCCATTTTTTATCCTCTCAAAACTAACCCTAAAAATCAATATATTTTCATTTCTTTCTCTCTTCCCTCATCTTTGCCATTTGGAACCAGATTTTTTTTTTTTTTTTTTTTTTTATCGTCAAACCTATAGATTATTAAAACCCATTTTTTACCCACTCAAAACTCCCCTTTTTAATCCCTCAAAACTAACCCTAAAAATCAATATATTTTCATTTCTTTCTCTCTTCCCTCATCTTTGCCGTTTGAATTCAGATCTGATTTTTTTTTTTTTTTTTTTTATCGTCAAATCTTTGGATTCTATTTTCATTTCTTTCTCCCTTCCTTCATCTTTGCCGTTTGGATCCCCAAATATACTATCCACATTATATAAAAATAAACTGTATGATATGTGAAATAATAAAGTTAAGTTAGCAAGATTCAATATATATACATACAATATACCAATTAGTAATTGGGATAATTACCTTCAATATATATACATACATTCAATATATATACATACAATATACAATATACCAATTAATTGAGCAACAATATGAAATATATTTTTTTGGTATGTTTTATCGATTGAAGAGAATTAAAATTATTACCGTTTTTGAAAAGAATATATGAAAAATAATATACTATGTTCTACAAATTGAGAAAAAAAAAATTGAGATTGTCCCGTTTATGTCATAAATGATTTGAGAAAATACGTGTATATTTGAAAATTAATCAACAATAGCAAAGCATAAAACTAAAAAATAAAAGAATGAAATGGAAAAACAAACAGAAAAAAAAATAGAACTAATCTTATTCACAAAAAAAAAAAAACTGCATCAAATCCTCAAACTCAACTCAACTAACACAATAAATATAGACAATAATTACCAACTCAACTCAACTTTGCAAACAAACATAACAATTTAACTCCCTAGAAAATTTAAATAATAATTACCAACTCAATTCAACTCAACTCTCTATTTTTATCACATACCAAACACACCCTAATTATATTTCATAACAAGATCTTGTAATACACTATCTAAATATTAAAAATAATTCAAAACATATTTAGTAATAATGATATGAAGATAAAGTTTATTTTAAGTATATGAAGTTTATTCTATATATATTTGGAACAAGTATAGATTTAAGATATTAATATTTATAATATAATATATAGACCATAATAGAAAAGAAAGGGTCCGTTGCCCATGGGGATAGGCTGAGGGAAGGGACTTGTAGAAGCCACACTGACAGGGGAGGCCAAGGATGTACCACTCACGTTAAGAAAATGGGATTAGGTGAATGAGAGGGGAGGACGACATCCGGCAAATTCAAGTACAAAGAAAGAGAAAGTTGATTCAAATGAAATTATAAAAATATTTTACAAATCAAGACCTCATTTTGTAATCATTCCGTTTTTGTTTTTGATTTTTGAAATTTAAGGTATGTACTCTTTTCTACTATGATTTGTATTACAATAGTTGAATTCTTAGTTAAATTTCAAAAATAAAAATAAATTTTGGTAAAATGTAGATAATAGAAAAGAAATTTGAAGGTGGAAGTAAAGTCTATAAACTTAATATGGACCAATGATTTGACTCAAGCATATCTTATTATTTAAATGTTGGGCTTAAATTAAGGGAATTGGAGTATATAGCAAAATTTAGGTTTTAATTGGAAAAATGGCAAAATCGAAATTTAATAAGTATTTTAGCAAATCTGTTGTGGAGTACATAATCTGACTTTTTCTAATTCTTTTTTTTGTTCTCAATCTGATTTGTAGTACATGTAATTGTTGATGAGTGATTTATTAACATTTATATATATAGTGTAATTATTAACTATCGAGTTATTAGTTTTCATCCGAATTTGACTAAATAAAAACAAAAAAATAAACATATTTTTGCATATAAATGAATCATCCTTTCTAGTTTTTCTCTCCAAATATCTCTCTTCGAATAAATCTCAGAATTTGATTAATATATTTTTCCATTTAAACAAATAATCGCTCTTGATTTTTCTCTGCAAATATCTCATACGTATCTCTATTTTCTTTGCAGATTTAATTTTATCTAACTAGTTTTTTTATTTCTTTTTGTTATAAGATTCATTGTTTATCTAAATATTTTTCATTTTTTTTTTACATATTATTTATTTGTTTTCATCTTTTTCCAATGTATTCGTTTGTAATTTTATCATGTATTATTTCATATTCTATCAATATGAAGTTAGGAGTTTAATTGATATATATTTATACATATAGGGTAGTTGTAATGTGAAGCTATAAGAATTTTAACCATCATTTTTCATGATTCCCAATTATAACGCTATATTGCATCTAGAGATGTCCAGCCTCGAATGGGGCGGGATTCCTCTATTAGGCGAGGAATGGAGGAGAGAATGGGGAAAAAAATTTCCCTAAGCTAAACGGAGACAGGGAATGCATTTCCCGTCCCCGCCCCAAATTAGCTTTTACATAGTATAGTTATCTAATGTTATGTTATTATTATTATTATTACATAAATATTACATTTAAATTTCAAATTTGATTATTTATTATGATTAAATTGAATGTTTAAATTTAGATTATATATATGAATAATTTGATTTATATTTATTTTTTTCTACTAAAAATTGCCTTTTTAGGCCAAAATTTGAGTAATTTATCTTTAAATTCAAATTGTCATATAAAACTAACCATAATAAACAATTTAATGATTAATTATTTAATTAAAATTTTCTCACATTAGTGATATAAACTAATTGGCTTGGACATCTCTATAATGTATCTTCTAATCTTTCAAAAATAGTTATTTCATTTGCATACCGTGTAATTATAATGTAAGTTATGAGGTTTTATGTGACACCCCAACCTTTCAAAAATAGTTATTTTCAATCAATTCATATTTAATCATGGATTTTGTCTTGCTTATTTATTTTTGGAATAAGTGTGGGTTCAATAAAATCAAAACTTGACTTAATTTAACTTTAATAGATGTCCAAGATCTAATAAATTAAATTTACAATAAATTAAATTAAAATATTATAGTTTTCAAAATTTTAAATTAGAGATTTTGAATGTAAGTTTCATAATTTTGGAAGTTTAATATATTTATTTTAATTTAAAATTTTTAGAATCAAAACTGAGTTTATTGAGAAGATTATCTTATGAAAGATAAGGGAACGTATGGACATATTTGGAAGTTAAAATGTAATTATTATTATATAAACATATTTAAATAAGTCTTTTAGGTTAAAATGACATATAAATAATTAAAGAAAGTTTAAAAAATTGGAGGAAAAAAACCCTATAATTGTCGCACAAAGCCATCATCCCTGTCATTCCATTTGCCATCGACCGCCTCACGTTGTTATTTCAGAAATCGACCAGCAGTTGTGATATTTAGGTGATTATCATGGACTTTTTTTTGTAGGTTTTTGTTAAAGTTTTGGTTTTTCTGCGATATGATTGACTTCAATTAAATTAACAAAGGGTATTCGAGGACGTCTGATTTAAATGTAACATAATATTTCAGAAGTCACCAGAAGTAGTTTCGAATGGTTGAGGTCGTGGGTCTTTAACCAAGTAGGTGTTCTCCAAACTATTTTTTAAAAGGGTTTTTTTTAACCTCTGGTTGAACCACTATAAATATTTGTATTATTCTCTATACTCTCTTATATCTCTTCTATTTTGATTTAGTTTATCAAATGATATACATACTGTGTATAACCTTGATTTTTTGTTTACCCATATGAAAATGGTTATCAAAGGGAGGCCTAAGAAAAATTTACTTTTGTGTTTGGATTTTGAAAATAAATCAATTTTGGAAAAAAAAAATATTTAAGGCATTGAATATGTTTTTTTTTTTAAAAAAAAAACATTTGTGTCTTTTCTTATTTCTATTTTTTTTTTTCAAAATGTCTAAAATTCATGGAGGGTGATATAGATATTTGGGTCAGAAATATTTTCTCATTAGACTATTTATGAAAAAAAAATAAGGAATTTAAGACATTTTTGTAATTTGGTCTATTTAATTAGAGTCCACGAAATGGATGACCCAAAAATAGACGAAAAATGTGAAATGATCCGGTTTTTGAAAAAGCAATCTCACCAGAGTTGAGCTACTCGTGTGTACTCGACATATCGAAGTACATAAGGAAGGCATGCAGAGGAAGATTTCTCGCTCTGGAGAAATAAAGAAAATTATATCAAGACACCCTAACGTCAGAAAAGGGCAATACCGTAACATCACACAATCATAACATCAACTAAGGGGCATTTGACATTTTTTTTTCAAAATCAAGGTTATTTGCCCTTTTAAACCTTTAAAATGGATCATTTAGACAATTATCTCATTTAATTAGGCTACATCTATAGAAACCCCTACATTTTACTCAAACATGGGTTTACTTGCTTAAAACTTGAACATGCCATAAAAAAATTGAATTTTGTTCACATGAATTTATTTACTTAAAAAGATAGGCTTTATTTATAACAATCTCTAACCAATGGGCCTGAAAACTAAAACGAGATGGAACGACGGTACAAATGACAAGTGACACACCTTTAAAATCGACCAAAAAAAAAAAGTCGATGCTACCCATTAAAGGACTAAACTAGGTCATGGAAAAAAAAGTACAATATACTTTTATTTATTATAAAACATAAGTTCATGTTCATCCAAGACTCATAGATGACTCAACAATTAAGAGGACCCACTTGCGATCTTTACAAGACCCATGGAGAACCTAAATTATGATTTTGAAATTGTTAAATTCTCACCAAACAATCCATAAGATATGAATTTAGTAGATGCTACATTTAAACATTGATTACATCATCAATTTCACATCACTAGCCTATATAATCAACCAAAATATATCACTAAAATTCTCTATTGGTGCTCAATTTCTTTTATCAACCAATCAACCAAAATATATCACTAAAATTCTCGCTCAATTTCTTTTGTCTTGTAGGACCACTTAAAAAAAGATACAAATTTACTTTGAAAGAAATAGAATGGTAAAAAAATTACTTTTTAAGAGTTACTCTAAAATTGATTCCTTGGGGGGGGGGTGGAATCCAAAATGATAGACCAAGCATCATTTTACGATTTTTGTTTTCAAGTAAACTTGTGATTAAT
The DNA here is from genome assembly GCF_027475165.1 of Benincasa hispida. NCBI lineage: Eukaryota > Viridiplantae > Streptophyta > Magnoliopsida > Cucurbitales > Cucurbitaceae > Benincasa > Benincasa hispida. Next base: position 68,896,870 of record NC_143479.1, on the reverse strand, counting down.
CATTTTTAAAAACTTGCAAAATTTAATTAAGTCCTCAGAAATGTTAGGGGTAATCTCAAAAACAAAACAAAATTCACCCTATATAAAAATAAATAAATACAATAAACCTCGTAAAAATAACAAACAAACCATTTGATTAAAACAAAGACAAGAAGACTATTTTAGAAAAATGCCTAAAATGGAACACAAAAACAAGGCCAACAACAATTTCCCAAAAGGCTTCAACTTCACCAAGAAAATAGCCCAAAAGCAGCGGTCAACCATTGGCGTCCACAGGCCATCCGCTCCTCTCTCTACAATCAAACAAATTCATTACGCATTTAAAAACACCCCATTTATCCACACTTCTCAAATCATCTTCAAGAACAAAAGAACTCAGACTCCCATTTTCAAGCAAAAGAGTTGAACAATGAAACCCATTTCAATTGTCATGGTTGTCTTAGTTCTTTCACTTTGCCAGTTCCAAATACTTTCCCAAACTCCACAAACTCCATCAACTTCTGGAGGCAATGATCTCATCACCAAAACCTGCAGCAGCACCCCTTACAATGATATGTGCAAATCAATCTTACTATCATCTCCTAACAGCAATGGAGCAGATCTCTATGGCCTAGCACAAATTGTAATACAAATTGCAGCAGAGAATGTTAGCAACATATATGAAAGCATAAACCAATTACAAAATGGTACATCGGTAGACAGTTTCTTGGATGACTGTTTGACAGATTGCTTGGAGAGCTATCAGGATGCCATTGATCAAATTGAAGATTCAGTAACAGCATTGGAATTCAAAGCCTATAATGATGTTAAGACATGGGTTTCAGCTGCCATGAGTGATGCAGCTACATGTGATATGGGGTTCAAAGAAAAACCAGGCTATCAATCTCCGATTGCACAAATGACTGCAGTTTTTGATCAGATTTGCAACATTATCTTGTCCATGACTCAACTCTTAAGTGAAGAGAAGATTAACTAACGTCACCAGCTAAGCAGTTTGGTTGTTTTGTTTGGCTCTTAAAATAAGAGCCTTATTTCACTTTGAAGTTGCATACAATATATGATTATGTAAACAAGATCCCCATGATGGCAAGAGATCAGATAAACATCATCATGAAAAGGATTTCAGAATCCAAACATAATAATTTCTTATAGTGAATATTAAATACATACCTCTGGATCTTCAGTTTCAAAACAAATCGAGAAAGCTTCATATATTGAATACAATGTGAAAAACAAGAAACCATCAGAACTTAACCATTTACAGAAAGAATCGAAATAAAATCCCATCCATTGAACGATTTCTATGAACTCTAATGAATTGAACCAACAAATTAACATCAGCAGAGGAATTCAGATCCCTTAAAAGGGGGGAAAACAATCGATTCCTCCTGTAAAACCCAATTCACGCCTAGGAACACATCGATTTAAATTTATATAAACTAAGTCGGATACTAGATTAAAACCAAGAAATCATGGGAGATTAACCATTTAAAGAAACAATCAACGGAAAATAGCAAAGTTAATCATGCTTACAGATGGGAATTCACGCAATTCTAAACTAATCGGAAAAATAATGAAATACAGAATGCAAAAGATGAAAAGATAATATGGGGTGGAATGAAATTGATATAATCCAGTTACATTGGAGCACATCTCCATGGAAAAGAGAAAGAGAGGGCTCAAGCAGAAAGGATGATTTTGCTATACGCACAAATAAAATCATGGAAACGACTTTCCGAAGAAACAAATTTCCATGAAGAACTTTGTGCGAAATATTAGACATTGAACCCCAAAATTTGAAAGACTACAACGGCGCAGAAAGGAACATTCAAATGAATCTATGAAGAATACTTACTATAAAACCCTAGTACGCAAAACCCTTTTATAGAAGGGGCCGGGGGAAGAATATTGTGAAATGACAACAGCACCCCTGATTCGAGATTTAAAAAATAAAATATTTAAGAAACATTTTTCGCAGAATATAAAGTTCTATTTCAATCTCTAAACTTTTACGAACGATCATCTTTGTTCCTGAACCATATTTTGGTTCTTGATATATAAGATTTTATTAATCTTTTAATAAAATGGTAAGATGATTTGTATTTTTAGATAATTAGACTATTAAAATTAGTTAGACTAAAAAATTTAAAATTTCAATTTTGAATAAGGTGGTAAAGTGAGAGAATTCAAAAGACATTTTTAATTCAAAATTTTGGTCGTTCAAATCGTTCATACTTTAGTGTATATTGGTTTTACTTCAATCTTCGTTTAGTTCAATATATCTAGAGCCTAGTCATCAAAAAATAAAGTTCTCTCACATTTTTGTTGAAGAGTTAATATAATTTTAATAATAGGAACCAAAATAAACATTTCTTAAAAGTTTATGACTATAACAAATGTTTTTGAAAGTCTATAGACCAAAATATAACAAAATTCAAAATCCATAAACTAAAATAAGATTTAAACATTTTTATTAAAATAAAATATAGCTTTTTATCCAGGTTTGAAGTAAATGTTTATTTGGTCCTAACTTTTATAGTGGTCACTTCTAGTCCCTGAAATTTGAATAATGATTCTAAACAGTCTCTAAATCGATTTGACCATTAGTTGGCTTAATAGATTGATGGTTAGACTATTATACATTGAGGTGGTTTACTCGTCAATTTTTACTCTAAGATTAGATCCATTATAAATTTATTAGTTTAAAATTAAGATAGTCTAAAAGATAAAAATAAAAGAAGAAATATTTTTTTCTTTAGAAGAATCTCAAAAGACAGCAAAAAATAAATAAATAAATAAAAATCTTTTACGCCTCAATGGCCAGCGACAACTTCTGGTGACTACCTAGCAACAACAAGATTTTCTTTTCTTTAAAATTTTGTTCATGATTTGCTAAAATTTAAGGTCCTCTAATCATTTAAAAATTTAAGGTCCTCTAATCATTTAGTTTTGTATTTTTGTTTTTTAAAATTAAAATATATTTCATCTATATTTTTTATTGTATCATTTGTAAGTACAATAGTTGAATTCTTAATTAAAATTTTAAAATAAAAGCAACATTTTGAAATAGATTTAATTTAAAAAACAAAAACACAAAACAAAATGGTTACTAAATGGGACATAAATGAAAAACAAATATGAGTGAATGAAAAACCTTGTTGTTGCGGTTATAGTATAGTTGAGCTACATGTTGAACGTCACCAGCAGAAGTTGTTGGCCAAGCCATTGTCGAAGGGTGTATTTGGAATGTATTTTCAACGGTTTAATTTAAAAACTAGGTCAATTTGGAAGAAAATGGAGTATATGACAACCAATCAAAATAGTTTTTCAAGTGTATTTTAATCTCTTTTTATCAAACGTATTTAAATAAAAATGAATCTTTTTTAAAAACATTATTTTCTCAAGTCAATCTAAATGGGCCCGACATTTCAAAGATTTTTTTATCACTTGTTGAGATTCTTCCAATCTCGAAGTATAACAAACTAAGAAAAATAAAATCTTCTTTTTTAAAAAATTCTTTTAAACTATCTCAATTTTTTGAGATTTTCAAAAACAAAAAAAATAAAAGAAATTATTTAAAAATTTTAATCTTATTTGATAGAAGTTGATAGTTGATAGAAGTTTATTAGTATCTATAAACTAATAGAAATCTATCATTGATGTCTATCAATGATAGATTTCTATATAGACATCATTTTTTTTACTGTTTCTGTAAAATTCTGAAAATTTTCATTTTTTTTTTAACCTAATAAATTTCTAATTAATCTAATTTTAGAGTAAATGTCGACAAGTAAGCAAGTCCACCTCAACATTTAACGGCTTAGTCATCATCCATTAGGTCAACTAACGATCAAGTGGATTTAGGGACCATTTATAGCCATTATTTAAACTTCAAGGACTAAAAATGTCAACTATGAAATATCAAGGACCAAATAGACACCTACTTTAAATCTCATGGACCAAAAATGTATTTTTTTTCCTTTTTATTAATATTGATTTTTTTTCAAAAAAAAATTTATTTTCAAATTTATTATTGTTCATATATTTAAACTAAGTGTTAACTGTTGAAGAACACTACTAACAAAGTTACATTGCTATTCTCTAGGATTCTAAAGAAAGAATTTTTGAGGAGGAAAATGGTAGAAAATTTCTTGAGAGAAGTTAGAGACAAGGTAGAGACTTGGAGGTTAGGATTTTGTATAATAAAAATTGCTTGCCCTAAATGGGCTATAAGAATATATTTATATGGAGAAGGGTTAAACCCTTGAACTATTTTCCTTTATACCCTTAGTGCTAATTAATTAAATAACTCTTATTTAATTAATTGACACATTAATTAAATAACCATATATTAAATCTTATTTAATATACATTTAATTAATTATCATAAATATCATATATTTATACTAATATTTAATCTCCATTATTTCTTAATCAATTAAATAACTATATTAAATCATATTTAATATGGAATTCATTAACAAATAAATGTCACATTATATGTATACATCTATTTATGAATCTAATTCATAAATCTAATATTTAAACCTTATTCAACTATATCTCTCTTACATGATTTAGATTATAGATCATATCTATAATTAACCATTATAATAATATCATTAATATAAATTTCCCTTATTTGATTTGAACAATTTCAATCATTCCTCATTACTATCCTTGAGTGAGCTAACAAGGGGACCTTATGGACTTACAGATTAGAAGCTCCAATGATATGAGATTAATTGATTAAACTCCTTTAATCTAATTAACCAATATTCATTAAATATCAATCACTCCACTAAAGATCGATAGCTATACTCTTTGCACCGTATATATATTTTTGTGTTCATGAATATAACCAATCAACAAAGCGATAACCGTTCACTCATAACTATAGTTGGATCAAAATGTCATTTTACCCCTACAGTTACATCTAACTTCTTAAATACCACTGATTCCTTTAATGAACAAACAGTTTATAGTCCAACTATAGATTAACACATCTCCAGCCAGTGAGAGGTTGAGGGCTCATTATTCAAGACCCGAAACCAGCTATTAAGGGAGTAATTTATCTACTTTCCCAAGGAAATGGAAGGAGTGAATTCCATCTTGTGTAACTGTGTACCCAGCTCCCTAATAAGACAAATCCCTAAAATGATAGACTTATTGAGTCGGCTATCATGACCGCTCTTACCCATACAGATCAAAGAACTGTCGTCATAAATAAGAGTTCACAATTCACTCAAGATTAAGATCAAGCCTTCTATGGTCATCCTAGTGAAATATTAGTTTCTTCAAGTAAAAGTGTTATAAAGAGAAACTAGTTATTTTGTTGTACAATCTATGTATAAACTCCTTTATACAAGATAGCCCCACTCACATGTCTTTACATGAACAATACAATTCATATTGTTTGTAACACTTACATCTCGTGTAACAATTACAAATTGTGTTGTATCTGTAGTGTTATCAGGATAAGACTATTGCAGACCTTTTAGGTTATTACTTGAACATGAACCACTTGTATGTCAACCACATACTGGTCAAGTGACATCAATAACTTTGGATTTTAGTTTATTGGATTAAATTAATGTTGTCTAAATGTCAAATAAAATATCTATGATTTTATTAGATAATAATTTGTGTTAACAAAACTATAAAATATGAGATACACTAGATTTAGAACATCAACCCTAACAATAGATTATTTTGCCCTCAAAACAATGTTCAAAGTCTGTATCATCTCTTCCAAAGGACGTTGTTGTTGGGGATGATGCCCTAAACTCTCATTGGGTCCTGTAATTTGTAAACACAGTTTTAAACAAACGCTTGTGATGTATTAATATATGATATTTTCTTTACTTTTGTCTATAGAACAATGGATGTTTTATTTACTTTACCATAAACCAATAAATTAAGATCCCCGGTTATCGTTCTAACTTAAGCATGTATGTGGAGACATACAGGTAGATCATATCTTAAGTGATAACGAAAATGGTATGTAGTATATGGATATAGAAAGGAAACCTTATCTTGGTAATGCTACGGATGCGGCCCGGTTTGTAGAATAGTTACAAGTGTTGTGACTTGCTACAGATGGTCTGATCTTGATTATTCATGTCGAGACATGCGTGCGGGGGCGTCCTATACAAAGGAGTTTGTATAAGACTGGACTACGAAGTATTTCGTTATATAACGTCGTTCATGATAGAGACTTCACTTCACTAGGATGACCATAGGTAACACGATCTCAATCCTGAGTGAGTTGAGAACTCCTGCCTTTGAGGGCGGTCCTTTGATTTACATGGGTGCGAGTGGCCAGATCACTGACTCAAACCTACCACCTTGGAGATTCGTCTGATTTAGGAGCTGGGAACTCAGCTACACAAGATGGAATTTACTCCTTCCTCGAAGCAAGGGTAAGTAGATAGATTGCTCCCTTAAGGGCTGATTCCGAGGCTTGAACAATGTGGCGCCACACACTTTTTCATGGCCTGAGAGGTGTCCTCACATAGTAGGAAAATGTTGTATGGTTCATTAGAGGGATCAGTTGTCACACCCTGCCCAGACTTCCCTCTGAGCTTGGGAAAGGGCGTGACCGCAACAGTTATCAACCTTTTCGTTGACACTTACTGCCTAAAAACTCTTGCAGAAATAACTCTGATACCAATGTACAAATTGAACAATCAACTGATTAAGTAGGCCTATTTTATTACAACAATGTAATATTTATATAACTCCAAGACTTAATTACAAGTTTACAACAACAACTGTAAAACGCTCCGGAAGTGTAACTGTGGCACGTGACAGACCTTGATCTTAGCAGTACCCTAAAACTTTTCTCCTTTCACTACCTGGGGAGGGGGGTAAAACATAAAACATGGAAAACATGAGCTATAAAGTCCAGTGAGTGGTGCCTTTAGATAAACAAATAACTTTGTCAACAGAAATATGCTTTTGGAAAGCAATGCATAGTTAATAAGAACATTACCACAAGTTCAATATTATTTTCCAACCAAACCGCTGAACAATTCCCAGCTCGACCGCTGGTTAAAACAATCAACCCCAGCTTGACCGCTGGTTATCACATAATAAAAAACATCCCCAGCTTTACCATTGGTTATTCCTGGCATGATCCTACATTTTCCCCAGTACTTTCACACATATACTAAGACAACAATAATTCCTGTGGAAACTTTCCTTGTACCCTATTATCCCACTAATTTGCACATCGACTATTTTCCCACTAGCTATGCTTAGGTAACTTGACTATATTTCCCGCCAGTTGTCACCGACTATCATTTCCCGCCGATCGAAGCTGACTATATTTTCTCGCCAAGTACCCTTTTCAAGCATGCTAACTATACATCCCGGGTACAATTTCAGTTTCCAAATCAAACATACAAGTAATATCTTAACAAGCATAGTAATCAGATAAACATATATCCCTGATCATGCCAATTTAACATTATCCCCTATATATATTTACCTATATATAGAAATTAGATCAACAATACAACACACAATAACCACTCACCTTGGTTGGTTAGGAATTTTCCTTTCCGAAGTTCCTTAGGTTTCCTTGGTTCCCTTTTGAACCCTAAATTCCATATTCAATTATCAGCTTATATTACTCATAGTTTCAGAACTTATTTTAAGATACTTCCTTCTGAAAACATGTTCGGAAGCTTACCATAAAATATTAGCTTAGAACTCCTCGTGGTTTGGCCGGAATCTCAAAATCTTCAAGACTGGCCCAAGCTTACCCGATAGCCTAACCCTTCTGTTTTTTTCTCAATTTCCAGCCAGATCCCTTGGAGCTTCTTCTCCGGAAACCCTAACCTGAAACTAGACTCTCCTAGCGTTCAGATGGCTTTGGAATCACTTCAAATGCACGAGTATTCTGGGAGAACTCCCCGTTCCAAGTTGATGCTACTTTCTGTCTTTTCTGCCCGACAGCATCTCCCCTCTTGGAACTTCTTGACCAACGTATGGTCTTGCTACCACACATGCGTTCTTCCATCAACGAATAATCTTCTCCCAATTAGTCCTCACACACTCTTCTTTATGTCCTTTGAAGAGAATTTGAGTTCTCATCTGAAGTCCTTGACCCTATTTATAGGTGTCCAAGATTGCTCCACGATCGACACCTCTTACTTGGCTGCATGTCCAAGTATCTTTTCTTCACACCATTAACACATTCTTACATCAGCGTAAGCCAAGGTTTCTTCTTCTCCTTTCACCAATGCATAACCCTCAACTTTACATGTCTTCTTATGCATCCACCTCTTTTACTTAAAGCTTAAGAATTCCTCTTAACAAGCCACATGTTGGATAACGTCCTTGAATGCGTCCATCCTTCATATGTGTTCATCCAACTTCATATGCGTTCAACTAGGATAATGACCAACACTCCTTTCAACGCACAGTATATCATCAATGCATAGTGCATCAATGCATAGTACATCAACGCATAGTATTACCTTGCCGCGTCCATTGGAACCCAACTTACTAAGTCATAGCAAGCCTTAACCATCGCAAGAGCCAACCACCATGCATTCAACCTAGCCCATCGCATGGCCTATGTCCAATGTATCCATCGTGCAAGCCATCGTCAACCTCCAACGTATAGCAAGGTCGTACGACACCAATGTATGGCCTCGCTCGGCCGCATTGACACATAGGCGCTTGGCCGCATCGACTTATCATGGCTTGCTCGCCCGCATCGATGCATAGGACACTCGGCTGGTCCAACGCGTCCATCAGGGCCAACGCGACCCTCACATGTCCTCGCGTCCTTTCCTGCACTTTGCACGGCCTGCCCTCGTGTCACACCAACGCAACACCCTCGGCTGCCTTTCTTCAGTCGTATGGACGCATTCCACCGTGTCCAACGTATGCAACACATCCAATGCATCCATCAAGTCTATGCGTTGGTCTAACCTCTAAGGCATGCGTCACTCTTGACCCTACTTCAACTTTTCCCTTTGCCCAAGTAATCTCTCCAAGATCTTATGGCTAACGCATAGCAATGCCTAGTCCAACACTTAGTCAATTTTCATCAATTAAAGCTTAACTCAAAGCTACTCAAGGAAAATTTATTCAACACTTAGAAATTTCCTTCACTTCAACATAGGATTTAACTTTCACTTAGTTAATTTCCTTAATCACCTGCTTAAGTAAGGAAAATGAAAATTCGGGTTTCACATCAGTGGTACTTAAAGAGTTAGATATAACTACAAGGGCAAAACGGTAAATTGGCCCAATTGTACTTACGAGCATCTGTGAAGGGTTATCGTACTGTTGATTGATTATATCCGATGGACATAGAAATATATCTGTGGTGAGAAGAGTGCAACTGTCATTCTTTAGTGGAATGTCTGGTAGTTAACGGAGGGTAGATCTTGTGGCTAAAGAGTTTAGTCAGCTATTCACGTACTATTGGAGCTTTGAGCCATAAGTCCATAAGGTCCATTTGGTAGCTCAATAGATTTAAGTTGAGAATAAGTTTTTGGGTCAGTTTGAAGTGTTCAAATTGACTAGAAGGAGTTTGATTATATATGATATAATTAAACGAGTCAATTATATATGATATAGTTGACATAATGTATGAATACATTAATTGGAGGAAAATGATATAAATATGATTTATATCTAGTGGAGGAGAAAAATACTATGGTCTATATGTTGCATTTGATGTGATATTAAACTATAGGTTATTAATATAATACGATTATATTTATTTTTTAATTAAACAATTATGGGATAATTGTGGCGGTTTTGTAAGACCCTAATTCTAAATCCAGGGTAGTGGGTTACTAAGAAAAGGAAAAAGTTTTAGGTAGTGAAATGTTAAAGAAATATTACTAAAAGAAGTATGTATTGGAGCAAGACAAAATAGTGTATGCGTTAGTACAAAAATTTCTAGAGGTTGTGGAGAGGATTAAAAGGTGGCTAAGAGAAACAAATGTTTGGACTATGGCTTTCGCATGTGGAGGGGCCTAAGTACACTGAACGCAAGGGATGCATGGATGGTTGGCCTAAGGATGCGTGGTTGGGCTGGCTCCAAGTTGCGTTGATCGTTGGACGCAAGGGGTGCGTAGGCAGTGACCGTAGGCTTGCACGCGTGAGTAGTTGACACAAGGGCGTGCACTGATGCAAATGCACGCGGGCATGCACGAGGTAAGCTAGGATTCGGGGCAAGGCAGGCGAGGAGGGTGGTATGCGTCAATGCCCAATGCCCATGCATCGCCGCTAGCGCCCATGCCAAGTGCCTATGCATTCATGCGGCTGAACGAGCCATGGTAAGTTGATATGGCCAAGCGCTTATGCGTCAATACGGACCAAGGCGTGTAGCGAAAGGGCTTGTGGCAATAGAAGTATGCGTAGACGGTCGAAGGCATGCGTCTATGATGCACGACAAAGCTATAGCATATGACAAGGCTATGCGTCGATGGCATGGGCCTATTGCTTGATAGAGAATGACTAAGAACATGCGATGGTTAGGGCCACACTATGTGATAGTTGTAGATGAGTAGACACATGGATAAAAGAAAAGCTATGTGATGGAGGCCAAGGATGTGATGATCAAAGGATGCGAGGAGGCACCATTCAAGTGATGTGTCCATGGGCATATTAGTTATTATGGATAAGCATCCTTAGGCACTAAGTAAATGAGGTGGTAGAAGGAGGTTTCATGCAAAAGTGACTCTTATCACTTCAAATAGGAGGTGGAAGATGAAGGCTACATGCAAAGTTAGAAATTTTGCTGACAAATTAAGGTTAATACAACTCATAGCATTGCTAGAAGGGGTTTAGTGTTGGCAGCCTTAAAAGGAGACATTTGTAGGTTGAGTTGTCACAAGGGGGTGAGCTCATGGTAGCTATAAATAGAGGGGTTGGGCGAGAACAGTTCATTCGTGCCATTTTCAAAATCTTAGTGTTAAAAAGTCTATTTAGAATATTAAGTTAAGGTACTGAAGCTGCCAAAATAATTAGAGTTCGAAGGAGTCACCGTTGCGTTGATGAACGTAGAGGCTCGCACGGACGCATAAGCTCGCCCAGCCAACGCATCCATCGTAACCTAGTGCACGCCTCGCACTAGCCAACGCATCGACCGTGACACTGCACCCATCTATGTAACACAGCGTGTGCCAGCCCAACGCTACGGCCAACTATGCGACGCAACACGCACGCTCCTGCACAAGGCCGGACGCCTCAGCTATCTGCCAGCATCCCTACATGCACCATGGTTAAAATAACCTCTTAAGGGCTTATTTTGAGATTTTGACTAAATCTTGAGTAGGGTAAGCTTTTGCTTTTAGTATAAAGAAGTATTTTGACTATTTTAGCATTATTTAGTGATATAACAGTATTAATTGGGAATTCTCATTGAAATGGAGGAAATCTCAGGGAAATACTCTCAAAGTAAGTTCCAGTAAGAAATCTTGCAAACGGTGAGTGGTTATTAAGATTTACGCATTGTTGTATGAATAAATGCATAGGTATGTACAAGATGCATGATTGTAATGTTATTATGCTTGCCATGATATTGTCTGTATAACTACTATGGAAATTGAGATTATGCTCAAGATATAGACAGCAGTCTCTAATGCATGTCCCCAAAAGGAATCAGGTAACTCAACAAAGCTCATCATTGAGCGAACCATGTCCAACAAGGTTCTATTTCTTCTTTCAGATACACCGTTCTGCTGAGACATATTAGGTGCAGAGAGTTGTGACTTGATTCCGTGTTCTATCATATAGTCCTAGAATCTTAAATCCATGTACTCCCTACCTCGATCTAATCGTAGTGTCTTAATTGTTTTACCTAACTGGTTCTCAACCTCAACCTTATATTCTTTGAACTTTTCAAAATAATCAGACTTGTGATGCATTAGGTAAATATGACCATACCTTGAATAATCATCAATAAAATTGATGAAATATTCATACCTACCTCGAGCTTTGACATTCATCGGTCCACAGAGGTCCGAATGTACGAGCTCTAAGGGTATTATGGCTCTGAGACCTTTTCCAGTAAAGGATCTCTTAGTCATTTTTCCCTCAAGACAAGACTCATATGGAGGTAAAGAATTGTCTTCTAACTGATTTAGGAGTCTATTCTTAACCAATCTCTCAATCTTTTTTAGATTTATGTGGCCAAATCTTAGGTGCCATAGATAGGCATAAGAATAAACTTTTTGTCTTTTATTCTGAGTTTCGGCTGTTTGATGGTGGGAAATTAGGAGGTCAATTTTACTCGACAACCAAAATCCTGTGGACATGGTATGCGTTGCATGTTCCTAAGATATTCATTGATAGTTATGCATCGATGGTCATGCGTTGGAATGATAATGCGTTAACGAATGTATGTGATGACCATGCGTCCTGCCACCAGTTTTCTTGCGCTCATGCCAAGTATAACGCGAACGCAAGTTTCTTGGGTAATCTGAGGTCGAACACAGGAACTTGTAGCTATATGTATGCGGTGATGTGCATGCGACGGTATAAATAAAAGAATGGAGGGGATGTTGTTAAGTTAATCCTACTCCTACTCCTATCTAACAGACAACGCAATGAGAATAGGCATGAAAGGTAGAGATGTGACAAACCTTGACATGAAATAAATGCATGGGAAAATAGATAAAATGCGGAGATGATTTCATTGCAACCCTTAAGAGTGATTGCAAGGCATTGAAAATAGGTTGTATTAATTCCTTAATTCCAAAATGTCATACAATACAATATGAGAAAAGAAAGGGAAAGGAAATGACCAGCTCGAAGCAAAGATTTGCTCCCAACGAATGTGCGTCAAGGCTGCCAGTGGTGCCATGGATGGGCAGAGAAGCTGACTCTCTCGAGATCTAGCTCCGGTCAAAGGTTTCGGTCGTCATTCGGAATGGATGAAGGAAGTGAAGAACTCTCAAGCATCTTCTCGCGCATTTTTTCTGGATCGCGGGGAAAGTCCCCGGTTCACAAGGATCCTCCCCCGGATAACCTGAATTTCAGCTCATTGGCCTATATTTATAGAGCTTGGGTTGCCGACACCATTAATTGGACTACTCTGATTCTGACGTTTGGCGTGTTAGTCCTTTTCTGAACCTCTGCCACTAATGGCGTGGTAGGTAAAATGTCAACATCATATTTTGGATTTTCTCGAGGTAGATGCATTGATGCATTCATTCCACCTACCTTGTGTTGATCCCATTAGTTTGCGTTGTCGCGTAGCCACAATCATTCAATGGCCACATTCACTTAATATTGCAACTCTACATGATGACCGCAATCGCTTGACGAGCATAACTTCCATACAATGGATGCATACGGTTGATTACCGCAACATCCATGTATTGATCGATGCATTTACCTTTACGATGGAGTGTTTCTCCGCATGCGGTGGTCCGGTTTCTGCGTTTGCATTCATTTCCTGCATTAGCTACAAAAAGAGAATATTGAACGCATAATAAACATAAAATAACGGGTTAGTTGAGATTCATCATGCTGGTCGACGCAAGTTCACTTTTTCGTGAATTCCTATCATGATTGCCGCATATTCTGCCTAACAACCTTCATAATTCTAAGTAAAAGACCTAAGATGACATGCACCACACCCCCAAACTTAAAATCATGCTTGTCCTCGAGTATGCGTTATACTCAAGAAATTCTAACTCACCTTCATGCTTTCTTTTGCGATGACCAGCTTCTCAGAATATAATTTACACACACCTCTGACCATCACCGCAATTCTCTCCTCCACTTTGGCTGCTTCTTTAAAAAGATATTTTCTAAGTTAAATCCGGCAAGCCATTACTCAAAAAATTTTATTCATTCATCGCAATTTTGTGTTTAGCTTTTGAGAATGCGTTCATTTAAAAATACTTCAAAACTTTACGATAACTTATTCAAATGCGATGTTGAACCTGGTTACGCCCTTCAGTGTCATGCGGGCATCCAACTTTAGTTGCATTCCATATTCAACTCAACTCTTGTCTCATTTGTTTTGGCTTGCGACGGACAGAGAAGTTATGCTTATGCGCTGATCCTGGCAACTTGCCTTCGTTTTGGCTTGCCCCCACGTGTGTCATGCAGACATCCAACTTTGAGCAAGTGCCTTTCACAACTTAACTCTTATCAACATGGGTTTCCCCGTTGCGTTGACAAGAATGAAAACGGACCTGAGAGACCCTATCAATTTCTAGAGTTCACGGAGTTTCGAATCCTATAATACAGCCCTCCGATTGGTAAGGTCGCTCTAGGGCAGACATGCAGGTGCATTATAGGAATCTCACGGTGTGACCTAATGGAAGAGATCATATGATGTGTTGACACACTTCCTTCTCCCACTTACTATGAACAACTTCCCCTATTCACATTGGTATTGACTCATGCAAACACTCTCCGAATGGAGTCCGCTCCCAGGGCGGCCCAAAGCCAAGCATGAATCTCACGGTGTGAACTCTTAGGGATGCTAGAGCTAAAAGTATATTACTTCTCTCCAGTTGAAGTGTTCTAGACGGTTAAGGTATAAAATCTTTAGCGATACATTTCGGCTAACTAAACATTTCCTAAGTCTAGGTGATTGATCCGAGTATAACTTTTATACTAGATTTTTAACCTACGATGTCTAGGTGATAAACAAATTTTATTACTCATAAAATCGGTTTAACCTAACTCAGACTTCGGCTCGATCTCCAGGTAGTACGTGTTCTGTGAACCGTCAACTTAAAAACCTTCAACCTTAGTCATTTTATCTGACTTTTTACCAAGATCTTGTCGGATGAGTCTTCTTGTAACTTTGGTTTTACAAGATATCGACCTATTTTCTATGAAAATTGGGATTGCTCGATGGTTAACCCTAAATGAGTATGCATCTTATCTTTGTTATAGATTGAATTTAGAAGTCTAGGTTATTTTATAACAATTATAAAATAAAATATAACAATTATAACCCTCGAGCATTCATCTATAACATTCTTTCTTCAAACAAAGATGCTTTAATATAACACTTATATTAAAACTAAGCATGCATAGTATATATTTTATAACACTTATAAGATATAACAAATGCATGTCACATGCTTTTCCTATGGTGGGGTTTTAAAACTATATAGTATACTATATGCACATATAATCAAACAACATTATACATCACATGCTTAATAGGTAAACAACACTAACGTGGACCGATATTGGCATTAAACAAATAACTAATTTTTTGCACAAATAAGCAACCAGTTTCCCGGAACCGGCTTCAAATACTTTGAACCATCAGGAACCACTTAGAAAACTCTCGAACCGGCCCAAAAACTCCAAAAACCAAGTTGAACCGATCAAACCAACCGGTCCAGAGGTCTGGACCGGTTGGTCAACGCTCGTTGGCGCGATCAATGGAGGCGCGGGGCGGGTCGAGTCGACAGAACGCGCGGGTCGCGAGCAAGCAGGCGCACGGGCGACGAGCCGGGTCGGAAATTTTCGTCGATGGCTGGCACGCGCAGGGCTTCTCCGAACTGTGTTGGGTCTGGGAGCTCTCTTCTCGGGTTTGTGAGCAAAATTCCTTCAATTTTGCTGCTGTCCTCTCTCCCAAAATCAAGAAATTACAGCCTAATTTCAACTCTAATGACTCCAACAAATTTACAGATCCTTTTTCACACATTAATGCTCATAAACATGTAAGCAATTACAAATTTCCACAAGAAATTTAAAGAAAAACAATGCCAAAATCATAGTAAATCCACTTTAGCCCATATTTCATTCAACCTTTGAATAGAAAGGAAAAAAACACCCACCAAAAGCAATTGAGCGTAATTAAAGCATGCTCTGATACCACATGATGGAACACGAGACATACGCAGCAGAAAAAAGATCTAATTACACTCTGATTGCTTTTAATTAAAAGGAAACTAGCATGCAAATAAATGAAAAAATAGTAAATTAATAGATAGGATACAACCTTTGTAGATCCCGAAAATCGCTTTTCCTCGCTGAATCTCGACCCAAACTCTTCTGGACCACCATTAGAGTTGACCTACTATCCTCTGGACTCAGAACCGAGTTATAGGACCCGATGGATAAAGAAAACTGAGAGAGAGAAAGAGATGGAAAAGAAATGGAATTTCTTTTGGTTTGGGTTTTTTTTTTTACAGCCCAATTTAGGAAAACAATTTTGGAAAAATAGCCAAAAGTCTTTCATCCATAATTGAAAGCCCATTTTATAGAAAAACCATGTAGCATTTGCATGAAACAAATCCATAAAAACCCAACACCTAGAATCCACTATCGAAGTGGGCTTCATGTCTCCACTATAAGCCAACACCTAGCCCACTATTTTGTTAGTGAAATTATCCAACAAAAGTTTGGATTTTCCTACTAACTTTAGTTAAAGGGAAAAATAGTCATTTTGTAAAAGTCAAACTTTGAACTAAAAGTCAACATTTTGACTTTTTGTGATTTTTTTTGTGTTGACTAATTTTGACCTCCCGAGCATGAATCTGCATTCATTTTCTTGAAATTCAAATCACATTTGAATATAAGGTCGGTCAAAATTTGACTTTTCAAAGTCAAAAGTCAACTCTTTGACTTTTTACATCTTTGACCATTTCCATTATTTCCGAGCTTCCGAATATGAACGTATTCATATTCTTAATATTTAAATCACATTTAAACATTAAAGCGATATCTCTAAACTGAAAACCAGACCACTATATCACATATACTTGTCGATTTCTCTCTCTTCACTTAATTCGAATAATTCGAATTATTCTATCATACTGTTCTAAGTTTATTCCATATGAGCTAGTAGGGGAACCTAATGGACCTATAGATCATGGGCACCAATGATCTGAGATTAGCTGGCTAAACTCTTTAGACGGAGCTAATCAACATTCGTTAACTAATGGGTCATTCCACTATAGTCCCGTAGTTGCACTCCCTTCACTATATACATATATTTGTGTCCATTTGATATAACCATGTTTAGCAAGCTAATCCTTCACAGGTTGTTCGTAATCTCGACTAGGTCATCAAAACCGTTTTACCCCCAAGACTACATCTTCTTCTTTAAGTTCCACTAATCCTCTAACGAACAATTGGTTTAAGGTCCAACCTATAAACCGAACCCCTCTCGGGCCAAGGAGAGGGTAGAACCCCTTGTTCAAGGCCTGGATTCAGTACTAAAGGGAACAACCTATCTACTATCCCTATAACGAGTAGGAGTGAATTCTATCTTACACCCTATGTTTCCAGCTATCCACCTGATCTTACCCCTGAAATGGGAGGCTTATTGGGCTAGCAATGATGAGCTACCCTCACCTATGCAGATTTAAGGATAATTCCGAGTGAATGGGAGTTCATAGTTAGCTTAGGATTAAGATTAAGTTACCTAGGTGATCAATTAACGAAATAGTCAGTTTTATACATAAAACGACATTTAGAACGTAAAAAGTTACTATTTCATGGTTCAGTCTTATGCAAACTCATTGCATAGAATGCCCCCACTCACATATCTCTATATGAACGATTCAGGATCACATCGTTTGTACTAACTACAAAGTGGGCCGCATCCATAGTGTCCCCAGAATAAGGCGCCCAACCTTATTCATATACTATAGACCATTTCGGCTATATATTTGAACTTGATCCACATTTATGTCACTACATAAAGTTCAAACTACATTAAATAGCCTCAGGACCTTAGTTTAGTGGATTCAAGATTACAATTTCAATAACAACTTTATCGAAAAACAAAACAGAATATGTTTATTAATTTACAAACTACGAGTTTTAGGACATAAAATCCAACAATTTTAAACTCTCAGTTGCAAACAGTCCAAAGGGTATAGATGAAGATCACATTAACCATATGAAGGGATATTCCCTATTCCCAGACAGTGGTATCTTTGATGTATCTAATGACTTCAACCAGACCAGATCTGTCCTATGCTATAAGTTTGGTCAGTAGATACATAGTCAATCCTGGTAAACGACATTGGGAAGCAGTTAAATGGATACAAGGTATCTTTATTCATCAAAGGAAGCACGGATCTTATACAGACAAAATGACCCTTCCAATGATGAAATGTATGGTTATGTTGATACTGATTATGCAGGGGACCTGGATAGAAAGCGCCCACTATCTGGATATGTTTTCCTATGGGAAAACAATTTAATACGTTGGAAGGCAAGTCTGCAATCTGTTTTGGCTCTATCCACAACAGAAGCTGAGTTTATAGCTCTGTCTGAGGCTGTTAAAAAAGGTTTGTGGCTGAAAGGATTACAAAACGATTTCGGCATTACATAAACAAAGGTGAGAATATATTGTGACAATCAAAGCACAATCTACTTGTCTAAAAACCAACAGTTTTACAGCAAAACCAAGCACATTGACATCAAGTACCACTTTATCACACAGAAGATTGAAAAAGGGGAAGTTGAGGTAGTAAAAATATATACCTCAGACAATGCGGCTGATATGCTGACCAAAATAGTTCCTCAAAGCAAGCTTGGTCATTGCTTGGACCTCCTCAGGTTCGAGTTACTTGAAAAAGGTTAGCTCAAAGTCAGCTCAACAAGCAAAAAGGGAAAGGTTCTCTGGATGTTTACAAAGGCGGAGATTGTAACAGAAAGAATCGAAGACAAAAGGAATTGCAGTCAGTTTATCGTTGTCGTCCTATTTTTGTTTTGTTTGTTATAACCACTAGAGCTTCTTTGGAGAGCCTGTATAAAAAGAAAACAAATGAGAGAATAATGAAAACATGAGAGAGAGAGCAAAGCATTCATTCTGTAAAGAAGTTTAAAGAAGAAGTAATAAAAGAGACCCTCCCTATTTGCACAGTGGACGTAAGCCTTTGGCTGAACTACTTAAATACTTGTGTTCTTTCTTTTCTCTACAATCATCTAGCTTTTACTTAAGTATCATGAACACGATTGTTTTGTTCCTCTTACATCGTTTACACGATTGTCTAGCTCTGCTTTACATCATCTATACGATCGTCTAGTTCCTCAACTATCGTTTGTACGATTGTCTAGTTCCATTCAACTATCACCTACACGATCGTCTAGTGCTTATTAACATCATTTACATAATTGAACTTTCGTCTATTTCCTTAGAGCTTCGTCTACACGATTGAGCTACATTCTGGTAAACGATTGAAGAGTTTTGAAGCTTAAAGGATACAGTCTTCCCTGAGTTTTGAAGTGAAGTTAACCGTTTATGTTGAGTAGTTTGAGCCTACAAAAAAGAGAATTATAGTTATCTGGGGCCACATCAACACTTTCTTCACAACGGTCTAATTCAGCCCGAGAGCCATTACTTTAGTTTTCATTGGGATATCCTCCATGGATCAAGGGATATAAATTATATTGAAAACAAGAAAGTGTGTGTTTCACGTGATGTAATTTTTCATTGAGTCCATATTTCCCTGTTATCATATAACTCTTCAAGATGAATTAGTTTATCCTTTTTCTGATATGATTATGCCCAAATCTTTTGATTTTTTTGGCTTTCCCTATGATAATACTTTTATTGATGGTAATATTTTTGCCATGAGTGATCAAGTGGCTGAGAATCTGAATACACATGCCACTGGTAATGATATTGCTACTAATAGTTCTTATGTTGCACTATCGCCTATCCCTATTGATGTTCAAGAGTCTCTTAGACATTCTATTCGTGTTTTTAAATAGCCATCTTATCTTTGAGACTTCCATTGCAACTTACTTCAGTTTCAACCATTGCTAGACTCTAAGACTCATTTTCCTCTACAACAATATTTGTCTTATGTCCACTTGTCCTCAAATTTTAAAATGTTTGCTCTTACTATGTTTGTTATGTATGTGCCATTGTTTTACCACCAAGTTATCTCTTTTAAACACTAGCATGACGCTATAAAAGAAGAGTTAACTGCTATGGAAAGCAGTAAAGCATGTTCAATTGTTTCCTTACCTAAAGACCATTATTCCATAGGTTGTAAATGGGTATATAAGGTCAAACAGAAAGTCGATGGATCAATAGAATGTTATAAAGCTTGAATGGTAGCTAAAGTCTACATTCAACAAGAAGGGTTAGATTATATTGAAATGTTCTCTTCTATCACCAAGCTTATTACAGTTAACGTTCTATTGACTACTGTCACCTCTCTCAATTGGCCTTTGATTCAACTTGATGTCAATAATGCATTTCTGCATGGTGACCTCTTTGAAGAAGTCTACATAGACCTTCCTTTGGGATACAAGCATAATGTGGTTGCTAATAAGAGCGAGTGCCTAGTTTGTCAACTTCATAAATCAATCGATGGGCTTAAACAAGCTTCCAAACAATGGTCCGACAAGTTTTCTCATTCATTGTTAGCTATTGGCTTCACTCAATCGAAGGCAAATTATTCTTTTTTTGTGAGGGGCACTTGTGAAACTTTTATTGCTTTCCTTTTTATGTGGATGATATAGTTATCATTGGGGGTTTTTTTCTCTTATTACTGATTTAAAACATCCCATATTGAGACTCAAGGATTTGGGGTTTCTTCATTATTTTTTGGGGTCTGGAACTTGCTCGATCTTGAAAAGGAAATTTTCTATCCTAACAAAACTACACTTTGAAATTTCTTGAAGAGACGAGTTATTTAGCATCAAAGCCAACCCCATTACCTATGGACTTTAATCTTAAGTTGTTAGTATCTGAGGCTGAATTACTCATAGACCCTTTTGCTTATCGTAGGCTTATTGGTGGATTATTGTATCTTATAGTTTCATGACCAGATATAACGTTTGGTGTTCATAAGTTGAGCTAGTTTTTAGCTCAACCTCACAAGCCCATCTTGATGTTACTCATAGTTTGTTGCGTTATCGGAAGGGCTGTCCTGGCAGAGGTATTTTTCTTCCAGCTTCGCCTTCATTTTGCGTTTAAGCTTTTACTGATGCTAATTGGGCATCATGTGTGGATTCACGTAAGTCTACAACTGGGCTTTGCTTTTTCCTTGGTGATGCTTTAATATCTTGAAAAATGAAGAAATATACCACGTCTCGAGATCCTCTACTAAAGCAGAGTACAGAACACTAGCTATTACAACTAGTGAACTTACTTGGATTGCTCAGTTGCTCACTGATTTTCAAATTACTACTGAACCTCTTTCATTGCTTTTCTATGATAATGAAGTTGTTGTTTATATTGCTAGCAATCCTATATTTCATGAATGAACGAAACATATTGAATTGGATTGTCATTTTGTTCGTGACAAAGTTGTTCGTGGAGATATCAAACTCACGCTCATACGTTCTCAATTGCAGCTTGCTGATATTTTTATCAAACCATTGTCGAGCTCTTCTTTTCTTCCTTTGTTATCCAAGATGGGTATTATTGACATTTTAAGTCCATCTTGAAGGGGAGTATTAGAATGAGTTAGTTTTATGATTGAGTTTGTTCTTCCCTGTTATTTGACAGTTGTCATTCTTTTGTTCTCATGCACTTATTTATAGTACTTGTATTCATTCTCCATCAATGAAGCAAGTTTATTTACTTCTTGCGTATTAAGGTTGAAGAAGAGAAAATGAGAAGATTAGAGGAAGAGGGAAAGAGAAAAGAAAGAAGATACAAATGGGAGTGGTTGAAAAAGAGGAGAAAATGGGGGAGAAAAAAGTACATTTTTCTTCTCTTTTAAATCTTACTTTTTCTTGTTATTTATTTTAAACTTTTTTAATTGGATTTTTTTAAAGTGGATCTAGGTTGGTTTAATTGAACTCAAATTGAATGTATGACATTCAAGTAAAAAGGTAATAAATCAATGATAATGTGATAATGAAAGTGACATTATTATTTTGGGCAATCGACCTTTTTTATCTTGAAAAACTGAACACTTTCTAAAAAAAAAAACTTTTTTTTATGTAAACAAAAAAAACTTAACATGGTAAATTACTTTTTTACCATTCCAACCATATTAAATTCAATCAACTTCGTATCTACAATCAACCACTAATTGAATGTTTTAATTTCATTATCCATTTTTCAATTTTTGGATTTTCAGTTTTTCTAATTTCAATTTTTCATAATTCATATCATATTTTTCATATTTAATTGAAAACTATTTTTAAAATTACATATTCACTATTCAGAATCAAAATACATACAAGTTAAAATTTCAAATTTAAAGAGTTAATGTAATTCAATTCTAAATCTTATATTATAAGAAGTTTTTTTTTTTTTTTTGATATACATGAGATTAAAAAAAATGTTTTAATGATTTTTAAAGCAGTTTGCATTATCTTCTAAAAAGGGCGATTTTTTAAATATAAAAAATGAGACAAAATAATTACAATCTGTAACAAAAAAAAAAAAAAAAAAACTACGGAAAGTTGCAGCCCAACCAAAGCCTAAAATTGGTGTGAAATACCAAAAAAGTTCCGCCCGATTTTTCCTCTTCAGCCGATTTTTCCCTCCAACATTTCATCTCCTATTTCAGATCGACTTTGTTCACTCTTCTTCCTTTTCTTCTTCTTCTGCCATCACGCTGCTTCACATCGACTTGGTTATTTTCCATCACGCTGCTTCACGACACTTCTTCGATCGAAGTTGATTCATCTTCCCCAACATTTTTCTATTTAGGTTCATTTCATGTTACTCTTATTTTAGGTTGTTGAAGCTACAGGAAAAAGAAAATGTACAAAGTTTAGACCAAATATATGTTCAATATAATTCTATTAGGTACATCAGGAATTCTATCGTTGATACAAAATGATAGAAGTCTATAAAAGTCTGTTAGTGTCACACCCCGCTCCAGATTACCCTCTTAACCTAGATGGAATGGTGACTGCAGCAGTTACCAACCCTTTTGCTGGTACTTACTACCTATCTAACCTGTTAAATTTTGCTCAAACCCTGAATATGTACATTTCATCAATATACGAATGAATTGACTCAGAACTTAACACATTTACATTACAGGGTTTCACAGCATTGTTCATACCTGAATATTACAACTTATTGAGACCCCCATCTAGAATACTAGTCACTAGACAGACACATGTGTACTTACTAATACAGATCTTCAATTAAGCTTCCTTCAACCGGACTCTTTGAGTGGCAGAGCAGCAGCAGAGAAGTCTTTTGGGAACTGATCGTTACTTGAAAGGAAAACATTTGAAAACATGAGCTAGAAGCCCAGTGAGTGACTGACATGTAAAGCATAACGTTCATACATAAACTCATATTAAAACTGAAAGCTTTCACTGAAAACATAAACTTGACAACTATTATTCATGTCATCATCAACATCACATAGCACTTTTCTTACTTTGCTAGACTATGCCTTAGTCTATTTGTCTAGAGTGGCCCTTTTGCTCACTCCTTATCATTCTTTACTGCATTACTACTTAACTGGGAAGGAACCCTTTGTGTTCACTTCCTACAATCATAACTTGCATCCTTAGTTGAGAGAGAACCTTTACTCAATTCCTAAACGTCAATCCATAGCTAATGTGAAGTGATCTCGATACTACCAATAACAACTTTTCTTTCATTCATGTAATTCTAGTTTAAGTACCGTCATACCTTAAGTACTACTATTCAGATACCTTCTCTGTGTACTTTAGTATCGAGTACTTCAGTATCGACCTATTCAAATTCTAAGACAAAGCTTTAGTACCTTTTCCATGTACTTCAGTACTTAGCTATTCAAATTCTAAGACTGAGCTTCAGTACCTTCTCCGTGTACTTCAGTACTGAGCTATTTAATTTCTAAGACTGGGCTTCAGTACCTTCTCCATGTACTTCAGTACTGAGCTACTCATACTCAACTTGCATATTCTTTTCTCTTAACGACTTCGTTGCCCAAAACATTCTATACTAACGCATCCTCATGGTCATTGAAAAGCATAGCATAAGTATAACATTAATGTGGGATGCGCTAATTGGTAACTATTTGAGAATGGTTGTCATAAATAGCTTTTAGTAAACATGCATTGCTAAATATTCATAAGCATTAGCAATTTACTTAAAACATTTAAAGTATTTAGAGTCACTTACAGTCTTTGGCAATCCTCTTCATGTATATGCTTACTGTGTGTTGAACACTTAGCCAAATTCTTAGGCCTTAACTTGAATAGGCAGCAACTTCATTACCATGCGTCCATGCCTTATGTTAGGCGTTCAAGCCTCCGATGCGACCAAGCTTTCAGCTCACGCCTATTGCCCATCGCATGGCTCATAGCATAGCAACCTTTGCGCCCATCGTTTAGCTCATGTGCCCATCTTGTGGCACATTAACTCATGCCCTATGCGTTCATCTGGTTGTGCCCATCGTTCAACTCATGCGTTCATCTTATGGAACATCAACGCATGCCCCATACGTTCGCCTGGTTGTGCCCATAAACTCCAACACAACCTTGCACTTACGGCTTCAATATGCGTTGCATAGTCTAATGCTTCTTAGCGTGTCCTAGCGCCAATTCAACCTCCAACACATGCGCTCAACATCATCGTCAAGCCCTTGTAGAAAGCCCTTGCATGAGGGATTTCTTCAAACCTCTTTTTCAAGTCAAGCTTCCCTTTTTTAAACTAGCGGCTGTATGTTCTCCTTTTAACATCAAGCTGCCACCTCATCCTTAAAGGATAATATCAAACCTAAGTATGACATCTGGCTTAGCTGATCAATCACCAAGATGATCTTTCCCTCTTGGTTATCGACGCAAGGGTCAGCTCCCAAGCCAACGCTTGCAACCACATGGCCGCATACCTCCTCCTCAATGCATCGCCCAATCTGGCAAACGCATAACTCACTTAGAGGCTATTGCGTCCCTCATTTGTTCCCATACTTTTAAGCCAACGCCCCACGCATAGCTGTCTTATCATATCAACCATGCATTAGGCCTTCCTCGTTCCATAGCATAACTTTAGCGTGCATCACATACTCCATCGTCTAGTGCCCAGTGTCTATCGTCTAGCGCCCAACATCTATCGTCTAGCGCTGATGCCGATCGTGCAGTGCCAGCGCCTCGTCGCTTAATGCTATCATCCAACGCATAGCACATCACCAACGCATAACAACCTTATGTACCGCAAGCCTCAGTAACGCAAGACGTTTCATCATGCGTCCACCATGGTTTGTCTCATCACTTAGCTCGTCATCTAGTACTACTGCCGCATAGCACCATCGCATAGCATTGCCGCACACTTTGCTAACCTCTCAAGACATAGGTTGTCGTATGCCTTATCAATGCATCATGCCTCTCAACTCATGCGTTCATCCTTAGTACCAACACATAGTTTATCCTTGCCTTCAACACTTAGCCTCTACAAGTCTTGGTTGATACACATGCAACCTCATGCGTCCACACTTCTCCATCAACGTATGCCTACACTTTGCTTCCATACTTAGCCAATTTTCACTTGTTATATTATCTAAAACTCACCCGACTAAGTATTTCTAACACTTAAAATTTTCTTCCTCCATCTTCCTACTTCCTTTACCTCCTTTCATAATTTTACTTAACATGTCTGTTACTCACTTTTGTAGGAAAAATGGAGTACGGGGTTTATAGTTAGTGATGGTCTATTAAAAAAGAACATGGTTGTAAGCTCCATCTCACTATGACCTTCACATTCACAATCACAAAACACTCAGATTTAACAGTCAATAACAATTCAAGAGTCAAGGGAGGTGGTATGTTGAGGCTTGAAATTCTTCTGTCGTTTACCAAATGACAATCGATTGTATAGACGAAGCTCTAAGAACTAAACGATAGTTCAATTATGTAAACGATCGAATGAAAAGTTAGACGATCGTGTAGACGGCAGTTGACTCTAGCTAGACGATCGTGTATATGACAACTGATGAGCTAAACGATTGTATAGACGATTGGACATGGAGCTAAATGATATATCAAGCACTGTCTATCACTGTCTAGCAAGTGAGCGCCTACACAATCATGCAACCAACGCCACATGATCGTGTAAAACACTCTACACGATCGCGTAGCATTAGCTAAACGATCGTTTAGAAAATGTGATACGATCGTGTAGTAAACTCCACATGATCGCATAACAAAAGCTATTCGGTAGTTTAACTTTGTAAAATTTAAAGAAAGCCTAAAACGAGAATTCTATCATGAAACATCCATCAACAATTCATCCACAAACATTTATCACATAAATGCAATGCAGATAAGAAAAAACCCATAGTTTACTGATAAATATATTCAAACTACTATCAGTGTCTATCAATGTTTAAATATATATTATATATTTTTGAAAAGTCTATCAATTCCTTAGTTTACTGATAGACATTTATAGACTTCTATCAGTGTCTATGTCTATCAACTATCAACTCAATTACTATAGTGCATAAAGCTTCTAGTTTTAATGCGAAAAAATGAATCAACCATGGATAATCCTAATATTACAACAAATTTTACATAAAAAATGAAATCAATATATAAATTTTAATAACCAAAACTGATATACAGTATCAGATGGTAAAAAAGAAATATTGACTTTCAAATTGACCATTAGACAAGTTCAGTATCAATATCCATGATCAGTTCATCAAGTATCTTCATTTTCAGAATAGTTGTGATATACACTGATTGAAAGATATCAGTGGATACCAACACAATGGTATATTAGTGTGTATAAATGATAGACACTGATAGAAATCTATCAATGTCTATCAGTATATATCAGTGTTTGTATAAATGGATATATCACATGTTTCAATCTAGAAAAGGAATATAAACAAAGAAATATTGTTAGTGATGGTAAGCTCAATGATAGAATTCATGTTATCATGAATTCTATCATTTATAGACAATGATAGAAGTCTATAAATGTCTGTTAGTGATGGTCTATTAAAAAAGAACATGATTGTAAGAGCTCAATCAATCATAGTATATCAAGCACAGTATATCACTAGTGATAGAGCTCAATCAATGTTATAAAGAATGGTAGAGTTCTATCACTTTCTATCAGTGATAGGCAGTGATAGAACTTGTCAAAAAATAGCTTTTACCCTAGGGGTATTTTAGTAATTGTATGTACCCTAGGGCTTCC
Organism: Benincasa hispida; assembly: GCF_027475165.1. Classification (NCBI taxonomy): domain Eukaryota; kingdom Viridiplantae; phylum Streptophyta; class Magnoliopsida; order Cucurbitales; family Cucurbitaceae; genus Benincasa; species Benincasa hispida. The sequence goes on along the minus strand of NC_143479.1, from coordinate 68,869,836 downwards.
CACTAGTCTATTTATTTGGCCTATTCTCTTGAATTTTGTGAACCAGAATTATAATAAAAATCAGTCTCTATTGTGGTTTTTTCCTCCCTGATCTAGGGTTTTCCACGTAAATCTTATGTTCATTTCTTCCTTTTATTTTCAACATGGTATCAAAGCATGGAAATGAAACCCTAGCCGTCATCGACGGAGCTCCAATCGTGGACATGAAAGCTGTCATCCAAGTGGCTGAAAAGGAGTACCTTCAACCCGCCCTTCAGCAGCTGATCCCAGCCACCATAGCCGTCCAGTCACCGCCGATAGATGAAACGTTCCAGATCAAAGCCGTCGTCAATGGTCAGAGACGCTCGATCCAGCCACCGTAGGGAGTATTGTCGACATCGTTCCAGACCAAGGGCTCGTTCGACGGTCAGAGACACGGGATCGGGCCAAGTCACATCGTTGGGATGTTGAAAAACCCTTCGTCCACGTCGATCATGCCGCACTAGCCGATCGCCCCTGTCTCTGTCCAACCGCTGCTATTTCGGGCACCAATCCTGACACAACCGACCGCTCCTTTCTCTGTTCAATTGCAGCTGCTTCAAGCATCGATCTGAGCAGATGACTCAACACAGCTTCCGTTCGTGATTCCTTCAGCTGGGAGCTCGATTCCAGCATACACAGCTGGTTCTTCCCATAACCAGCCATTGGTCGAAGGTTCCTTTCCAGTCGCGCCAAATCATGGTGGCTCGACCCAATGTCCTAATGATGTCCGATGATGATTGGCATATCTCCCAATGCAGATTTCAGATTTAGAAATGGCTCTTGGCACAAATCCTCAACCAGATTTCTCGGCCAACATACCAGTATACTCTAAAAACCCGGTAAATTCTTTCCCTATTTTACCCACTACAAATATCCTGCCTAAGTTTCCCTCAGCAGATAGTACGACCAGCCTGAGTACTGGTACCTCTGATCAGTTCTTCTCATATTATCCAATTGCTGGTAATGAACAAATTAAGATTGCATATGGGTCGTTCACACCTGTTGCAGGAAAAGGGCATTTATCTTCGTCTGAGGGTTTGGTTTTGCGTGATGTTTTGCATTTTCCTAAAATTTCATATAATTTGTTATTCATCAGTAAGATTACAGGAGATCTGAATTGCCAGGCAGTATTTTCACCCGACTCTATTTTATTTTAGGATCTGAGCTCGGGGGACGACGATTGACACTACTCGGCACGATAAGGGACTCTACTTCCTGACTGATGATGTTTCCTCTAGGAATAATTATAGGACTAGCCTTGTCTCCTTAAATTTTTCTAATTCTGAGAATGATTTTCTATTATGCTATTACCACTTAGGACATCCAAACTTTCAATACATGTAATACTTTATTTCTGCATTTATTTCGCAATATTAATATGTCTTCTTTAAATTGTGAATTGTGTCTTCGTGCCAAACAGAGTCGTGTCTCCTTTCACTCCCAACCCTATAAACCATCTAAACCTTTCACCTTAGTCCACAGTGATGTTTGGGGTCCCTCACCAACCACAACCTCCACAGGAAAATGCTGGTTTGTCACTTTTATAGATGACCACACTCGGCTTACTTGGGTCTTTCTTCTCACTAATAAGTCTGTGGTGTTATCTGTATTCCAACAATTCCATACCACTGTGGAAACCTAGTTTAATGCCAGGATTGGTATTTTGGGAAGTGATAATGGGTGGGAATTCTTTAATGCTTCCTTCCAGGAGTTTCTTGCATCCAAAAGGATTGTCCATCAGAGTTCGTGTGCCTACACTCCCTAGCAAAATGGGGTAGCTGAAAGGAAAAATTGCCATTTGGTGGAAGTTTTCAGGTCCTTAATGCTCCTTACTACTGCTCACTTAATCAACCGAATGCCTTCCCGAGTCCTTAACTTTCAAAACCCATTAGACTGTTTGAAAGAGTCCTACCCTACTACTCGTTTAGTTTCCGATGTACCACTTCAAGTTTTTGGTTGTGTTGTCTTTGTTCACTTCCATGGTCCAAACCGCACGAAATTTACCCCCCGTTCTAAAAAATGCGTCTTTGTTGGGTATCCATTCCATCAGTGTGGGTATAAATGTTACCACCTATCCTCTCGCAAATATTTTGTTTCCATGGATATCACCTTCCTTTAGGATCAACCCTTCTTCCCTGTTAGCCATCTTTAGGGGGAGACATCTAGTGAAGAGACTAATTGGTCCACATATATAGTTACCTTGAAGTCATCTCCTATTCCTGAACATGTCGGGCCTATCCTCTCTACCAATCAAGTCCCATGGATAACATACTATAGGAAGAATCTTAGGAAGGAAGCAGCGTCACCTGTTGCATCTCCGACTCTGGTCCATGAGTCAAACTCGACATCAGGTACGTGTATTCCTAAAATTAATGAGATTGATACTTGTACTGAGACTAACGAGTGCATAGAGGAAAAGGTGCTGACAGCACCATTATAGCAGATGGGAAGACGACCATGAATAACGATTCAGATATAGCTCTATAAAATGTGAGTGATACTAGAGATAATGGTGAAAAGGTGGTGATTTCTGAAGATGAAACCCAGGCAGAGAAGGCTAGTGATCACAGTAGAAATTCTGACAGTCTGAAAGAGTATGATGCTTCTCTTGATCTTCCAATAGCCCTGAGGAAAGGTATTCAGTCATGTACAAGGTACTCGATGCATAGTTACATGACATATAGTAAACTGACATATGAATTTAGGGCCTTTACCGCTAGTTTAGATACATGGGTGATACGGAGTAACATATAGGAAGCAATGGGAACTGAAGTTTGGAAGGCTGCTGTTATTTAGAAGATGAGGGCTCTGGAGAAAAATGGAACGTGGGACCAGATGATCCTACCCAAAGGGCACAAGACAGTTGGATGCAAATGGGTTGTTGATCATACAAGGCCAGGTTAGTTGCCAAAGGGTTTACTCAAACCTTTAGGGTAGATTACTCCGAGGCTTTCTTGCCCATAGCTAAACTCAAAACTATCCGAGTATTGCTATCATTTTTAGTTAACAGAGATTGGTATCTGCATTAACTGGATGCAAACAATGACTTTCTCAATGGAAAACTTGAGCAGGAAGTCTACATGAATCCTCCTCCCGGATTTGAAGATCAATTCAAACAGTGAGTCTGCCGGCTGAGAAATTCGTTAGCACTATCATAAAAAAGATAGCACTAACATTGATCATCAATTTGGTTTCAACTGTAAATATCTCTCTGAGTGGATATCATTTGGTCGTCTTTACAATAATTTGGCTTTAACCTCTAGGACTTCAACTAGCATTTTGAAACTATCTCCAAACATCTCAAGCCTTTCTACCCTTAGATCTACTTTTATAAGAGCAAATTGCATAGGAACAAAAGAGGAATAAGGATAGATTTAGGAGTGATTCTAACATAGTTAAAATGACTTTTGTTATTTTCCAAATCAGACTTAAACATACTTTTAATCATTCAAAACCACGAACAAGAAGTAAATGAAATGAAATTAAAAGTTAGAAATTGGAACTATATGTTCTAATATAACTAATTGTCTAAATCATACAGGTTCAATTTATCTCATATATTATTAAGAATGGATAAAGAGTGGATTAAGATTAGGAACAAGTTATCAACTGAGTATGCAAGGAGTATATTGATTCGTTGATGTTGCAAAACTTTATGTTAATAAGTCAGGAAAAACAAGACGTCCATGCAGAAAATGTATGAATGCTAGGTGGGAGCCAATAGATGGAGTTGAACGACATTTATTCATTAATGGAATTTCTCCATATTATCATCAATGGGTATATCATGGAGACCCAGCCGACTTGTCTAGGGGATACGATAGTCACACATCTCAATCGACACATGATGATGGATTAATTACGATAGAGATGAATGTCATAGATGAAGAAAATGAAAATTTGAATATTATAAATGATCTACAGTGTCCAATTGCTTATGTAAATGAAGAAGAAAACGAGGATGAGATGCAGACCAATGCCCAAGAAAGAGACAACAATTCAAGCTTATTTGAAGACTTAATGAATGAAGCACGCAACTAGTTGTACCCTGGTTGTACAAATTTCTTGTCATTGTTGTTCTTGGTGAAGTTGATACATATTAAGGTTCTTAGCGATTGGACTAACAAGTCATTTGATTTGTTACTTGAATTGTTAAAAGAAGCATTTCCCGTTGGAGCATCTATACCTAGTTCATTTTATGAAGCAAAAAGAAAATTATGTGACTTAGGACTTGGTTATGAGTGTCTTCATGCTTGCAAATACGATTGCATCCTATATTGGAAAGAATTTGTTGATTTGGAACAGTGTCCAATATATGGTGAATCTCGGTACAAAGTTAAATCTGGAAAAAGTAAAAAGATTCCACATAAAATTTTACAACATTTTCCTGTAATACCAAGATTGAAGCGATTGTTTGCATCTAAGCATATTGCACCTAAAATGAGGTGGCATAAAGATAAACATGTTGAAACTAATGGAGTGTTGCGACATCCAGGTGATGCTGAAGGGTGGAAGCATTTTGATCGTGAGTTTCCTCAGTTTTCTTCAAACCTACGTAATGTTCATTTAGGACTAGCTTCAGATGGATTCAATCCATTCGGGAATATGAGTACTTCATATAGTATGTGGCCAGTGGTGCTCATTCCTTATAATTTTCCACCTTGAAAATGCATGAAAGAGACAAATGTCATTATCTCCCTTCTTATACCCAGTCCAAAATCTCCTGGAAAAGAAATTGATATTTACTTACAGCCATTGACTGAAGAGTTAAAGAAGTTATAGAATGATGATGTGCACACTTACGATTGTGTTAGCAGTGAATACTTTCAACTATATGCTTGCTTATTGTGGACTATTAATGACTTCCATACGTATGGTGACTTATCTGGATGGAGTATCAAAGGTTACCAAGCATGCCCTATTTGTAAAGAGGATACATCATCAATGAGGCTACGAGGAAAACAACGTTTTATGAGGCATCGACATTATCTTCTAGATAATCACAGTTGCTGTAAGAGTAAGCAATTTAATGAAAAAGTGGAACATAGACCTCCTCTAGTTGACATGGATGGAGAAGATATCTTACAAGAGGTGAATTTGTTAAACTTTCCCATGCTTAGCAAACATCCAAATAAACATGATAAAAAATGGAAAAGAAGTTTAAATTGGAATAAAAAAAGTATATTTTTCCAACTTTCATATTGGTCGAAACTTTGAGACATAAGTTGGATGTTATGCATATTGAAAAGAATATTTGTGATAATTTGGTAGGCACATTATTAAATATTGAGGGAAAGAATAAGGATACAACTAATGCTCGTTTGGATCTAGAAGGTCTATATATATGGAAAGAACTATACCTGCAAAAGGTAGGAGACAAAGTTGTAAAGCCACACACTACATACGCATTGATACTACTGATAAGGTTGCATTCTGTAAATGGGTCAAATCAGTCAAATTTCCTGATGGGTTTGTATCCAATATATCAAGATGTGTGAGTGAGAAAGATGGAAAGCTATGGGGGCTAAAAACTCACGACTCCCATGTTCTGCTTCAAAGGCTTCTTCCAATTGGTGTTCGAACATATTTGAAAAAAGACGTGTTCACTGTTGTCTTTGAGTTATGCAATTTTTTCTATGATCTATGTGCAAAAACAATATCTATAGGGGATTTGGATCGATTACAAAAAGACATTATAATCATAATTTGTAAGTTAGAAAGAATATTTCCACAAGCATTTTTTGATGTAATGGTGCACCTAGCAATCCATTTGCCCTATGAAACAAAAGTTGCAGGTCCAGTTAGTTATAATTGAATGTACCCTATTGAAAGAAGCTTACGAACATTGAAACAATATGTAAGAAACAAAGCACGTCCTGAGGGTTCTATAGCAGAAGCATATATAATGAATGAATCGTTGGAATTTTGTTCTTTGTACATAACTGGAATTGAGACAAGATTCAATAAAGATGAAAGAAATGATGAGACTTCCAGATGATGAGATATGTGGTGAGTTTTCGATGTTCAGATAAAATGCGGAACCATTAGGAGCACCAAGTTGGTTAAAGTACACTCATCTTAATATCTCATTTTCTTGTGAATTGTTTTACAAAAAGGACCCAACGGTAAACCAATGAACCTAGTGGATTTATTTAGGCAAACACACTGTAGGAGTGATAACTCTTTTGTTAATCAGGCTGCAAATGATGCATATGTAAGTTTTTATTCCTCAATGTAATTTTATTCATATACAATTTTCATACACTAATTAGTTTTAATTATTTATATAGAGTCAAATGGTTGAGCTGAGAGAATTCTCCCCCCAAGAAGGGTTTGAACGAATATCAGATGAGGAAATATGCGAGCAGGTGTTGGGCCCAAGAGTGGGCCTTGGTAGGAGACCGAAGGGTAAGAAAGTGAAAAAATCTAGGGGATCATCGTCCAGTGCATCTTCATCAAGAATTATAGAGGAGCAACAACAAGAGATAGACTCCTTAAAGGCTAGATTTTTTAGATTGGATGAACATGACGCCAAAAGACAAGTTGAGATGGAGGACATGAAAGCTATGCTCTTACAGCTCATGAAAGATAGATCGAACTAGGTATGTAATGCTTAATTTTATGAAGTGAAATATAGATGATATGCAATGGTGAAATTGCGTTGAGCACTCAAGTTTCCTCAACGGAATCTAAGTGTAAACTCCACTGAGTTTCTTGGTAAGTCCAGGGTCAAACTCAGGGACTTGTGAAAATAGGTTGCGTTGGTAATTTTTAGGAAAACTTTGCGGTAACCAGTAACTCAATTAATTATTGGTTTGTTGTTGATTGCGTTAATGAAAAAAAATAAACAAATGCGGCAGATTTGAAAAAAGTCAGTTGTGTGATAAATACACTGAGTATGCGGATGAACGGGTTAAAAAGGTCTTTAGCTAGCGTTACTTGGGAATGCGTCAGACTATGCGATCATGCTACAACCATGCACAACAAGTGATTTCCCAATGCAAATATGATGCTCCTAAGTCTAGGATGCATGTGTTGAATGCAAAAGTGTCCATAGAGCTTATCCCTAAGTCTCTACTCTTTTCCTATGCGATGATGCAAAATGCATAAAGACAAGGTGACCGCATACAATCATATCCTATCTCTAGGATGCATGCGATGCGTTGATAGCAAATAGTGCTTATTCCTAAGCTCCTATCTCTTGATTATGCATTCTAATCTGACTCTCCCGAGCTTAGATTCTAACCTGACCTTCTCAAGTCTAGATCCTGTCCTTAGACTACCCTCCCAAGTATCTCTAATGGACGAATGAAGCATACATAATACAAGATAATCGCATAGAATGAAGATTTCCTAGTTGTGCTAGCTAAATGCTTCTCAACCCATTCAACTGATTTAGCTACTCATGCGTAAATAACAGAGAGTGAACGAATTTAGAGAAGTAAATTCCATTTTGATAAATGAGTGGAGTACAAAATAACAACGGAAGTTAAAGGTAGAGAGCCTGGTAGAAATTCCTTGCTGACCGAGGCCTTTACACTGTAAATCTCTATTTGGTTCCAAAGATGTTCCTGCTTCCGCAGGCGTCAGCCCTCTCTCTGTCCTTGAAGCTTCCGGCACTCTCCCAAGCTTACCGGAACGATCTGTTGGCACAACCTCCTCTCTCGCATCCGCCTTAAAATGAAAGAAAGCTATGAACAAGGACGTGCATACCGAGCGTATGAAATTTCGAACTGCTGAACCCCTTTTCTGAAAGTTACCTTTGGTATTTATAGAACATACAAGGTGAACGGTGGCTTCTCTCTCATGATTGCAGAGATGGGATGGCTTTAATTCCCCTGACTGATGCGCCGAATATTTGTCACCGAAAAGCTGAATGTACTTGTATCGTTAGCGGCTGTCAACTTAATTCGGATTCGACTGTCATCAGCTTTCTGTCCCATCGCGATTAATTAGCCTTTCATCTAGATGCGCCCACCATGTTGCGTCGACCGAGTTGTGGCAATTCTTCTCGGACGAATGTTTGCGAACACGATCACTACAAAGCCTTGCGTAATGCTGTGCTCGACCAATGATTTCCTATGATCATCCACCTTGCGTCAACGCATATTCTGCATAAAAACACAAAAATCAACTGTTCCCATGCGATGAACGCATGCTGTCGCAATATTATGAAATTGATGTTTAATGGACGCAATTTAACATGTTCTATCAATGCAAGCCAACATTGTTTAAGAACTTAGTACTATGATAACGTGCATTTCTGCCTGTTATCAGTATGAGCTTTTCGACTTTCGTAGTAAACTTAATTGTAAGATTGTATATATTGTTATCCTGCAGTTATGGTAACAACATAAGCGTATAGTTATGTAAAGTATAGTCAATGTTGTTATTCTGAAGTTGAGTTTGAATTTTATTTTATGCTAAATTAGATGATTGTGTATGTGTTGTTATCCTGCAGTTATGGTAACAACATAAACGTATAGGTGTTTCAGCATCTCTAGGTAAGAAGTTTGGTTAGGTTTTACATTTTCATTGTGGATGTAATTGTGGATTTAATTGTCGATGTAATTGTGGATGTTATAAAACTCATGGATTAAAGTTTTCAATATATTATTAATCTATTATGGATATGTACTTCATTTTGGCCATCTTAATTTAGTTGATTGATATTTATAAGATTCAAACAGGTATGACACTTGGAAAAAAAAAAACATATCTAAAAAACATAATAAACAGATTTAAAAGGCATTTAAATCTATTTATTTATTTATTTCAAGAATTCCCGACGACAAGGAGTTAGGCAACAAACTCCCGACGACGACTACATACCGTCTAGATTTAAAACTATCCCGACAGTAAATAGAGACCGTCAGGATAAAGATATCGCCCGACAGTCCCTACCCGTCGAGCTTTATAGCTCTCCCAGCGGTCTACATCACCGTCGGGATAGTTTTAAAATCCCGATGCCGTCAAAACCCGTCGAGATAAAAACTAACCCCAACGGTTCAAAAGATCGTCGGGCAGATCATAAATGCCAACACTCGGCCATCGAGTGAAAGCTTAACTCTCGACAGACGGGTGTCGGGTTAACCTACCAATTCCAACGACCAAACATCGGGCTCTGATCCTCTTTCCTGACGGCTTCCTTTAGGGTCGGGGAAGCACCCAATTCTTATCCGTTGAGAATTCTTTTTTCCTACGGCAAGGCTTCCTAACCGTCGGGAAAGGTTTCCCCAATGATGTTACCCTGATGGTGTTGCTGGTGACTTCTTTGTCGTCAGGAAAGGTTCGCCCGACGGTAATTGTTACTTCTCCCGACGCCCTCGATCGTCAGGATTCAACCAAATTCTTGTAGTGATCGTTTAGCACGCAAAAACTATCTATCTGCGAATTTGATTAGCATGATCAGAACGCAAGGATGCGTCGAGTATCCAATACCGCGCGATCATCTAGCAAGCGAGTACCTACGCAATCATGCAGCCAACGCCACACGATCGTGTAAAAAACTCTACACAATCGTATAAAAATCTCTACACGATCATGCATCATTAGCTAGTTTAGCAAATGTTATATGATTGTGTAGTAAACTCTACATGATCACATAACAAAAGCTATCCGATCGTTTAACTTTGTAAAATTTAAAGAAAGCCTTAAAATGAGAATTCTATCTTGAAACATCAATCAACAATTCATCCACAAACATTTATTACATAAACGCAATGCAAAGAAGAAAAAAAACTCACCAGTGCTGTAAACGAATTAGATGAAGAAACATACACTTACAAACACAAAAATTAGAAGAAAAAAATCGTACCGTGGTCGAGGAAGAAGATCACAACGTTTGACGAGAAAGAAAGAAAAACAACGTTCAGCGAGGAAGAAGATCAATGCATTCGACGAGGAAGAAAGGAGAACAGAGTTCAGCGAGCGCAGCAAATCAAATTTGAAGAAAAGGAAAATCGGCAAGAAGGAAAATCATGGTGTAAATAAGGAGATAAGGAAAATCAATACGGTGTTTGTAATTTGAGAATGACGAGGAGGAAAATCACAGCATCAACGAAGAAGCAGAGTCTAGCGAGCGCGACAAATGAAAATTCAAAAAAAGGAAAATTGACAAGGAAGAAGGGTATTTTTGGAAATTTAGAAAAAAAGGAAAACTAGAATTTGTTTTTGCTATAAAGTGTAAATATTATTGTTTTTTTTTTCCTTATTTATAAGAATTTCCCTTCTAAAAAATTGTAATTTTAACCATATCTCGATATGTTTGAATTTGCATTAAATATGGTAAATATCTAGGAAACTTTTCATCTTCTACCTTTTAATCTCTCTTCTTTATCTTCTCCAAAATCCTTCCTCTACAACTTCCCTTTACCAATTTGCTTTCTAATCGCTAACAAGATAAAAAGAGGAAGATCAACGATTTTCTCTCCTCTAGTGCTTACTCTTTCTGGCCATTTCCAATCTCGAATTTTGGATGCCTTTCTTTTACGACTCTATAATTGTTCTTTGCCAAAACAAAAAAAAGAAGTTAAAAAAACCAATTTTTTTTCATTGAAACCTGGTCGGGTTTCATAGGTTAAGAATGGGGCCAACACTAGGGCACATGGAGACCACTCACGCGGGCTATCTCTGGGTTAACCTGTTCTGTTTTTAGCCTAGTGGCAGCTTGGCCGGGTTATTCAACTGGCCCTACTTTTTTTTAATTGATTTTTGTAATTCTTGAATTTTCCATCTATTATAATACTATTTTTTTTTTTTTAACAAATTGGATTTGTTTTGAAGGTTTTTTAAATGAAATAAAAAAAAAAAACTCGTAAAATTAAAAAGGAAAAATGGTTGATGGATAGATTTGACTCTTCAAATCAATAAATTAGTTAATTTTAAAATATGACAAAGTTAGGGAAAAGAAGGGAAAAAAATTCTTTTTAAATAGGTAAAAAAAATGTGAATACAACCTATTCCTAAATTACAAGATTTTGAAAACATAAAATATTAATCTAATCTATTTCTAAATTTAAAAAAATGATTTTGAAAAAAAAAATTAAAAAAATAAAAGGAAGATGAAAAGACTAATTGCATGAGGAATAATGACATGCGTGAAAAAAAGAAAAAAAGAAAAAAAAGGTTGAAAAGTCACACTTACACGTGTCTACATGAGAGAAAAAAGAGATCGCTTTAAATTAATTTTAATTATCTACTGGAAAAAATGTAAATTTAAATATGTTTTGTTATTTTTGAATATATGTGCATTAAATATTGCGTATATCTATAAACTCTTTATTCTATTCCTTCTTCTTCAAGATCCTTCCTCTGCAACATCCTTTTTCCATTTTTTTTTCTAATTGCCGGCAAGATCTCTAATCGCCACCTGAGTATAGAATCATTTGCACCGGTCCCAGGTCACCTCCTACCTCACCTGGTATTTTACTTTCCTAAATCGACCAGAGACAGGGTCGCTTGCTCGAGTATGGGACTAAGGCAATGTCCAGATTAGGGATCTTGGTTGAGTTGGATTTGGTTGAAAGATTATTTGAGTTGTAAATTTTCTTATTAAAAAATGAACTAACTCAAAACTTTATTGGAAAGTTTTGGGTTGGATTAGTTCGAGTTAATCATGTTATTTATTTGAAATTTCCTTCTAAAAATAAGGAAAACATACCTATGTATAAATTAAATTTAATTATTTTTATATATTAAATTAAGATTAACAATTTCAATTTATATAATGAAAATTTTATTTCTAAAGTGAACCTATTTTTAAGAGTGATTAAAGAATAAATTATTAAAAAATAAAATATTGGGATTAAATAATATTAAAATCAATATATGTATAAATAATTGTGTTATAAATAATAAAAAATATATATTTAAAAGTTAATAATAAATTTGGGTTGGTTCAGGTTTGTTTGGATTATATTAGGTGAACTCATGAATCAACCCAACCCATAAAATTTTCATTTATTTGAACTCAATTCAATCCATGATAACCTAACCCAAACCGTACGGATTGAGTTGGATTAATAGATTTTTCTGAATCATCGAATTTTTTGAATACTCCTAGTCCGAATTAGCATGGTCTTGTGCGCATCCTACCCTAGTTTTTCATCCCTGGTGTGTAGCCGGTACCTGGCGGCTTCATATACGTGAGGGGTCCAAAAAAAAACTTGTTTCTTTTTAAAGAGTCCTCTTTTCCAAATCAAAACTTTGAATGGTCCAAAAATGTCGATTTCCTTTTATCTCTTTTAAATCTTACTTTTCTTTTTATATATTATCAATTTCTTTTTTTTAGTTGGATTTTTCTAATGGATCTAAGTTGGCTTTAATTAGTTTTGTAATTGAAAACATATTGAATTTAATTAGATTGTCACCAATTTGTTTTTAATTAATATTTCTAATTTAGAATATTAAAATCTAAATTTAGTTTAATTTGAACTTTCTAAATTGAATTTCAATTTAGTTTAATTTGAACAAAAAAAAGTTTGATTTTAATTAAATCTTTTTAGGTAGATTTAAAATTTAGACTTTAAGATCCTCGGTAACTATTTCATTTTTTTTTAAAAGAAAATCAAGTCTATTGATATTACTTATACATCCAAATTTTTTCTCTAAAAAAGTAACCTTTAAAAACTTACTTTTGCTTTTGAAATTTGGTTAAAAAGATGCAAATCATTATACGAAATAAAGAGGAAATTGGTAACATTTTGAAAAATCAAAAACAAAAACCAAATGATTTAAGTTCTTCATACTTCAATGTATGAGACATAGTGATTCCTGTCAACTGTCCCCCAATATACGAACTTTCATTCTCATTCCAATCACCTCCATATCGAATAAGTAAACACTTTTCTGTCATCCTACAAAGCAAGAGAACATTTGTCATTAAGTTATACAAGCAATTACCTTCAAAATACAAAAACCAAATGGTTACCAATGATGTTTGTTTCTTCTTATAAAAAGGAAAAACAAAACAAAATTCAAATACCTACCAATTACATTTTTCCCAAACTCAATAATCTAAAAATATAAGACAAAATCCAAACTACCAATCAACCAAGTCTTAAATATTTATGGACATTTAGGATGCTGAGTGGGTTATAATAGTCCGTATTTATTATAGTTTGTGGGTTATAATAATAATAGTATGTGTTTGGAGTGCAGGTCATTATATTCTGTGCTTGGGTACCCAGCATCACTTAGATAATAATATCTTATACAATGTCCAATTGTATCAAATCATAACTATTGAGTACTACGATATACGACAAGAAGTTGTGTGTGTAAGTTGTTACCCTTCGAAACCTTCAATCCGTTAAGTCGTGATATTGCATCTCTAAGCACACGAGAATCAGCTGCAAAACCTTCTGATCCAAGTAAGACAAATATGAAATCGCCATTCGTGTCACAAACACCAAGAACATTCATGGCGATTTCACCCGTCCTCATCAACTTGGTTGATCAATGGCACCCATGTTGACCTTTATGTACATACCATCTAACGCACCTAGATAATCCTATGCAAACACAACATATGAAATATTCATATACATAAGTTATCTAAACTAGACACGGGTAGCGTGCCAACATTTGCTTAGTTTCACTATACCTCAAACTATCTCCATCTCGGATCTGTACAGCAGGTTGTGATTGACAAAGGTTTTTTCAACAGTACTTCATGTAATCGTAAAACAGCATTGAGAACAGAGTTGAAATGCCTAGAAACTATTTTACCAGACCTAACAAACTGTCTACAAACTACTTTGTTCTTAGCATCGTGGCCTAAGATGTTCAGGAACATGGCGACCATCGCCTCAACATCTACAACTTCTGTTCCCACTAATTAGCCAGTTGTCCTTAATAAAGTACATAAAATGGTAAAATATCTTTTATTCATTCGTGTGCTTTCATGACAACTTAAATCAAACTCATGGATTAGTCGAAAGTATGTTAATTGCCTAATATGATGTCTAGTGTGATGTGGTGGGTATTCTATCCTCCTGTAGTCGTTGAGTAATAGCTCTAGTGTTAGCAGAAATTGACGTTGGGTAGTTGTGAACACCATTAGTATGGTTACTACTTCTTAGGGGTCCATTATACCATAGATTACGAAAATTAGCTCCTGAAACATTTATTCATGAGTGGTTTTTGAAATTTATGCAAAATTTAATTTTAACTTCAAACTAATGTACTTTTAATCTAAACAAGAATATTCTTATCATGGAATTTTAAGTACATACAAAATTGTATTATATAGCTTAGTAATAGTAGTAATAGTGACTTACAATACTTTTTAATGTTTAACATTAAGATTAAAATTTTTATCTAAATTTAGAGTGCAACGGGATGAAATTGAAAGTTTGAAGTAAAAATGCATATTTTTTTCTTTTCTCTCTTTTCTACTTCTTTAAAAAAATAAGTTTAAATCGTTATCTATGGACTTTTAAGTTTGTTCATCTTAATCCTTAAAGACAATTATTCATAGTTGTTACTTTACTTTTAATTTATCAATAAAAAATGTTGTTTGCATTTTTATCAAATATATCCAATCCTACCAAATGAAGCAATCAAATGGTATTATTAACATTTGCTGCTAATCACTAGCATGCTTTAACCAATAGATAAGTGCAAGCCCTACAAACTTTTTTTTTTTTTTTTTTGTATTAATCAACAATAACCATATTCAATTTCTTGCAACGTCTCGAATAATTTCATTTTTTTAATATGAACATGGAAATTAAAATTCTCATTGATAAAATCGTCTTGATTTTAGTAGGTTTCATTTTAGGCTCGTGATCAAATCTTAAGTTTTAAATGAAAAATAAATCAAAAAAGAAAAATGTGATGAAGCCTAACAAGTATTTAGGAAGAAAATCAAGCCTTTTAAGAATGAAAATTGTTGTAATAAAAGAACAGCAAAAGCATAATTAATATATAACTAAATTATTTTAAGAATTTAAGTTTTGTATCAACAAACACTTCAAATATACAGGATGAAATTTGAGGAGAAGAAAGCACCCATGTACAAATTAAGGAAAAGCAAATAAATCCCATAGTTTACACGGTTTTAGTTGTTGATAGAAGAAATTGGATGAAATTTGAGAAAAGAAGAAGTACAGATTAGGTTTCACCCGACCTAGAACATTTGAAAGAAAAGATTTTAAATCTACCAACCATAGAAATAAACAAGAAAATAGTGAGATAAATAGTACGAACACAGACAATAAACAGAGAAAGGAAAAGACTACCAAGAAGGATACAAAAGAAAAGAAAATTGAGACAAAGAAGAGTACCACCTTATGTACGATAGAAGGAAATGTAAAACTTCGCTTATTCTCTAATAAGTTGAACATTATGATAATAAATAAACAGATGCTTTAATAATAACATAAAGAAAAAAGTGAAAGTGACTCAATAGGAGATGTGATAAGCAACACAAAAGAGAGAGAGGGGGAAGAGACTTACCAACAATTGTGTTGTGAAAATGGGGTTGCCCTCGTAGTTGTAAGGAAAAGAAGTCTCATTTATAGAGAAGAGAAGATATTAACATTCTAGATGATGAGTAGGTCATGTTTAGGTGTACTTATGGTAATAAATAAACCTTGGAAACCCCACCTAGTGAAATAAAGTGAATAGTATACCATTGATGTGAACCAAAGAAACCACTATTGTCAATCACATCAGGTGAAGTGACTTAACAATGAATAAAGTATTATACAAATCACTACTTGCAATCAAACTAGAATAAACCAAACAAGAACAACTTGGGAAGCAAACAAGAATAATAACATAGTTGCAATGAGATTGGAAGAAGAAAAAATAAATAAATAAAATAAAATAAAATAAACAAGGAAGCCAACAAACAATTAACTATCCTAGTATTATGCTTAGACGGTAAGAACCAACCTCATAGCAACAAAATTCTTTCCTAAGTCATTCTGAATTTTGGATAATATGATGTACTATGGTAAATCAGATACATTGATCATTAGAGTCAATGCAAAAACAATCATTGAAATAGTAGCAGAGACCAAGAGTAAATAGATAAAGAAACAAGGAGTAAGGGACGGATAATCAAAGATCAAGAAGATAGCATACCTATGACCTATAATCGAAGACCAAGAAAGAGAATCACATCATGGAAATAGCATTATAATCAACATTTATAACAGTTATTGAAATTGCAGCAGAGACTAAAAGTAAATGGATAAAGGAATAAGGAGTAAGGGACTGCAATCAGAGACTAAGAAGATAATATACCTTTGACCTATAATCAGAGACCAAAAAAGAGAATCACATCATTGAAATAGCATTGTAATCAATGTTTATAACAATCATTGAAATAGTAGCAGAGACCAAGAGTAAACAGATAAAGAAACAAGGAGTAAGGTACCAATAATCAGAGACCAAGAAGATAGCATACTTTTGACCTATGATCAGAGGCCAAGAAAGAGAATCACATAATGGAAATAGCATTGTAATCAATGTTTAAACAATGATAAAAAAATGAATAGGGACCGATAATCAGAGACCAAGAACAGGTAAAGAAAAATGTAAATACAACTATAATCAGTGTTTATACAGTGACCAATTATTAGAGACCAAGAACAGATAAAGAATCTCAAGGAAATACAATTATAACCAATGTTTATACAGTGACATACAATTATCAAAGACCAAGATCTAAACACTGAAATCATGCATAGAGCAAATAATCAGAATAAGCTGAAAAGATATGTAAAAAAAATAAGCTTACATTTGTCAACAAAATGAAGGAAACAAAATTACAATGACTCATCATCGACTGGTGAAGAGAAAGAAGACTTGTCATTTGATCTGGTAACCCTACCAAGATCTGAACACTATCCTCCATCCCCTACCATGCTCCAAACGAGGATCTCCATCCCCTACCAAGCAAGATCTGAGCTCAACATGGTTTTAGGATTTCGGACTCAGATAGACAGAAGGGACAACACAAAAGATTGGAGAACCAAAAGAAACGACAAGGTGAAACCTTCGTTTGAAGCAACAAGATAAAAAAGAACGGGAGTGGTGTTCAGAACGGCAAGATGAAAGAGGAAGCCAAAAGAAAGGGTTACGGATCTAGAGAAAAACACAAATCTAAACTACCAAACATACCGTAGTCTAGATCTGCGTAAGGTTTCTTCAAATCCGACCAAAGCAATAACAGTTGATCGACAGGAACGGAGAAGAGGAAGCTCCAAAACCCACCAGAAACAACGCCGATCGGGAACAATGACGAAGCCCTAAGAAGAAGAAATGGAAGGAAACGAGACGAGGGAAATAATACAAACAAACAAAATAATCGGAGTAAGTAAAACGGGAGAATGTATAACAATGGTTTGTAGGTTAAGTGGGAACAAAGAAGAGGAAGCTCCAAAACCCACCGGAAACGAATCAAAACGAGAACCATGGCAAGACCCTAAGGAAAAAAGAACTAAAGAGAGAGATGGAATGAAACGAGATGGAGGAAATAATACAAACAAGTAAAATAATCGAAGTAAACAAAATGGGAGAGTGCTGGAACAATGATATATTGATGAATTGTGGGTTAAGTGGAATTTGGGCTCCAACTATTTACTTGGATGATCTATAATAGCCCACCAGCCCAACTCCAAATAGGGGACCCAAACGCCCCCTTAGAGACTATTTAAGAACCCGTAATAGAATGAGTCTAAATTGTATGATGAGTTACAATACCATATTTGAATTGAATGATTTGAACTCAACTTGTAATATTAGACTCAATCCATTCCAAGAGTTTTTAATCCAACCCTCTTTCTCACCATTTTCTCGTTTCACAATCTCATTTTCGTTTCAACCTCGGTTCCTCATACATTCCAACATTTCTCTAATTCTCAATAATCCTAATTACATTCCAATCTCTAAAACAATCCCTTAAAACACTAGAAAGGGAAGAAGAGGAATAGAGCAAAGTATTAGGTTTGTATGGTTCTACACAATAGTGAGTAATTCTCTTGTACAACTCCTAAAAATCACAATACTTCATGCAAACAAGAATAATAAAAAATCAATGTACCATAAATTATAATCATAACTAATAGTCAATCATTCTTCCCATCCCATTCTATTCCATCAAAAATAAATAAAACAAACTAAATCATTTTGCATTTCAATTTCAATTCTTGTCCATAAGGAATTAAAACAAGATCTCCATATGTATGCATCAAAACATTAAGGGAAGAAAGTTCACAGGCTTAAATACGTCTCTACAACATAATCAACACACAACTGTTGGTTGAATTTAATTTTCTTCATGCAGCAGCTAACAATTCAATTCTAACAATGCCTCTTTCCTTCAGTTCAAACACAGCCATTAGTCAAAGCTAGAGTTCAAGAATTTCAGTAATTCATTTCTTTTGTTTTCTTCAGCTTTGTCTTCCTTTGATTTGTCAAGTTTCAACAAAATCTGCAATAACAACAATTCATGAAAACTATATTATCGAAAATACTCTATAAGCTGTTCTCTTCTCACCAACCACTGTTAAGTTATGCTACCCGACTTTTTTCAAAGTCATTCTTAATTCTCCTAGACCTGTTGAATATGAGTGACAAGTGCTTTTGGTCAAGGCAAAAGTGTTCTCAGCATTGTCAAAAGCACTCCAAAACATGGGCAAAAACAACTAAGAGATTGGATCTTTCACCTTTTTGCCAGAGACAGCACTCCGCCGTGTACCATCATCCTTCTCCCGTGCTAAAAACTGTTAAATAGATGAAGTGACTGTGAAGTTGAGATAAGACATGTCAAGAAAGAAAGATAATTGCAAAATAAACAAAGCTGTGAAGGGAACCTTAGACAGCTGCACAGGGCTACTACTCTCTTCTGGTTGTTTCTATACATCGACTCCGAATGCCAGGACAAATCCGCATAACAAACCATTCAAGGCAAGTCAATCAACAGCCCGATCATCATGCCACAGACCCCAACTCCAATTTCAAAGAATCAATCAGTAAATAGTCATAGAACATCTCACATCATATCTAATTTAGAAACCCCTCCGAAAACAAAATCAACTATCGATGCAGTCTAAAGATTCGTATGACTAAAAACAATAAGATCATTTGGCAAATAGATCAATACTTTCAGCTTTATTCTAAAGATTGCATGGCTTATCAGACTGGCTCAAAACTTTAGCCTGAAAGCTTATGTCTTCTTTAGATTATAAGTGGTTAAGGACTTTTATACATGAGGATTCTGCCTCGATGATGCTTGGAGTCTTTGTGCCTCCTTTAATGATTAGAAGAATAATATTATGCTGATACTTATTCAGGCTATGATTGATTCTACTACCAAGGACTAAAAATACATTGAAGATAGAAACTCAAATGACTTAATAAGATTTTCATTGGAGAGTGCACCTCTTCGGAAAGAACTTTTTTTAGACATTGAATACATGTATTAGAAGCTAGATCGACTTTATCATAATATGTTCTGAAATAATATGTCAATAGGAGTCTTTTATCTAAATAATATGTCAATAGGATGTAGATAGAGTAAAAGCCATGATGCATAGAGGTTATTTCCATGGTATTTCTCAGTTCATCGAAAGTATAGCATTACAGCAACAAAGGCAAAATAGTATGCTTATGAAGAAAAGCGGGGGAAGGGAGGGGAAATACTAGAATAGCACACAAACAGGGTAGTGGTCTACCTCTTTAGCTTTATGTTTACGCCTCTTATGGTGATGACTCCTACTTCGCTCCCTCTCCTTATCCTAAGATGCACAGAGAGAGAGAGAGAGAATAACAATAACAAGGTGTAAACTACAAAGCCCAATAGAAAAAATATTATATAAAAACATCTACCCTCTTTGCTCTATCATTCCTCTTATGCCGCTTTGAACGGCCAGACGTTTCAGGTTCGCTTTGAGAAGAGCTATTGGTTCTACATGTGCATAAAAGAACAGGTAAGAATTATCTTGGGTACATAACAAGTGCTATGCAAAAATACTTGACTAGAAAAGCAGCAACACCACTCACTGAGACAAGATTTTGAAAAGTAAAAATTAGGTTATAAATTAGCCCCTGTTTCATAACCATTTCAGTTTTAGTATTTTGCTTTTGAAATTCATGTTTGTTTTCTTCCAATTTATCAATTATGATTTTCATCTGCAATAAAGAAATTCTTGAATGCCTAGTCAAATTTCAAAAACAAAAACGAGTTTTTGAAAACTAATCTCCCAATCTTTGTCGAACTCTTATCAACAACAACCAAACAACCAAGGTAACAAAAGATCAGAAACAACTACGGAACAGCATGATACGAGAGAAAGTATTCAAGTTGCTGAGGTTTACCGGGAGTAATCAGATTCGGAGTCGGAGGAAGAGAGAGAATCAGAGGAGGAGCGGCGGTGCCTGCGATGGCGTTTAGAATGAGAGCGAGACTTCTTACGAACCCTAAGCGTGTCCCGATCCTTTTCACGGCGAGCTCTCCGGCGACGGCGACGGCGAGAAGACGAAGAAGATGAATCAGAAGTGTAAGATGTCGCAGACGAAGATGAGGCCGCCATTGATCAGCAATATACTACAAGTTACAGTGAGGATATATAATCATCTGATAGAGCACAAAATTACTCAGAAATCAAAGGAACCCATTCAACTCAAAGAAAAATCAGTATCAATGGCATCATAGCAGCAATATATTAGTTTTATACATGACTTGCAATCATATCATTGCTAACTATCCTTTCCTATTCCTCAAATTGTTGGATCCGCAAGTCAAGCTACAAGACTAGAGCAAACCACAATCAATTTGAAACATAGAAATATAATACACCAAAAAATCCAAAAAGAAACACAAACAGGAAAAAAAAAAAAAAAAGCAAAACGAAACCCTAGATCGATCAGAAGAAAACGAAAAATACCCCCAAAATTTTAAAAAGGAAACGCTAAAAAAGCAAAACAAAACCCTAGATCGAGCAGGAGAAAACGAAATTACACCGAAAATGAAACAAAAAAGAAAAAAGAAAAAGAAGAAGAAGAAGATACCTACGAGTAAGGGAGAGTTGTCTTTCACTAAGCAAACCCTCGATGTAAGCTTATTAACGATGCTGGTCAAATTTTTCAAATATATTATTATTATTATTATTAGGTTAATTTAAAAAAAAAACGCCCCCGAATTTTTTTTCCTTAGATCAAAAATATCTTTCAAGTTTCAAATTTTTAAAAATATCCTTTAACATTAAAGAAAGAATGGTTTAAATAATATTCTTGTCGTTAATTTTAGATGAAAATTATTAAAGTTTTATTTTAAAATATTCATAGACTTTCAAAACGTTTAAAAAATACACTTAATTTAATAAAAGTTCAAAAATATCTTCACAGTTAGTATTAAACAAAATAGTTAATTTTTCAAGACAAAAATGACTTTAAAAATTTTTAAGAAAATTAAAAATGCTTCTATTGATCAATTTATTTAAAGTGTTTTTGAGTTCAAAAAAATCAATTTTAAAATAAATTACACAGATATCCTCACTTTTTTCACATAAGTACTCTTATATTTCTCTTAATTTTTCAATTCTTAGCTTACACCAATGTTCTCAACAACTAAAATAAAAACAAAAATCATAAAATTTCACAAAATTCCAAAATCAAAATCTCATCTTGAAACATACCAAAACAATAAATAGAAATAAAAAAGTATTTGATTATTTATTGTACATATAGATACTCTCATATTTCTCTTAACTTTCCAATTCTTAGCTTATACCAATTTTCTCAATAAACAAAACATACCAAAATGTTGCGGCATTGAAGGCCCCTTCACGAAGCGCCTTGAAGAGCAAATTGAAAGGAGTGCCTCTTCATGCACACGTATCAAATGGAGAGCGATGTGGCACCACAAGACAAGATTGCATGTTTGTGTAGCAAACTATCTCTATGAATGACGTGGGGCACAAGTGTTGTAGCACTTGCGCAACGTCATGTCTCCTTTTGCTCGATTTCACCGTTTTGCCTCCTATTGCTTGATAATTGTTTTATTTAAACCCGAATTGCATATGAAACGTCCCAACGACTTTTTTTGCTCGATAACCTATCTAAGAGCTAAAATAAATATTAAATTCCTAAGAACCAACATGATTTAGGCTGATACTTTTTTATTTGACTATTTATTGTTTTGGTATGTTTCAAGAGAAGATTTTGATTTTGGAGCTTTGTGAAATTTTGTGATATTTTATGTTATAACTTAAAATTTTGGTTTTTATTTTAGTTGTTGAGAAAATTTATATAAGCTAAGAATTGGAAAATTAAAAGAAATACGAGAGTAGCTATACAAAAAAAAATGAGGATAACTATATAATTTAGTTTAAAATTGGTTTTTTTCGAACCTAAAAAAACTTCAAATAAATTGATCGGTAAGAGTATTTTTTTTTAATTTTTAAAGTTATTTTTGTTACAAAGACTTAATGGTTTTATTTAAATACTAATGGTGGAGGTACTTTTGAACGTTTATTAAGTACGTTAAAGATATTTTTGAAATATTTTAAAAATTCAGAGATATTTTTAAAACAAAACTTTAATGGTTTCCATCTAAAACTAACGACAAGGGTATTGTTTGAATTCTTTTTGAAAATTTAAGGATATTTTTTAAACTTTTGAAATTTATTTTTTATACAAAGTGTTATTCAGGGGCATTTTTTTTTTTTTAATATAATTTAACCTTCTTCTTCTTATTATTATTATTTTCTTTTTTTAGGTCACATGTGTTTTTTTAAACATTGCTAGTGTTTTTACACGTGCATAAAAATATTCAAAATCTTTTTTTATGAAATATTATTTAATATAATTATTTTCCAATATTATCAATTTTATGAAGTACTAAACAAACTATATATTTAAGTATATTTATGAATTAGTATACGTATTTAGTTGTTTATTTTCGAGTGTTTCCTCAATTTTGTTCGAATAATGATTTCAATTTAATCGTTTATTATTAACATTGGTTTTATCTAAAGCAAGTATAAACTTACTTAGAGAATTAGGAAAAAGAAAATAGAGGAAAAAA
The DNA here is from genome assembly GCF_027475165.1 of Benincasa hispida. Lineage (NCBI taxonomy): Eukaryota > Viridiplantae > Streptophyta > Magnoliopsida > Cucurbitales > Cucurbitaceae > Benincasa > Benincasa hispida. Next base: position 68,846,771 of record NC_143479.1, on the reverse strand, counting down.
AAACTTATTTAAGAGTTTTTTTTACTCTTAAATGAGGAGGTTAAATTGAAAAATGTTTAAAGGCTACCTAAACCTAAAATTTTGCTATGTAATAAAATCAAATTGAAAAAACCAGTCAAACAGATAGATAAACACACTTCACATGTTAAATTTTTTCTATTAGAATTCGACTTACCATCCTTTTTAACTCTACAAAAATTGAACTAAAAAGCCTATACAATTAATTTATATTTTAATTATAAAATAAAAATACACACAAAGTGAAGAGCAAATTCCATAACAAAAAGATGAAAACGAAGAATTGATGATGTAAAATAATAATAAAATAGATATTTCATAGATCATTCCTAAAAGATGTCCCAACTTTGTCGTATTCATTTAAAACTTAAATTCAATAGTTTCAGGCTTTTGTAATTTTTAGAAACATTTATGTCCGTTTATTTTGAATTTTCCAAAATTTTATAAATTGAAAGAGTATATATATATATATATATATATATATATATATATATATAATCAATTATTTTTGGGTAAGGACAAAATGGAAAATTTTTCCTTTTATATATGAAATTTTATAATTTGATGCACCTTAACCAACATCTATATACAAATAAATATTAACATATTTAGTTATAATGACTAAACTCAAATATTGAGATCAAGGAGTGGGCCCTGATCCTATTGATAATGAGTGGGTCCAAATAATTCAATCGAGATAGTTGCTGAATCATACCACATAGTTCCAGCAAAAGCTGCAAAAAATATTTGGAGTTTTTTTTTTTTTCTCATTTTTGAATCATGCATCTATATTGAAGTTTAACTTTCAACTTCTAATAATTTAATTGATTGAAAATTTTAAATTACTTGAGAAATAAATAGGAACGAAAAATTTTTAGTTTCAAATTTTCGATTTCTAATGATTTAAATAATGGTTGAATTATTCTAATTACTTAAGAATTGATAAATAGAAAAGAAGAACAAATTTTAAGATCTACTAGACTAAAAAATTTCAAAAAAGAAAAAAAATCATAAGTGAATCAAATTAAACTCTATTGTGTACAATTAAAAAATAATTATATATATATATATAAATTAATGGAGAAGCAATTAATTGGTGATTTATTAAGAAAAGGAAGTAAATTAAAGAAACAAAAAGGTCCAAACCCAAACTCTAAAAAAAAAAAGAAAAAAAATGGAAGAATTGCAAACAAATGTAACCATAAAAAGAAAAAAGAAGAAAATATTTTCTTCCACTATATAGAATTAGACCCACACATGAACACACAACTTAAAAGTCTTAAACCACATTAGAGAGACAGAAAAAGGGAAAAAAAGGATTGAGCCAAGCCAGAGAGACGGCCGGCCGCCATTACATAACAAATAAATGTTGAAACAACAAAAAATCAATGAGTAGCTCCGCCCCTTGCAGCGGCGGCGCGGGTTCTGGTCATGCCGGAAACATAAGGAACTCCGGTAGACTTAATCCAACTATCCCCTCTAAGAAACCTTCCGGCAGTAAAATCTACAGCATGTTGTGGTGTAATTGTCTTAATCCCTCTCCATTTCACCCTCTTTGATTTATCAGATCCTGGCCCATAATTATTATACTCTGTGTAAAAACATGTCTTCAAGCCCCAATCTCCAGCCCATGGCAACCAACCTTCAGGCTGAATCAAGTCACCAATGTATGATTCCATGATGATTGTTCTAGAATATTCCTTCCATGGTCGTCCAAGGAAGGATCGGAACTGCTTTTGCACTGGGGCGAGGTCGGCGTCGGCCTTGAAGGAACTGTTTTGGATAATGAGGGCGGATGGTTGGCGGCGCTCCTTGCGTCCATGTGCCGTGACGATGCATTGCTGGTTTGGAAGTGGCTTGCGGACTAGGAAGGTGCAGCTTTGGAAGACGGCCGCTGCGTCGCCGAAGACGAAGTCGATGGTACCGGAGATGGTGCAATCGCGGTAGAATTGACGCATGGTGTGGACGTAGAGAGTGTCTTGGTAACCATGCATTTCGCAGTTGTAGAATACGGCTTTGTCGGCTTGGACTCTTAATGCGACGGCTTGATGCTTATGTGGCCCTGCCGTGTTCTCGAACCCGATGTCTCTTGCCATGAAGTGCTCTGCTGTCACAGCTATATACAACACACAAATCAAACAGTTAATCTCTCGTTGAATATCGAATTATAAGAACTAAATTTGAAGGATACTCACCAACAGTTGCAGTTTTGAAGGTGGGTGTGCCATCAATAAAGTTCTTGCTTCCAGTGATAATGGTCTTTTTAGGGCCATCACCAATGAGCATCAAATGGGTGAGGGATTTTTTAATCATGAGATATTCCTTATACACTCCTTGCTTGATATGAATCACATAAGTTGCATTGTTCTTCCTCTTTGGAACTTTGTCAAGAGCCTCTTGAATAGTCCTGAACTGACCACTTCCATCCTTAGCCACCACAACATTGGGCTTCACTCTTGTCCCGGCAGCTAGGAGTCGTCGCATCCCAGGGTTCGCCCAATCGGGGTAATCATCGTGTCCAAGAACCGGAATCTCAAGAAGTCGCCTTCGGCTAATCCCTGGAATCTGCAACTCTGTCAACATGGACGAGATCTGCGACACCATCGCCAACCCATTGCTGCTCAACTTCATCGACGTCTTCAATGCCTTCTTCATTTTCTCTGCTGCATTTCCTGTTGTGTTCTCAAACCCATCCAAGCAAGTTTCCTAAACCAATACAAACATTGAACATAAATCATAAATTTACTTTAAGGAGCTTAAACATTTAACCTGAACTACATTACCTGATAAGTAATGGTAGCGCTGAGCCAGATCTTAATATCAATCAACATCTCATCGAGTTTACTAATATCAAACTCGCCGAGCTTGTTCATCGAGTATTTAAGCTCATCAACGGCAAAATCCATGAGCTCTTTACAACCAGCAAGGGCTTTGGAGGTTCTAGGGTCTTTCTCAATCTCTTTCAAGGTGACAGATTTATTAGCAGCAGCTTGGATCAACTTCATGGCAGCTTTGAAGCCAGCTTGAACCAATTCCTTTGGATCTGAAGAGTTGTTACCAGCAGCCTTGAGACTAGCAACACATTCTTGTTTATAGTCAGTAGGTTGACAAATGGCTTTAATGGCTTTCACTGAAGCAGATATTTCATGAGACTTGCTCCCAATGGCCGGATCGCTCGTTTCCCCTTGGTTTAGGTTAACACCAACTGTCACCGCCACCACCATCGCCACTAGTAACATGGACGAGACGCCGATGATGGCATATCTTTTCTTGTTCTGAGCATCATCATCCCCATAACTCATTTTGTCCTAAACAAAAAAAAGAACTCTTTTTTTTTTTTTCTTTTTTCTCTTCGAATGACCAAAAAAGGTTTTTTTTTTCCTTCTTTTTTTTTAAAAATAAAGTATCTCCCTTTAGAAATCAAGGAGAGGTTGAAAAATAATTAAAAGAATGAAAAAAAAAGGGAGGGTTTTTTTTTTTTTAGCTAGTTGGGGACCTTCCTCTTAGGAGCCCCCTCTAGAGTGTGGGTTTGAAGAGATTGTGAGAAGGTGAAGGATTTATATAGGGAGAAGCAAAAGGTTTTGTTTGGAAAAGTTAGTTATAACTGTCATCTAAACTTGTGGCTAAAATGACCTGAAGAGAGGGAGTCAAAGAGGAGACATAAAAGGGGTTGGTTTGTTTTTGTTTACTAAAAATTGAAAGGTTAATAACCAACCAATTTGTGAGGCTGCCCTTGTCTTCAGCTATATTTCAATTTTCAAAATAAACCCAAAGGAATATATTTAAATATAACATGTTTATATTCTTCTTTTTTTAGAAAAATTAAACATGATACTTGTTATAATATTAAAGAGCTCTCTTGGCCTAAAAATTTATAATAAAAAGGTGAATATATTTGATGGGGTTAATTATCTCAATTTGTGATTTTGATTTAATACGATATGCTATAAGTTTAGAATATTAAGATATTGGACCAATCTAACTATAGAATATTATTCTATAATAATGGATGCATTTGGTTAGCAAATTGAAAGACATATTAATTTGAAGATAAAAAAGATTTATTAAAAAAATAATTGTATTTCATATTGGCGGATTTTAAAATTGAATTTTATTTTAAATAGGTTTGAAAATATATTTATAATCATAATAGAGTTACTAAAAGGAATATATATTAAGTTAAATCTAAACTATTATAAATAAATTTACTACCATGTGTTTTCTTTTTATCATTTATGTCACAAGTTATTTATAATTATTATGTTACAATATCATATAATACATAGTATACTATGTATGTATATTTTAGTTTAACGTAAAGTAAATGAGTTTATAATATTAAATACTATATTTATCAAAAATAAAATCATGCTCTTAATGTAGTTTTGTGTTTTAAAATTTGAAATTCAAAATTTAGATATATTTTTTCAAAATATTATTTTGAAAATTTCCACTTTCAAATAGTTGGTTTTGTAAATCTCAAACCACAAAATTCAAACGGAATACCCCTAGTTTCGTGGGAGGTAAGCTTATATTTCTAATGACGTAATAAATGTGGGAAATTTATTTATGTGGGTTACATTTTGTATCAATGGCATCAATGTATATAACTTGAAGTTTCTAATTTTGTTTTTTTTTTAAAAAAGGGAAAATTCTTATTTGTGTTCAAAAGGCCTACAACTTTAATTAAAATATATACTCTAAATTTTTATTTTGTATCTAATAAATATGTATATTATTTTTTTAATAGGTTAAGACCTCTTAGTTACAAAATTGAAGATGAGGCTTATTTGACATTTTGAAAGTTTAAAGGTTTATTAGATTAGTTTTGAATTTTATTGACCTATATGACACAAAATTAAAAGCTTAAACTATCAAACATTTTTTTAATTGTTCAAGAACAAATAGATACATAACTAAAATTTTAAAGACTTAATAACCTAATTTCTTTTACAAGATATATATATATCTTCCAAATCGTCCACCCTAACTATTCACCATTCTCCGTCAAAAGGAGATTTTAGTAAATAACCAAATATAATACTTAACCTAATTTCTTATATATATATATATATATATATATATATATAACAAACTTGGAGCCTAACCATACATGTTCTCCAACTATATCTTCCAAATTGTCTACACTAACAATCCACCCTTCTCCACCAAAAGGAAGTTTTAGTAAATAACCAAATATAACACTTAGACTAAGGATCAAGTTGGTAATTTTTCTTACATCTCCTCTCCTCCCCCAGGTATCATATACACCCCAAAATAAAGAGTTGTACTAGTAGAAAAGTACCTATACCTAACAAAATTAAGTGAATACCTAAAATTATAGTCATTTTACCTAAAATAGTAATAATTTTATTTCTATCTTTCCACATATAACCGAAGAATGGAAAATATTCTTACTTTTTTTAGGTCAAAAGGTCGATAACGAGATCTTGAATCAACTTATTGATCTTATAGTATATCTTAGTATAGAGGATGATACCAAAGGTTTGTATTTATTTATAAACTCTCCTGGTGGATGGGTAATACCTAAAGTAGCTACTTGTGATACTATGTAATTTGTATGACCAGATGTACCAACAATATGCATGGGAGTTACCTAAAAATAGATCACATAAAAAGAATTTAGTAGCTCCTTTTATTTTATTTTATTACGTTAGTAAGAACTTGTATTTTTCATTGGTGTGTAATCAAAATATATTTCTTCTTTTTTCTCCCTAAAATAATGGCGTGTAACTTTAGAATAATTTAAATTCTTAAATACGTTTGTATTAATATGAAGTTAAAATTAGGGATAATGGTAGCAAAAAAATATGCAATTATAGCAAAATTTATATCTAACTTTCGGAGTCTACCAGTGATAGACTATATTGCTAATAGAAATCTATCAATGATATATCTATCACTAATAGGAGTTTATTAATGATAGAGCCTATCATTGATAAATTTTGTCATATTTCTAATTTTTGAAAAATGTTGGTATATACTCCATTATTAACCCTAAAAGTGCTATCGGTTGCAATGACTCTTACAATTATTGTCGGTCTCTAATACAATTTTCAACATTAGTTTTATTTTAGTACTAATTTTTTTTCTTTCTTATCATTCTAATTAATTTAGTTTAGTTGAGTTAAATGTCAAATTAATGTAAGTTATCCAACCTCCTATAGTTCCTTCCTTTGAAAGAATCTCTGTTTGTGGCAAAATGAGAAAAGATTGGAAAATTTTATTGTAGGATGTGATATAAATGTACAAGTACCAAATCCTTATTTACACGTTAAGTTAAAATATATGTATATATTCAATAGATAGAGGCAACAATTGTCATCCCAAACATAGATGTTTGCTTAGCCATTAAATAGGGGTTCCACCCTCTTTGGGTTGAGATTCCTTGATCTATATGGAAGCTCCTTTTGGTACATTCTCACTATGAAAATGAGCTCCAAATTTACTTTGTTGATGTTACTCTTGGTGAATAAAGACATGCATTTATTAAAGGCTTTCTTTACATTTAGGGAACCTCAAATTTTGTTTCACACACACTCTTATCATACATGCTCACAGATGTTCGTAGAACGAAATTTGGCTTGAAGATCATTTTATTTCGATCTCTAAGGCCATCACTAGAAGATGTTTCATCTTTTTCATGACATGTTTGTTTAGTTTAGTTCTTGTGTGTCTATATATATATATATATATATAGCTTATAAAGTTATAAAATTATATAGATATATTTTAGAGTGATTTTAGCGAAGATGGTTTAAATAAAAAACTCAGACAAACCACACGTATTTTCAAAACTCGGAAACTAAAAACGTAGGAAAAATTAAGTTTATTTCCTCCTCTTTCTTACAATGAGTTGGATCTTTCTTAAGTATAATGATTGAATTCTTAATCAAATTTTCAAAAAAATAAAAACAACTTTTTAAAAGCTACCATTTTTAGTTTTCAATATTTGGCTTGGTTCTTTAAACCGTTGGTAAGAAGTAGATAACAAAAAAAAGAAATTTGGGAGTGGAAGTAACATCTATATGCTTAATTTTCAAAAACAAAAACAAAAAACTTGATTACCAGTCAGTTTTTCCCAAAAAGAAAAAAAGAACTATTTCTAAACATTCAAGCAAAACGTGGAAGCGAATTCAAAGCAATGGAAAGTGTAGAGTAAAGGTTAATTGGGACAAAATTTAAATCTTTCAACTTGCAAACTTTCAACGACAAACAAGAATCATAAATCACATATTGTGTAAGAAAACTTATTGGTGATATAATCATCATATTCTTATACATAGTTTTCATTTCCAACCATTGGAAAGAAAAGCATGTCCAAAGATTCAAATTCCTAAACCTATATAATATAACAATGATTAATCAGTTACTCAATCCCAATGTGAACTTAATACCCGTCTTTGGCAACCATGATCGACCGTTGATGAAGCGCTCAGAGGTGAAGAACCTAGCCACAGCAGGGTCTCGAATATCATGGTACCCAGGCCATTTGACCCGACCCGAAAGGGATGCACCAGGTCCATAGTTTTTATACTCTCCATACCACAATGTGCCTAAAGCAAAATTGCCATACCACTCAAGCCATCCTCTAGGTTGTACCAAACCACTCATGTAAGTGTTCAAGAAGACAGTCCTTGAATATAGCTTCCATGGTCTACCAAGATATGTTGGCTGAGTTGCATATATAAAGCTGTCTTGGATTGAAAAACCTGTACTCTGGTGCGGGGATTTTCGACCTTGTGCGGTGATTGTGACCTTCTGGAGTGGGAGTGGAACTCTGGTGTAGATGTTGCATTTTTGGAATACTGCTGCCCCATTGCCAAAAATATAGTCTATGGTGCCGTATATGTTGCATTCCCTGTAAAATTGGCGTAGGGAGTGGACGTAAAGTGTGTCTTGATGGCCTTCGAAGCTGCATCGAAAGAAGGCTGATTGATCGGAGTCGACTCGGAGTGCCACTGCCTGATGGTTTTCCGGTCCAGCCGTGTTGCGAAATGTCATGTCTCTTGCTATGAATCCCTTCCCAGAGACAGCTATAGCCAAAATGTTTATATAGGAAAACATGTCATTCTTAAGCAGAGTCAAAACAGCATCATATGACGAATGATACCTTTGTTTTTCATGATTTAAACAAAAAATAACTAAACTTTACTGAACTAAATGCACATTAAACTACTCACCAACAGTTGCAGTTCTGAAAGTAGTCCATCCCTGAAGAAAATTACGACTTCCCGTCACTATCGTTTCTCCGATACCATCTCCAATAAACATTATGTTGGTTTTCTTTCGCTTCATGTCAATATTTTCTTTGTATATTCCCTTCTTCACATATATGATGTACCTTCTATTGCCATAATTTGGAGCTTCATTTACAGCTTCTGTGATAGAACGGAAATCTCCGCTTCCATCCAAAGCCACGACTGCATCAACATGGATGTTACGTGGATGAGATTTCACGAGCTTGTGCTCGCTATCCATCATCCAATCTGGAAACTCCGAACTATTGGTTTTCTCCATTGTTTCATTACGCGGAGGTTGAAATGGTAAGCTGTGTAATTGAGTGTACAATGCCAAGACATTGCTAATGAGCAGTGTAACTTGCTTCAAACTACCTCTAATGAAACCTACAATATGCCTGTCTGTGCCTTCAAAGCCTTCAAGGCATGTGTCTTGGTTGCTGAGAGCAGCGCTTAGCCATGCTTTTAGATTCCCTTCATCGGGAGCTTCATTTTTGCCTGCACGAATCCTTTTCATCTCAGCTAACGACCAGGCAAGTTCTGACACAGAGAAATCAAGAAGCTCCTTGCAGTCCTCGATCGCCATTTCTTCACGGTAGCTAAACGAGAATGTGCTGAACTTTGTTATAGACTCTATGGCTCGTCTAGCTTCATTAAGAGTTGCTCTAATTGCAGCACTCAAGACAGAACTTGGATTTGAGTTCACACTTCTTCCCATCTCAAGTTGTATGTTCGAAATGCATGAATTTCGATTTTCGATATCTGTACAAATCTGAGAAATCATGGACTGTATACCATTATTTTGCTCATTCGGGTAGATAACATCAATGCAGGAAACTTGTAATGCAGGAATAAAGATCAACATAAAAAGATGAATGGCTAAAGAAACTCTTAACATGACTGAAAAGTAGAAAAAGAAGAAAGGAGATTGTTTAATCAGCTCCTTTTTTCTTTCCTCGCAAGTAAAATACTTTTGCAGATATATAACAAGAAAAAGAAGTGGGAATTGATTGAATATAAAGTAAAGGGCAGTGAACTTTGATGAGTTCACATTTTTATCTTCTTTCTAACTTATATGCCTTTTCTCTTGACATGGTTCAAGTTATGCTTTCTTTTGAGGCAATGCTTCTCTTTATTCCTTCCTACTGGATTCTTCTCTAATGCCTCAAGGATTCTCAATTTTCAAACCCCATGGTGAAGAATCAAACATTACCCAATCTTTATTCACTTCAGCAACAACAAGCCATTTTAGAAAAACCAAAACATCCGGTAGAAAGTAATGAATCAATGCATAAATGATTCCCGAATGTTGTCTAACTGCACGAGTAAAGATTTAGGACGAAATGCTTTCAAACTGTTTTTATTTCAATCCCACAGCATTGAGGGACACAAAATAATTCAATACATATCGATTTATATGCATCTCATACAAAGCAGTATAAAGAAAGCAATGCTATTAAGAAGCAACCAAGCAAGGCACTTCTTCCATCGAATTTAATCTGTACATATCGAACATGACAAATAAGTATGCATTATCGGAAAATCCAAGCATGAAGCTGCTGGCTTCACAGTTCGCTCTAATCCCATCTAATCTTGCAACCCCAAGCATTCAGAATTTCAAGTATCTCTGATGAGAGCATAAACCTGAGAGATGCATGCAATTTGACTTTCTTGATCCAGAGGCAACAGGTTCTAAGTGCAAGCTCGAAACCTCGTACCGAGACTTTGTTGAGGTTTACGAGCTTAGCATCCTGAAGGCATGTAAGGTTCCCCATCATCATGCATAATCCCACATCCGAGACAGCACAAGAGCCCACATTTAACTGCCACAATCAAAAGAATAACTCAGGTAATGCTTGATCCCATTTCGAGAAGCAAATACAAATGACATAACATACTTCATTCAGTCTTTGAGAATGCTTGAGGGAAGATTCTAAATGAATTACATCTCCTATAAGGATTCGGGAAAAAAAAAAAAAAAGCTAATTAAATGCTTCCCTTCAAAGCACTTTAAAGTATTCTAAAGTTAAAAAATAATTCCTGAAATATATAGCCATTTATTATGAAAATTTGAAAAGTGTTTTTAAATAGTTGAGACACTCTTCAGCATAGTGAATAAACAATCCCAATACTTTACAAGCTACTTTCTGAAAGGTAGGGATTAAGATAAGCAAATGGCCTTTTAATGACAATGAAACTGCTTCTTTAAATAATACATCAACCATTGAATATCACCACCCACCAGTATTTGCCACAAATATATTATTTTCATTTGTGCTGTTGTTAGAAATGGATATATTTTTTTGCCATTAAAAATCAATCCTCAAGTAGGCAGTTAGATTCACATGAGATCCATCAATCGACCACTATTATTGTAAGAACTATTTCATAATAAATTCCCAAACCATTTTGTACCTCTTTGGATAATTTCATAACATCAATAAAATTGTTTCTTATGAAAAATGAAAATAAGTTGCCAAACACAAGTGGTAAATCTATATACCTGTTGCAAATTATGAGCGTAAGAGGCAAGTGCCCAAAAGCCAGAATCGTCGACATTCTGACATTGTTTCATATCCAGATCTACTAATCTTTTACAACCAGCTGCAACTGCTGTCAAACCGACACTTGTGACATTATGAAGCCCACGTATTTCTAAGTTGCAGAGTTCCTCAAGGTGGCCGATGTGCTCCATCCCTCTATCCGTAAGCTTATTACAGTATGATAAGTTCAGTTTCATCAATTTCTTGCAACCACTTGATAAAGCTTCTAATCCGGCATCCCCAATACCCAGACAACTGCAATTCAAGAGTACATAAAATGACCGTCTCATCATTTTAGTAGTTATTCAAAAGATCAGAAAATTTTCAGAACTCTCATGTTACCGGTACAAATCGAGTTCATGAATCCTTTTGCAGTTGAGACCAATCTTGATCAACCCTTTGTCTGTTATGTTTGTGCATAATCCTAGTTTCAAGCATAACAATTGTGAACATCTTGATAAGCATTCAAGTCCTGTAAGAGAGAACACAATCAAGTTAGCATGATGATTCACTTCAATAGATATATCATATATGATGTTATTATAATGTAAATCATCAAACTACTTGTTGTTTACAGTACCCTTATCATTCACACCACAACAATCAGTAAGATCAAGCTCCTCTAATGAGGAGCAGTACAACCCAAGCTGATTGAGACTTCTTTCAGTGATCATGTTGCACGATTCTAACTTCAGTGACATAAGTTTCTGGCAAGAGCTTGCTGTTTTACATATTGCTGCATCGGTGATGGAATGGCAACATGTTAAGTTGAGAACTTTCAAGCTAATACAGCGAGAGATCAGCTGAATGATGTTTGCATCAGTCACTCCTTTGCATTTGCTCAACCCGAGTTCCATCAAATATTCGCAGTGGACGCTGATTGCATTAAAAAACGTGCTTGAGAGTTGAGTACCATCAAGCCTAATTACTTTTAGACATTTCAGGTTCTTCAGGCTGTAAAGGGAGTCTGTGGAAAGCTCCTAGAAGCAAAATCCAAAGGCCGAAGCTTCAGAACAGCGAAAGAAGGCGAATACGAAATCAGAAAAATGCAGCAGCATCTTACAGGGAAGCAGTATCCTGCATCAAGCTGCTCAAGACTATCATGACCTCTTAAAATGGATGTTAAGCCATACGAACTAATGCCATCACATCTTGAAATATCAAGTTCCTACAACACATTCAAAATTGCATAAGCTCAGACAATTAAATATTACTATGCAAGCCAATCAACTTGCCAGTAAGTGTGCTCCATTTTATGTCGCATATCATGCTAAAAAAGAATTATACTGCACTTGATCATAAGTACCTTTAGAAAAGGGCAGCCATGTTCAAGGTACTGCAAACCATGATTGTCAACTGAAAGACAGCCGGCTATAACCAAAATCTCAAGCTTTGGCAAAGAAGATACTGAACGTAGTGATTCATTTGTCACCTGTTATTAACCCAATACCAAGTTCAGTTGACAAATTTAACCAGAATACTGTAGTGCCTGAAGAAAAGGTTTGGAACTGCTTGGGAGATATTCTAAAAAATAAAATTAAAAATAAAATTTTCAACTAGAATATCTACCGATAAATATTTACAATTCTTTTGTTCTTCTTAAACTCATTTCCTAACTGTGCTTGTTTGAATGGAAAAACACAATAATCTTAAATTTCCAACCTATGTCAATTTTCACAAATTGGACCTTAAACTTGGGAAAATTCTCTAGTACCATGGGAGAACCATACTCCATTTGTTCACACTATATATTTGTCTTCATAAATACTAGTGAACTTCACACTAACAGTTAGTAGACCCAACATTATTTTTAAAAGATTGCTAATTTGGCAAACAATCAATGGATGTAGCATCATAGGACTAGAAAATTTCAGCAAAATTTAGAAAAGTAATAAAACTTTTACGGTTTTACCTTAAACTTGGGAAACTTTTTGTAGTACCATGAGAGTACCATATTCCTTTTCTTCACACTATATATTTATCTTCATATATACTAGTGAACTCCACACTAACGATTAGTAGACCCCACAATTTGTTTTAAAAGACTGCTAATGTGGCAAACAATAAATGGATGTAGCACTGTAGTACTAAAAAATTTCCTCTTAAACTTAGACAAGCTATATTTCGCTACATCGATAACAAAAAAAATTGTAACTTTAACAAGAAGAAGTAATAAAAGTCCGGTGACAGTTAAGTAAATTTTATTCACAAGTAATGAAATTTTGCTTCATTCTTCACATACTAATTTTAACAACAAATATGAGCATAGATTAACTAGTAAAGACCTAGAAGAGAGATTGGAATCTCCCACCTCATATGTGTTCAAACAAAAAAAGCTTACTAATTTTAACAAAAACATCATAACAATTTCATAAAAAATTCAAAACTTACTTATAGTAGAGGTCAAAGGTGTAAATGCACACAATCAAGCATGAAATAGAAACCAAAAGTAAAACAGAAAAATCATATCAAACCTTGAGATAAGAGAGATCAAGAAGCTTCAAATGGAAGCACTTCTTACACAATAGCTCAACACCAAGATCAGAAACCTGCAAACACCACTTCAAGCTTAGCCTCTCCAATCTCCCACACCCAACAACAATCCTCGCCAAACCCACATCTGTAACCCCCAAACACTTATCCAACCTGACTTCCTTCAACCCCTCACAATTCGACACCGCCGCCGCTTCCCTATCCCCAAATCTCCAACTGTACGACATGTCGACCATTTCCAGCCCAGTGCAAGCCCTCATCAGTGTCTCCAACCCCAAGTAGTTCAACCCCGCCGATCGCTTCAGAATCAAACTCCTCAGCCTTGAAGACGCAAAAACCTCAAAGATGGACACCGTCCCGTTGCTGATTCGCGAGCAAATCGAGAGATCCAATTCATCTATGTTTTCAAATTTAGCGATTAAGCTCAAGAGAAACTCAATTCGACGGACACGAAGAGATTTACGAGATAATAGATCGATGCGGTGGAAATCCTTGCAAACAAGTCGCCAGGACTTGGAATCGGAGTGGTGGGTGAGATTTTGGCGAACCCGGATGAGAATCTCGTCGGGGAAGTTGAGGAAGAGTGGAAATGGTGAAGGCATTTGGGGAATTTGAACGGAAAAAAAAAAAAAAACTGAAAATAACAAAGAAATGGAAGAATTGAGAAATGGGTCTAAGTTGGAACGAAGAGGAAGAGGAGGCGGAGACGGAGGAGAGGGTGGTGGGCCGATTTGGAGAGAGTTTGAATCTGACCCGACCCGGATTTTCCGACTCGATCCATCATTGATCTCTGGTTTTTTTTTCCTTCTTCCTCTTCTCTTTTCTGTTTCTGGTTTTTTGGGTTCTGTAATGGAGTTGGTTTCCAGGGAGGAGAAGATAGGGTCAGATCTGGTACGGGCGGGACTAGGGGATGCTTGGTGTTTTATGACGTGGCGGGGGATGATTAGTTGTTGTGAGTGGGATTGTTAGGTTATCGTGTAGTGGGTTTCTTTAGGTGTTTTGTGTTTTATTTATTAAATTTACGGAAGATGGAAATTTTTGTACGTTAAGTGGGACCCACAAGCGTGCAACGATCGTACGGTAATATTCTTCTTTATATAACGGTGGGCCTAGTTCAAATTAACTTGCACATTTTTTAGTAGTTTGCAAGTAGAAAATGAATTTTCCCAAATTGACTAACTTTAGGTCATTGAAAAGTTTGTTTAACTAATTATAATTAGTTAAATAAGTTTGAAGGTTAAAAGCTTTAGAGATTGAAGAATAAGGTAGATAAATAAGAAGGTATTAAATAATAGAGAAAATAGATGGAAAATGGGAAAGTGTTGGTCATATATTAAACCATAGACAATAAGAAAAATGATAAACAATTTTCATTCATATATTAATTGAAAGAACAATTTATTAACTTTTTATTATTAAGGAACCTTAATTTAAAAAACCTCATAACTAACATGTTATTTAATTATTTTATTCGCATATTATATTATCCATTACATGAAATACAAAGTTATTAATATAAATTTGAATAATATTTTGTTGATATATACAAGGATCATGTTAAAGAATTAATTTAAAGATTCTATAGTATGAATAAAACTTCGTGTTTTATCTTGTTAAACCTATGGATACGACCAAAGGTAAATTTACCATAAACCTAAGGGCTCGAGTCTCTCTCAACTTCAATGCATTTTTATATTAATATAAAAAAATATTTTAGTTATAAAGTGACTATCGACATAATGATAGGATGCTCTGACCTCTTAATAGGCCCAAGTTTCAATCATTCTACATCTAATTTCTTTGGATTATTTCTCTCTTTTTTTTAATTCCATTATTATATTGACCATGATGCCACATTTAAATATGCAATAAATAAAAAAATAATATAAACTACCATTTAATGGTACATAAAATTAAAATATATTGAACAAAGATTACTTTTAGGATTAAATTACAAATTTAATATTTAAATTTTAAAACTTATATTTATTTGGTCAATAAATTTTAGAAAGTGAACATAATGTCACGCTCCACAAAAAGACCCTAAAATTTTTGCAAAAGCTCCCTAGTATCAGCCAAGAGGGAGCCTTGGAGCCCCGTGAAGTCCAAAAGATATGCAGGCATGACCCTTGTGCACACCATGCCAGATGTGGTGTACTCGCGCCCTAGATGCACCGCACGTGAGTCTTTACACGCATGCCTCAATCGACGCCAAGCACGCTTCGTCATGCATCCTTATTGCAGGCGTTGCATGCATACCCCATGAGCGCACACCCGTACTCCAAACGCTCGACGAACACCCCAGACGCCTCGCCTATGTCCCAAGAAAGCCCAAAAGCTTCTAGAAGGCACTGAACAATGTCAGTGCCTACACCAAGCACCCGGGAGACTCTAGACAGCACTATAGAGCGCTAGAAAGCCCTAGATAGGTCTAAAAGGGCCTAGACAGCCCCATACAGCGTCGGAAGCCTTTATAAGGCCCTATACCCATCTGGATGGCAAAGGACATGCTAGAAGACGCTAGAATATGCTAGATGTTCTGGACCCCTTTAATGATGATAGGCAGACATTGTCTAGATATGTCTAGAAAGTTCTAGAGAAGGCTTGAATGTATAAAGATATAAGTAGAAGCACCTAGATAGGCCTATAACTAACCTCTTAGGGCGGTTAGAACCTTCTACCAAGTTGGTGGAGGTCCTCTAAAGTCGATGTCCATGTCTATATATAGCCCAAGGGGCTCATTTGTACAAACCATCAGTTGAAAGCTCTCAAGCAATACACACATTCTCCTAAACTCATGTTCCTACCCTTTCTTGTCCTTTTTGAATTCCCTTGAGCCATAGCAAAGCTTAAACCTCTCTAAGGCTTACTTGAAGTGTCTTAGCCACTGATTTCACCCAAGTGCCACACGTTTGGTTGCTTCCAAACATCAACCACGTGACAGGTGGTATTAGAGCAACGGTTTCAAGATCTAGGTACCTTCTATGCTCTTGCTATGCATATGACCACTGAGGAAGAACATACTTCACCCGTAGAGCAAGTCATCGAGGGACCAGCCATTTAAGGACACAAGGAGCATCATTCTCCAACCAAACACTCAAAATTTAAGGGCCTTGCAGTAAGAGAGCATGTCGATGCTTGCCTTGCCAACTTGAGCAAGGATTGGAGGATGTTCAGCTCACAATTGGTAGGCTAAGCGATGACTATGATAGGCTAATCTAAGAGAATGCTGAGATCACTTCGGTAGCCAAGGAAATGATTGAAGAACTCGAACAGTCTTTCAAAAGAGAGATTGATGTGTTAGTGACTTAAGGTAGCCGATCTTCACAAGTTTATTGAAGGTAAGATCCATGACCTTCATACTGAAATAAACATTATTCGGACCAAAAGTGGGGCATCTCAAGATACTAGTGGCCTGGCCTCCACTAGCAATATCCCCGCTGCACATAGCACCCTGAGACTCAAGGTGCCCAAGCCGAATACCTATAATGGCACTCGCAATGTCACTATAGTAGAGATTTTCTTGTTCGGACTTGAATAGTATTTTGAAGCTTTAAGGGTGTTCGATGACGAAGCTCGAATAAGTAATGCCACTTCGTTCCTATAGAATGCTGCCTAACTATAGTGGCGAAGGACGCACGCTGAACATGAGCATGGCTTGTGCAACATTAGCACATGAGAACAATTTAAGGTGGAGCTTTGAAAACACTTTTTCTTTCACAATGTCAATATGGAGGTACGAGGCAAGCTCAGACGATTAAGGCAAACTGGTAGCATCATTGACTATGTCAAGAGTTTACCACTATCATGCTCAAGATAGAGGACCTTTTCGAGAAGGACGCCCTCTTCCACTTTAAAGATGGTCTGAAGGATTGGGCTAGGATGGAGCTGGATAGGCAAAATGTCGAGACGTTTGACGATGCTATTGCTGCTGCCGAAGTGCTCGTCAATTACTCCTCCCATAATAAGGGGAAGAAACCTAGTCCGAATAAGAGTGAGGGAGATAAGTCCTACCAACGGAAGAATCACCATAAGAGGGACGGAGGAAGCTCAAAGACTTCCCATGGCAAGCATGAGAAGCCTCATAATAGGAATAAAGGTTAGTCCTCTAAACTTCCTAAGCCATGCTTTATATGTGATAGGCCACATTAGATAAGAGTTATCCAAATCGTAAAACTATAAATGCCCTTGTGGCTAAGCTCAATGAAACAAAGAAGGGTGCAAGAGAGCCTGAAGCCACAATGGGGTCCCTACAACAATGGAGTGCTCTTACAAAGAGCCTTTCCCCGAAAGAAGGGAAAGATAATGGCCTACTTTACGCCGATGCCTCACTAAATGGGAAGACAGTGACATTGATGCTCGATACTAGTGCCACACATAATTTTATGGATGAGCAGGAAGCCAAGAGACTCAACTTGAGTCTCACAAAAGAACAAGGCATCATCAAGGCTGTCAATTCAGGGGCCAGACTCATCAAGGGCATAGTCAAGAATGTCCCAATCAAAGTCGGTGACTGGCAAGGTACACTAGACCTCACTGTTGTACCTATGGATGACTTCAATGTAGTACTTGGTCTAGCTTTCTTTCATACTGCCATTGCTTTTCCAATTTCTTTCTCGAAGTCACTTTTGATACTAGATGAACATAAGCTCCACGTGGTTCCCTTGAAGAGCATGGATAGATCAACCATTATGATCTCTGCCTTGCAATTCAAAAGAGGGATTAAGAAGAGTCCAAACTACATGTTGGCCTTAGCAAGGGACCTTCGAGACGATGAAGAAAAGGGCTCAAGTCAGTCCCTAGTGCCAGCATGCATACAAAATGTCCTTGATGAGTATAAAGACATCATGCCCGTTAAGTTACCAAAAAATTTACCCCTACAGCGAGAGGTAGACCACGAGATAGAGCTGGAGCTAGGTGCCAATCCTCTAGCCATGAAGCTCCATATCACATGAGCCCTCCAAATCTTGAGAAGTTGAGGAAGCAGCTAAAGGATTTACTTGATGCCGGCTACATTCAACCCTTAAAAGCACCTTATGGCACTCTGGTGCTCTTCTAAAAGAAAAAGGTTGGTTCATTGAGATTATGCATTGATTATAGAGCACTCAACAAGATCACTATTAAGAACAAGTACCCAATACCCTTGATAACCGATCTCTTTGATCAACTTGGAAAGGCTCGGTATTTCAATAAGATCGATCTATGATCTGGGTACTACCAAGTCATGATCAAAGCGGGAGACGAAGCCAAAACTGCATGCGTGACCAGATATGGTGCATATGAATTCTTCATCATACTGCTCGGTTTAACAAATGTCCCAGCTACCTTCTGTAAACTTATGAACAATCTATTCCATCCATTCCTAGACTAGTTCTTGGTGGTGTACTTGGATGACATTGTGAAGTATGGTCAGACTCTTAAAGAGCATGTGCACTATCTGAGGAAAGTCTTCCAAGTACTCTGTGACAATAAACTCTACATCAAAAAAAAAAAAAAATGCCCGTTCACTCAACTAGAGATAGAATTCCTTGGGCATTAGGTCAAAGAAGGCAAGCTGATGATGGATACAACCAAGGTACGTGCTATTCAAGAATGGAAACCTTATTCCAAGATACCTGAGCTACATTCCTTTCTGGGCTTTGTGAATTATTATAGACAGTTCATCAATGAATATTTGGCCATAGTTGCCCCTCTCATCAATCTATTGAAAAAGAATCAACCTGGGATTTGTCAGAAGAGTGCCAATGAGCCTTCGATGGTCTCAAGGAAGCTGTCTCGCAGGAACCAAACATAATGCTTCCAGACTGTTCTAAGCCCTTCAAGGTCCACACTGATGCATCCGATTATGCTATTGGCAGTATGCTGATGTAAGAAGAGCACCTGATTACATACAAGAGCCACAAGCTAAATGAAACAGAACGATGGTGCACCATTCAGGAAAAGGAAATGAAGGTCATTAGATATTGTTTTCGGACTTGGAGGCATTACTTACTCGAAAGTTGATTCACCGTGATGATCGGCAATGTTGCCATAAGCTACTTTTAGACACAAAAGAAGCTAACACCAAAGCAAGCTTGATGGAAAAACTTCTTGGCAAAGTTTGATTATAAACTCAAGAATAAGCCAGGGCGGGCCAATGTAGTGGTTGACTTACTTAGCCACAAGGCTGAGCTTGCTCCTCTTATGAGTACCTGCAACCAACTTCCTTGACCAAATCAAGGAAAGCATGGAATGAGATGCGATAACTAAGAGCCTACTCAAGTTAGCTAAGGAAGGGAATACCTGAAGGTTTTGGGAAAAGGATGGCATTCTTCTCACAATTGGCAACCGAATCTTGGTACCAAAGTGGGGAAACCTACGAAGATACATCTTAAAAGAATGCCACGACTCTTTCTGGGCAGGCCACCCAGGTATGAATAATACTCTTGCCCTCGTCTAAGATAAATATTATTAGCCACGAATGACGTAGAGGCCTATATAAGGACTTGCCTAGTCTGCCAATAAGACAAGGTGGAATAATACCCATCGCCAAATAACCTTGGGATAGCTTTACCATGGATTTCATCATAGCACTACCCAAGTCTAATAGTTATGGGAGCATTATGGTGGCAGTAGATCAATTTAGCAAATATGCCACCTTTATTCCTTGCCTTGTCGATGTCAAGGTAGAAGAGGCAGCCCGCTTGTTCTTCAAGAACATGGTGAAGTTATGGGGGATGCCCAAAAGTATTATTAGTGGTCGAAACCCCCATTTCACAGGAAAATTCTGGCGAGAGTTATTCAAGCTGATAAGGAAAAATTTGAACTTTTCAACCAGTTTTCAACCCCAAAGTGATGGCCAAACCGAGAGAATCAATACCCTATTCGAGCATTATTTGAGGCACTATGTTAGTGCACATCAGAAAATTTGGGCCAATCTTATTGACATTGCCCAATTCTCTTACAACCTCCACAAGAGCATGTCTACGGGTAAAAGACTCTTCGAGATAGTGGTCGGGTGACAACTTAACACGTCTAATGCCCTCATTACTCCCTATGAGAGGCCTAACCCTTCGACTTAAAAATTTCCTAAGGAATGGAAAGAGGAGCAATACGTCACTCGAGCCTGCCTTGACAAAGCTACCTCGAGGATGAAGAAATGGGCAGATATCAAGAGGTGCCCCAAGGAGTTCCAAAAGGGAGATAAGGTAATGATCAAACTCCTACCTAATCAATTCAAGCCCTTATGGAAGGTACATAAGGGGTTGGTGTGAAAATATAAAGGCCCATTCACTATAATTAAATGCGTTGGGAAGGCAACCTATTAAGTAGAATTGCCACAAAGCTCAAACTACACAATGTCTTCCACGTGAGCATGCTTAAACCATTCCATGAAGATGAGGAAAACCCCGAGTGAGGCAAGTCAGATCGAGCTTTGACTGTTGTGATAACATAATTTGAAAGAAAATTTGAGGAAATCTTGGAAAATCGAAAGATAAGTAGAAGAGGAGTTTCAAGCTACATAGGATACCTGGTTAAATGATAGGGATTACCAGATAGCGAGGCTAGCTGGAAATGAGAAGACTTGCTTTGGCAATTCGAAGATGACATCAAGCGATACTGGGATGCAACAGGGGCGTTGCAAAATTATGCAAATGAGGATGTCACGCACCACAAAAAAGACCCTACAATTTTCGTAAAAGCTCCCTAACATTAGCCAAGAAGAAGCCTTAGAGCCCCGCGAAGTCCAAAAGATGTGCAGGCACGACCCTTTTGCTTACCATGCCATGGCGTGGCATCCGCGCATGCCATGCCAAGCACACGCCCTAGATGTATTGTGCATGAGTCCCTGTGCGTGTGCCTCAATCGACGCTAGGCGTGGCCCATTTCGTATCCTTGTTGCAAGCGTTACGCGCGCACCTCATGTGCATGCTCGACGAAGACCCCAGACACCTCACCCATGTCCCATAAAGTCCCAGAAGCTTTTAGAAGGTGCTGAACAATGCCAGCGCCTACCCTAAGCACTCGGAAGACCCTAGACAGTGCTAGAGAGCACTAGAAAGCCCCAGACATGTCTAGAAGAGCCTAGACAGTGCCATATAGAATCAAAAGCCTCTAGAAGGTCCTGAACCCATCTGAAAGGCACGAGGACATGTTGGAAGACGCTGGAATGTTCTAGACCCTTTTAATGACGAACATACATAGACATTGTCTAGATGTGTCTAGAAAGTTCTAGAGAAGGATTGAATGTACAAAGATATGAGTAGAAGCACCTAGATAGGCCCATAACCGACCTCCTAGGGTAGTTAAAACCTTCCACCAAGTTGGTGGAGGCCTTCTAAAGTTGGTGTCATGTCTATATATAGCCTAAGGGGCTCATTTGTACAAACCATCGGTTGGAAGCTCTCATGCAATACACACATTCTCCCAAACTTGTGGTGCCTACCATTTCTTGTCCCTTTTGAATTCCCTTGAGCCACAACAAAGCTTAAACCTCCCTAAGGCTTACTTGGAGTGTCTTAGCCACTGAGTTCACCTAAGTGCCGCACATTTGGTTACTTGCAAACATCAACCACGTGACATTAAACTCTTAATTTGTGTGTATTAAGTCTTAAGCTTTCAATTTTGTGTCCAATAAATTTTTGAATTTTGAATTTTGTGTTTAATAGAGTAATAGATCATTACTACTCAATAATTTTTTATAATTCATGGATATATACTAAACACAAAATTGAAAGTTTAAATTTTATTAGACATAAGTTCAATTTTATATCTAATAGACCAGTTAATTATTCTTAAAAAAAAAGTACATGTTAAGAACATATTACATATAAATTGAAAATTTAGAAGCATATTAGACATTTCTAGAGTCCAATGATCTATAAAATACAAAATTTTAAAAGCTCATAAACTTAATTTGTTATTAATTTTTTTTACTCATTTTAATAATTTTTTGAAGGTTTAAATTAAGTCCCCGACTCAAAACAAAAATTTTGGATCCACAACTGGATATGCCATTTTGTAATAATTACGAATGATTTGATCCAAATCGTTCATGTAGAGTCATGTGAATAAAAGTATCTTATACAATGATTTTGTATAACGCAGAACTACCAAATATTTAATCTCTTTATATAAATCCATTAGTTGAGAAGACTAATATTTCACTAGATGATCATATGAGACTTAATCTTAATCTTGAGTGAGTTATGAACTCTTGCATATAAAGACTTGTCTTTTGATTTATATGGGGTGGGATTGACCATTGTAGTCGATTCAATAAAAGCCTACTATTTTTGGGGACTTGACCAAATAAGAAGCTGAAAACATAGTCTCACAAGTGTTGTGATTCGTATCCTAAAGCTTTGTAATTAATAAGTTATTTAATTATTTTATGCACAATAATAAATTATCTTTACATAAAAATCAAAGATCATTAAGTGTAATATTGAATAGTATGTAGATGACATAACATGGATTGTGTTTAAGAAATAACCTAAAAGGTCTATAATATATGGATAAGGTTGAGTGTCTTGTATCTTATTGATAGCTTCATAAAAAGGCTATCTTAGACCTACTAATCTTGTTGGTTCAAGATGTTTTATGTGCTTAAATATTTATATTTATAGAGTATCAAGCACAAGGTGTATTCTGGAGTGTTTAAGGAAAATCAGAGTAAAAAATGAAGCATTTAAGAACTTATTCAAGCAATTGGGGTTTCAAGAAGGTGACAAGATGATAATACACTTGCCTACGAGCATTACAATGCTGCAAAATATTGGGTTTTGACAAAATATTAGAAGTGTAGTTTGTCCCACATCGGTTCAATTGAAGAATAGGCATGAGTTCCAAGCCTATAAAAAGAGCTTATGTAACGACCGGATCCTTACATATTATGGTCCGACCTCTATGACATGCATACTTAGACTTTTCTATTATGAGATGAGTTTTGGTAAAAATCTTAAAAGAACATATCTAAGATTTTATTAATTAGGTAGAAAACTATATAAAAAGTTTATTTTACAAAACACCAGGATCCATAAAAAAACACTAGCATAGTGATACAAAAATGCATATGCCTATAATAGTGAGTTTGATGGTTGGCCATTTGAGTGATGTCTAGTTCTGCCACCTATGCTGTGTCCTTACCTACAAAGTCTGTAAAAATAGGATGAGTATATAATATACCCAGTAAGTAGTTCTCACATAGGGTAGTGACCAAATACACAATCACATGTAACATGTTCTGAAAACATATGATTGGGACCGAAAACATATAATAACATGTGGTGGTCGGTTATGCTTCTAACATAAATTTCTCCGCCCTGATAGGAAGATGAGGACTTAGGCGAAAACTAACCCATCTGATGATTAGCGGGTCATGCAGTCAGTAGGGCTAGAGTCGCATCCAACATCAACCATTAACATAAACATAAGATTGGACTAGAGGGGTACAACCATACATACCCTGTTAGTCCCTAGCATAATCTTGACATAGAATTGGGTCTAGAGACATACATGCCCTGCTAGCCCTAGAAGCATAACCTTTATCTAATTAAAATTTAATCTTATTTCATCGTTGTGAACAAACATAATGCATGGGGTCCCTTGTCGATAAATGTATTTTAAACATGTAATGCAACATAACAATAACATAATTATGCAACATATTAAAAGTACACTACCATGAACCACTTAAAGAGAGGGTGAGATAAATTACTTACCTTGATTGCGATCCTAGTTATTCCTTATTATTCCTTATGGTTTAATCAGTAGAGCTTTCCCTCTTAAACCAGAAAGAAATTTGGGCAGCACTTCCCTCGTGTTTCCTCCTTCTAACTAACAGAATTACTTCACCCTTTTCATATGATTTTTTTACTACTGAGTTTTGTTTGAGAATGAGTTTAACTTCCAGCCCAAAGCCTCCTATTTATAGCCGTTTCTAGCTCTTCTCTGTGTGACAACTCATCCTACAAATGGCTTCTTTAAAATTACTTAAGTTTAAGAATTTTTCTTAATAAGACACCTAATTTTGGCTAACGTTTTGCCCTTACGTCTTTAACCTTTATTTGTATTCAATTTTAGGGTTCTCCATGTATAATCTATAAGATCGTGGCCAAATTCAACGCATAATCCATGCTTCTGTCCAAATCTCGCTCTTTCCAGCTTTCTCGCTGGTTTGGTTCTCGCTCTCTCCCACTTTCTTGCTGAGAATTTCGCTCTCTCCACTCTTGCTCTCGGTCTCGCTGGTTTTACTCTCGTGACTCTCGCTCTCTCCCACTTTCTCGCTGAGAATCTCGCTCTCTTCACTTTCGCTCTCGCTCTCGCTGGTTTTACTCTCGTGGCTCTCGCTTTCTCCCACTTTCTTGCTGAGAATCTCGCTCTCTCCACTCTCGCTCTCGCTCTTGCTGGTTTTACTCTCGTGGTTCTCGCTCTCTCCCACCTTCTCGCTGAGAATCTCACTCTCTCCAATTTTCTCTCCAAGCTCGCTCTCTCTAATCTCGCCAGTGTGGCTTTCTCCTTCTTTCTCTCCATATTTTCTCTCCAACTTTGCTCTCTCCCAGTTTTCTCTCCAATATTTCTCTCCACTATTTCTCTCCAATCTCGTGCTTTCTCTAGGTTTTTCTCCACCAATCTCGTTAGTTTTTACGCGTGGGTTGCCTTCACCGCTTGTGACACGTGGATTCCACTTCCCCTTTTTTTTTTATAACTCTTTCAAATTTTAACCGTATAATTAATTCACCTCCAATTCTTTTAATGAGCAGTGCTCAAACAAAAAGTTATCTACTGCCCTTTGTCTCCCGAATTAGCTAGCGTCAAACTTCTAATTAATCCTCCCTGATTTGCCCCCTTATTCTTTATTTTTGGATAATTAATAAATTTCTTATTTTTTCCAATTCTAAATTTCCACCTGATTTTCCTATTAAACTTATATATTTTTCATTCTTAATTATATATTTATTTGTTTTCCTGCTTTCTAAATTAGGGTTAGGGTATTACATTCACCACCCCTTTAAATAAAATCTCGTCCTGCTTAACATTTGACATTTAATTTCCTGTAGTGTATGCGTACAAATTTGGGTTGTTACAACTTATGCCTCTAGTTTCTAGTCGTCCCAGTTAGAAATACTTTAAGCTTAGTGTGCTAACTCTAATTAAATTCCTTTTGTATTCTCTAGTTTGAGAGTGGGAAAATGTGTGTAGTCAAAAGCTTTGAGAAGGTGCTCTTGTAATTGGGATTGAGAGAGAGAATTGTTTTGTGGATTGTAACAATTTTTCACATAATGGATTTCTTCCACGTAAATTCTTGTTTTTTCTGTTTTTTTCCTGTAATAGACGTGGAGGGTTTTCCCAATACAAAATAGAAGGCATAACATCACAACACTTTCGGGCAAATATGAAAAACAACAGCGTTGGGGCTAATACTACCAATGTTGCAACACTACTTACAGCATCACGACGTTCTTACAAAAATTATAAATAGATTTTTCATATTGGGGTTAAAGTGTGGAAACTTTAAGTGTTTTGGTTTTCGTTTTGGCCGATTTTAGTCAAAACACCTGAGTTTTACCTTTCTAAGCTTTGCAATGGATGATTTTGGCATAAGGGATCAAGATTTGATGTCTAACTAGGCCTCAAACAATGATTTAGAGGTTGGTTGAGCTGATACTCTATCAGTTTTGTGAGATTTTCTTTGAATGTCTACCAATTCATATATTTACTATTTCTACTCCTTGTTTGAATCAATATGAAATGTATGCTCGATTAATGTGATAGGTTAATTGTTTATAATGTAGATTAGTCATGTATGATAACATGCTTAATTCAATAACAAATAGGTTTGATTATGTTTGTGTTGATTCATGGAATCTTTCCTATGTTTATCACATTCCACAATTGACCTTAGGAGTAGAAAAATGCCCAATATAATATGGTGAATTTGATTGCACGTTTGAATCAATCCTTAAACTTAATGTAGCAAAACCAAGTATGGAATGCTATAGTGCCCCACTTGTTTGTTAGTTTATAATTAACTAGGTTGCTCTATGTCTATTTAATTGAATCATGAAATTTCAATTAGTATGGAATGCTATCATACCCAGTTAATTGGATTGGTAAATTACAAAGTCATAATTATGCGATTTATTGATGATGAACGAAATCCACTAAGTAGCCAACTATATATGAATCAACCTGGTATTCTCTTGACTATCTCCCTTACTCTCATAGTTGTGTGATCAATTGATGAACGAATTCTCAGGCTCCATGTGTATGACATGGTCCATTGTTAAGTACTACAAATATTTAGCTTTAGATTGACATTCTTATAAATTTATTTTATTGAAGACCCTCAACAAGTTGTTCTTTGCTCATACTTGTGACACTATGTATACAACCACCCATTTTATTAATGTTATAAACAATTTGATTCAAATTGTCTATGTGAAAACATGTGAGTGAGGTATCTTATACAATGAGTTTGTAGGATAAAAAAAATATATAAATATTCAAATTAAGACTAATGTCAAATAGTTAAATCTAATGGAAAAGTCTCTCTCTCTTTTATTTATTTATTTATAAAATCTAATGGTAGAGTGTTTAAATATTATTAATTTATTTATTATTGCATATGAGATATGTAAAATGAATGTTTAAAATTCTTTTAAAAAAACATTAAAAAATGCATCTTATTTTCAAAGATTAAAAGCAAAAGTTTGCAAAATTATAAATGTTGATTTGAGAAATAAATTAGATAATTACATATTTGAATGTAAGATTTTATAAAAGTATCATAACCTATAACTTTAGATATTTGAATATAAGATTGACAAAAGTATCATAACCTATGACTTTAAATAAATATTAATGATCTTGTATAGACAAGAATATCATTAATTTGCCAAGAAAGCTTAGCTCAATGGTAATTGGTATAACTTTTGTCCATAAAGATTAAGGTTTGATCCTTCATTTCAACCATTATTTTAGTAAGAAAATCATTAATTTCTTAGTGGTTTTTTCTCATAATGACATATTACTCATTATGAATTATGTAAAATTTAAATCTAAAAAAAAAAAAAAAAATCTTACTAGCTAGCCAATTTCAAATGTATGATTTAGAATGAATCAATATATTTTTGTAAATGTCCGAATACAAATTTCAAGGACATAATGATTTGCATGGGTTGATTAAGTTTAGTAAACTCATTGGACGGTCAATTAACAAAAATTACATTTGATTTGTCTACACTTGTTTTAGTATGATGAAATTGAATTTTCAGGTTACCGTTGGTGAAGTATGAAGTTCAAACTTCAACGGTAACTTTTTTTTTTTTTTTTTGTTTCTTCTAAAAACTATTTATTAACTAAATTTGAGCTAAAGACATAAATTAGTTCCTAATATTTTTTTTCTCAATTTAATTCATAATGGCTAGTTTTCTTTAATTTTATGTGAAATTTTTTCAATCAAATCCTTTAAAACAGAATGTAAAAATTGAAGTCGTAAAATGATTAAATGTCATAATATACTTTATTAATCGAGTTTAACACGATTTAATTGGATAACACGATTTAATTGGATGAAATTGAAAGCTATGAATTAATTTATTTTTCAAAAAAAAAAAAAAAAAATCAAACTTTAGGAATTAAACTATATATTTAGCCTAATCATGCAACTGCAACCATGGAAGTAGATGATGGTTAACCCAATAATTCAACAACCATGTGGTGCTACATTTAATAAATTATCATCTAATTTGCCATTAAATTTTATAAACAAACTGTCCAATCAAGTACAATAAATTTAACTAGTGGTTTAAAAAGAAAAGAAAAGAACCACATTTAATTATTTTACTTTACAAATAAAATAACTACATAAACTCAACTTGTCCCTGCTTAATTTATACACCAATTATTGGCACTTTTCTTTCTCTTCTTACATCACACTTCAAATTCAAAATGGAAAAATGAGAAGAAACCAAGCCAAAGATGCCGCTGTGAGTTAAAACCTGTCTGATAACTTGAAAATGCTGTTTCCAACATGGCCTTTCAAAACATTTTGTTTCCTCAGTTTTCATCATTCATGATATTATTCCTCGCTTGTACAACTTATCTCCACCCTCAACGGGCAAGTAGCTCGATGCAGGCTGTCTTGTGAGGTGATCGACACTGTTGGATGCCATCACAGTCTCAGCATTCCAATACCAAGGTCGAAGGTAAGGCGACGAAGTAGTTGAACTTTGTGAAGGGTGAAGCATTATGGAGCCCCAATCTCTAAGACCAATTTTTGTCTCCCTCAATCTCCTTCGAATTAACAAGTTTCCAACGTCTTCTTTCTGCATTTCTGATACACTTCTAAGGATCGAGACACAGAGAAGAAGTGCCAACACAGCATCCTCCTCTGGTAACAACTCGATCACCAGCAACTTCCAGTTAAGAAGAGCGGTTGCTCTTCCGGTTGGGTCCTCATCAGTATATCGAATCATTGTTACAAACCACTCGTCATCTTCGCCTTCCTCTTCTTCCTCCTGTCTGCTGCCATCATGTTGTGGTTCTTTTACCTCTCTCCTTACTTGATATAGCTTTTGCCGACCTTTTAATAGCCTTACCTGCAACATCAAAACATACTGAAACCCAGAACCCGAAAAGACCCTTGTACAAGATTCAATACATGAGCACATACAGATGATTCTGAAGCTGGATTTGTTAAGGAAAAGCTAAGGGATGGTTTTGGTGTTGAAGTATCCCATTGAATCAACAGTTCATCTCCAGTAGAAAAACTCCAAGCAGCTTTCAATTCTTCTAGCGGCTGTTTTGGTGTAGCTGTTCCTACCACTTTCTCTGTTCTAGATGCCAAGATATGAATGAATGATCAAATTTAAAAAAATTTAGCTGATTCAAGTCAAAAGATAAGAGACTCTCAACTCATCTGCTCAATCATTATTAGACAATCACTTATTGACACCGTGTCCAGGTTCAGGGCATGGTTTGACAGCATGGATTCAATTTTACACGTAATATTTCTTAAGGAAAGGAGGATATTCATGTATGGCAACAATTTTGATAACCAATTCGGTTTTCTTCTAAAACCATATCTCTCGTTCCTATCATTTCCTTCCTATTCACATAAAGAACTCACTAAAAGTTGAGATATCCCTAATTATCTTCAAGATATGAAAATTTCAAGAATTTGATATAGCGAGCCAGGATCTTCAGTCATAGAAAGATTTGATCCATGTACGAATATACACCATACCTGGGGATCTGCCGATGGAGCCAGCAATATAGGACCAAGAACCTTCTCGAATCTCTATAATTCTGTCCTCCCATTTCACAGGCAAAGGAGTTTCACCTCCTCTTCTCCAAAACCCCCCTCCAACCCTGCATTTTATTCACATTGTCATGTTACATCTTGATGTGCCGAACATGAGTAAGCTTTAGTAAAATAAACTGACAAATTGTAAACAGAATGACAAATGACAATGAAGTATCGATTAAATTATTAGTTTATTACCTTATACGAATGACAAAACACTCTCTACCTCCATGATCAAGTACCGTTCGAGATAGCCACCGGCCTTCTTGAGGCCGGTACTGGTTCATTCTAAGAACAATATCTGAAACCATTGCTCCCGAATCATCCGTCACTTTGTCAGGCACACATTTTAACAAGTACGGTGCTTGAACTGGTGGAGTTATAGAGGCAACCATCTTGAGATCCTGATTGAATTGTCTTTCTAAAGTAAGAGAGGGTGCTCTTATCAAGTCGTTCCACTTGAATGTGATAGTTTCCTTAATGCTACTTCCTTTGAAACAATGGCCACTTGGATGCCGAAGCTCGAGTACAACTCCCTTGGTACCAAATTCACAATAGAGATGCCAAGCTTTGTTCCACAAGTCATTGTTGAGGCTTGAGATCGGTTGATCGAGCTTAAACTCCTTATGGCATCTTAAGCTGCGCAGACGAAGAAATTCCTGAGAAACAACTTGTTGGGATGGCTGTTTTTGAGCTTTGTGCCGAATAAACACACAAACCTGAACTCAAAGCAAGGATAAAAAAGTTGTTAATGAACATGAAATTTTGATAGTTTTGCCAATATCTAAATGACTTGCTCCTATCAACTTCAAAGCTAAAAATGATCTCAGTAAATTGCATTTTGCAACATAATTCAGCTTTCTAAGCAGACCACACTTCTATCCAACAAAAAGTATGGAGAATTGAGTGAGTTAACCAACCTCTAGAACGAACCTAGATGTCATAGACTTGTACTTGGCATTTACATCCACGTGGGTTGCTTCCGAGTAAACTAGAGGATTGGAAGTAACAGCTCTTCCTAATTCCATGATTATCCCTCCTCCAGCTTTCTCATAAGGTTGCCCAAAGGTTCTGTGCCACAGTTGCTTGGTTTCTTCACGTTCCTTTGATTTCATAGTTTTCCCAAATCTCACCACCTTTGCCAAATCTTCCTGCATCTCCTTTACATCTTCTGCATAAACTGTTGGATAACTCTGGTTTACATATAACAAACAAAAATGAAGTTTTGAACATAAAACGTCTGAAGTAACCGCAGAAATCACAGCATTAATATTTACACTTTCACCTACCATTTGTATCTCTAATAATTTAATGTTCATGTTCATTTATAGTTTCCTTCCTTTTCAATTCTCCTCTATCCTAAAAGTGAGATGATTAAGCCTGATATTTGGGGAAGATAAATATAGATGGCAATACATTATACAGACATGGCTCGACTAATACAATCAAAATTCAAAGGCACTTTTGCTTAGAGAAGCTGCAAGCATACGATCCCTATTAGGAACAAAACTGTCTATTTAGGAAAAACTAAAAGGAGAACATCTTGATGGGAGAATAGTTTCACTCTTTGATCGATGATCTAAGATGCAAACAAAAGTAGATTCAAAACCATACGCTAAATACTCATTCAATAGTACATCCATTTCTTGTTCTTTTTCTTTTTCCTTTGAATAATAAAAATATCATAGTGCATCAACCTGATGGGTAAGCCACATGAGGAGAATATCTGAGGCAGGCACAAAAGAAGAACATTCATCAGAAAACCTCTGCAACATATGCAGAAACCCTTTGTATCTTTGCTTAGCTGCAATAAGGTAAACGATCTCCGACCTAAACGGTTCGGAGAACTTTGAATATAAGTGCCTTAGTCTCTTTACTTCTTCCAAAAGCTCCTGATTTTCAACAGTAATTACACCTCTCAAACTTGAATTTTCTTCAAGTTCAAAGGATTGGGTTGGGTACTTCTTGACCCATATCTGTTTGCACCTCATGTATGCATATTCTTCATTCTCTTCATAAAAAATTGATGGCTTTCCAATAAGCTTAGAGAATCTTGTCTCACAGTAATGTTTGTAACCAACCTGAAAGAAGTATATTATTACCTTTGATACTTGGCTTGACCAGAGAGAGTACAGAAAAGGGGGCAAAAAAAAAAAAAAAAAAACCAATGAAAGTTCCCACTTTCAAAAGTCTAAAACCAAACATCAAAGCAACTAAAAACCCAAACCAAATTCTCAAGAGAAAGGCACTTAAATATTCCCTCCTGAGAAAACACTTGTGTGGAATTTTTGACCAAGTGATTGTTTGAGAAACTCTTAAGAAGCACTTTCAGAAATCTAAAGCCAAACATCAAAATAAATAGACATATATCACTTTCTAGCAGAGTCCTATAATCACAATCCCAAGCACAAAATATGCTATGTCAAGAAGTGATTTTAACTCTTTTATTATAGAAATTCGTATCTCATCACTCGAAATGGATATTTTATATTTTTACTCAAAATTGATTTTGAATTATCAAAACCATATTTAGAAGTAATTTTGAATCTAACAAAAGTGATCACCGTCAAACGTAACCTATATTACATTACACCCATCAAAACCAATCTAAAGGGTGAGTGATTCACTCAAGAAACAAACAAAAGTTACGGCTAACCGGATTCAGTGTGTGACAGAACCAAACCCATTCAACATCCAACGGAGGAAGAATCAAAGGAGGGGAAGCCCCAGCAACCGTTAGATCAGAAATCAACGGCATCCAAAGCTCCTCATACCTAAAAGAAAAAACCAAAACCCCCCAAAAAAACATCTCTCTTAGCATTAAATGCAAGAACCCAAAAGAGGCTCCACATAAGTTGATTAGATAGCATTAAGTTTGAATCAAACAGTGGATTAGGATTTGACCTTCGAATAGCTTCAGTAAGAGTGGACTCACAGTGGAGCCAGTGGGAATCGGCGACGGTTCTGAGAAAGCCAAGATTTCGACGAACAGCCGAAACAATGTCAAGGCCGATTCGGGTGGCACTGAATTCCGAGATGTCGCCGAGGCTTCTCGCCGATATGGAGGCTGAAATTTCTGAACCGGGCCGGTCCGACGACATGGTTTCTGTAAAGGAGAATAAATGACGGAAGGAAAATGGTGTTTCAAAGAGAGAATATAATACGAGAATGAATGTAAAGAAGCAGTTTCTTTCTTACAAAGTGGTGGGTCTCTACCTAACGTGACTTGATGCTTTTGGCTCTTTGAACATCATCAAATTTGGTGAAAATCTTTTTTTTTCCCCCTTAATTATAAATTTATTTTTTATGGATTTGAATGATTTTGACTCCCATAAATAAAAAATATCTAGTAAAACACATGACTCATTGTTGAACTAAAAAACATGTACTCATATTTTATCTTTTTAGACAATTTTGTAATACTCTATACTCAAAATTTGGAACTTGAATTTGACATGTTCATGTGCCGTTTGAGTAGAGAAATGATGCATGAATCAATTGAGATCATATTCAATTAGGATGTTTTAGGATATGCAAGTATGGTTAAGAAAAGCTAAAAGAATAGATATGTTGTATTAACTATAGGTGTTATTGAAAGAGTTCTCGATGAAAATGGGCAATGGACAATAGAAAAGGATTATGATCTGGAGACACGGTTCCTTTCTTACTTTACATCTATTTTTAGTTCTACTAACCCGTTGGCAAATCACATTGATGCTATCTTGTAGTGTGTCATAAACAAATAACAGAGGAGATGAATGACATCCTTAATGAGCCATTTTTCAGAGATGGATGTGAGGGAAACATTATTCCACATCTCTCCAATGAAGGTTCTTGGTCCAGATGACTTTTTTTGGCATTGGTGCAGGTGTTTAACTTCCCCCATATTGTTCTTACAACCAAACTCAAACAACCAAGAGAAGTAATAAATTATCGTCCTATTAGCCTATGGAATGTGTCTTACAAAATCATTACAGACTTAAAAAACGTTGAAGAAATTGACACAAAAGGAAGAAAAACAATCTCTTCTGGAAAAAGAAACTTTTATTTGGAAATATACAAGGATGAACACTTAGTAATTACACTTGCACTCTCAAGACACTCGCTCACTTTTTTACATTAGCTCTCTATCTTTTTGCTTGGCTCACATATGGGGTCACACCTCCTATTTATAGGCATGAGATCCTTGGAGCCCAAGTAAAAGGAATTTTCTAGGCTATTATTGGATCCTACAAACATTCTAGATATTTAGATTATCTTTATTTAAAGGAATTCTGTAACAACCCAACTTTCTATTATACTTCTAGGATGCTACTATATGGCTTGACAATAAATGTTTGGAAGAAAATTAAATAAAAGAAATAAAATTTTTATTTCATTAAATAAAGCTCAAATAATAAGATAACTCCGTTTGGGTATCTCTGACTCTAATTTAAAACAAATTAAGCAAATAATTAAATTAACAAATAAATGGAATAACCAAGAGTTTTAAATGCTAGACTCCTAAACCAAAACATAAAAATAAATAAAACATATGTGCGGAAGCGATATCATGTCCCGATGGCTAGGTCACGCATCCCTCCTGTCATTCGCTGGTCTATCTTTACCTTTACCTAAAAAACATGGAGAGAAAATGATGAGTATATAAATATACCCAATAAGCGACCCGTATTGTAGGCATAGGCATAGGTCTACAATGGCACGCTTTCATAGCTAGTGACCCCAGAGGCCATAGTCATAACCATAAGTGGTGATCCCAAGAGAATACCGTACATAGGCATAAGGTGTGAAACCAAAGGCTCACAATATGCGATGTGCATAACTTGATAGAAGTGCTAACAATTACTATCAGTCTCACATAGGTATAAACATACAATTAAAGTCTTAAATCATGTTTAGGTTTCAAAACAGTCGCACAATTCATCCATCAATCAAACACTACAACAATACATAATATCGAAATTCCATAGCATAAACATATGCTTCCAAAATTTCAACTGACCAACAAACATGTCATAATATTCCAAACTTGTTGGGATTGGTGTCCTAATTCTCCTGGAGTCTCGTTGTTTGTAATGATACATATTGTTTGATGAATAAAATAAATGTTATTTCATTCTGGCATTTACTCATATCCAATAAACAAAGCTCCATGATTATCTTATGTAAACTTAAGCATGTATATGTGATATACAAGTGGATCATGCCTTAAGTGATAACCTAAATAGGTTTGTAGTATAAGGATTAAGATTGGATACCTGATCCTGGTGACACTACGGATACGATCCGCTTTGTAGAGGTTTGAAAGTGTTATAAACTACTACAAATGGTAGATCCTGACCATTCATGTGGAGACGTGCGAGCGGGGGTGTCCTATACAAAGAGTTTGTATAAGGTCGGACCACGAGATGACTAGACTCTGTATATAACGTCGTTGATACTAGAGACTTACATCTCACCTAAACGACCATAGGTGACACTACCTCAATCCTGAGTGTTTTGAGAATTCCTACCTTCGAGGGTGGTTCTTTGATTAGTATGGGTGAGAGTGGCCAGATTGCCAACTCAACATGCCTACCTTTTTGGGGACTTGTCTAATCTGGGAGCTGTGAACTCAATCCACAAGATGGAATTCACTTCTTTCCTGAAGCAGGGATAAGTAGAGAGATTGCTCCCTTAAGGGCTGCTTCAGGGGCTTGAACATTGTGGCCACAACTTCTCTCTGGAAGAGAGGACTTAGTCATAGTAGGACTATGATTTATGTGTAGGAAATCGGGACGATGATTTCCGTGAGCAGCGGAAACAAGACTATTCCAAATTATAATCATGAATCAATAATACATTTACAGTCAACTTCAATACAAGCGGTTATGCAAATATACAGAGAAATTACAGCATGAAACAACATAAAGAACAGAGAGCAAACTGAACGCACATAAGAGGACGCGTCTTCACACTCCGATGCGCAACTCTAATCGAACAACTGTAATCATGAGCGCTCGATCTACACAATCGCAACACCGCATGAACACAGCACGAACTCTTCGTGCTCGTCCTTAACGAACTCTTCCACAACAACGAACGACCTCCATAGCACCACGAACGACCTCCAAAAAACCTCGACGGTGTTGAGTTGAGTCTGACACCACCAACAAGGCGAACTTGGTATTCTCGGTGTGAGAATCCAGAGGGTGGGCTCTGTTCAGACTTGGTGTGAGGTAGACGAACGGAGGAAAAACAGATCGTGTACATGACTGGGCAAATGGGAGAAGTCGAAGACCTATCATATAGGTCTATGCCCAATTGTTTAGATAAAACTATGCAATCGTTTAGCAAAAGTAATGCGATCGTTTAGTTGTATCGTTTAACTCGGTCGATTCTACACGATCATTTACCTTAGGCCAGCGATCGTCTAGAAAAGCTATGCAATCGTTTAGTAAACATTGCACGATCGTTTAGCTAGGCACCTGTACGATCGTTTACCTAGCCCAGCCGTCGTTTAATAAATCTGTATTTACTTGACGATTTTCGTGAGTTTCTTTTCTCCGGAGAGAACTCAAAACTTTTCGAACTTTGCAAAAATCCCTTTTTTAAAAAAAATAGGAAATCGATTTCCTTTTAAAACATCACGGTTACCATGATCAATAACCACCCACTACATTTGGTTATTTAAAAGAAAAAGTATTAATTATCTAATAATCAATATTATTATAAATATAAATGATAACCAACTTATCATACTATATTTATAACCTATAGTTTTAATATTTCATCTCAAGAAACATATAAACCATAGTTCTTTTTCTATTCCATAGTACTTAATGTAAATCTCATTTACATCAATCCTCTACTAGATGTATCTCATACATCATACCGATTATATCACATATAATCAAAATATCTCTTGTCAATTTGAACATTTCAAATCAACACCAAGAACTGATCCTTCAACATGAATCCAAGCTACCAAGGGGACCTCATGGACCTGTAGATCCGAAGCTCCAACGACACGTGAATAACTGACTAAACTCTTTAGTCACAGGATCCACCATCTGTTAACTGCCAGGCACTCCACTAAAGATCGACAACTGAACTCTCCTCACTACAGATATATTATGTGTCCATCTTAACCAATGAGCAATGCGACAACCCCTCACAGATCGCTCGTAAGTACAAAAGGGCCAATAACCGTTATGCCCCTGTAGTTACATCTGTCTCCTTAAGTACCACTGATCCCTCTAATGAACATAAATCATAGTCCTACTATGACTGAGTCTTCTCTTACAAAGAGAAGCTATGACCACTATATTCAAGCCCCAGAATTAGCCCTTAAGGGAGCAATCTTTTTACTTATCCCTACTTCGGGAAAGGAGTGAATTCCATATTGTGGATTGAGTTCCCAGCTCCCAGATCAGACAAGTCCCCAAAAAGGTAGGTATGTTGAGTTGGCAATCTGGCACTCTCACCCATACTAATCAAAGAACCGCCCTCAAAGGCAAGAGTTCACAAAACACTCAGGATTGAGGTCATGTCACCTATGGTTGTTTAGGTGAGATGCAAGTCTCTAGTATCAATGACGTTATATACAGAGTCTAGTCATCTCGTGGTCCAGGTATTATACAAACTCTTTGTATAGGACACCTCCGCTCCACGTCTCCACATGAATAGTCAGGATCAACCATCTGTAGTTTTCAACACTTGCAAACCTCTACAAAATGGGCCGTATCCGTAGTGTCACCATGATCAGGTATCCCACCTTAATCCTTATACTACAGACCAATTTAGGTTATCACTTAAGGCATGATCAACTTGTATATCACATATACATGCTTAAGTTCATATAAGATAACCATGAAGCTTTGTTTATTGGATATGAGTAAATGCCAGAATTAAATAACACTTATTTTATTCATTTAACAATGCACATCTTTACAAAACAACGAGACTATGGGAGAATTAGGACACCAATCCCAACAATATATTCATTAGAGGGATTAGTGGTACTTAAGAAGTTTAATATAACTATAGGGGTATAACGGTTATTGGTCGAGCTGTACTTACGAGTGATCTGTGAAGGGTTGTCGCACTGCTGATTGGTTAAGATGGACCATAATATATCTGTGGTAAGAAGAGTTCAGCTGTCGGTCTTTAGTGGAGTGCCTGGTAGTTAATGGATGGTGGATCCGGTGACTAAAGAGTTTAGCCAGTTATTCACGTACCGTTGGAGCTTCGAGCTACAGGTTCATAAGGTCCCTTTGGTAGCTCAATGGATTTAGCTGAGGATCAGTTCTTGGTGTTGATTTGAAATGTTCAAATTGACAAGAAGTAATTCGATTATATATGATATGATCGGTATGGTGTATGAGATACATCGAGTGAAGGATTAATGTAAATAAGATTTACATTAAGTACCATGGAATAGAATAAGAGCTATGGTTTATATGTTTCATGAGATGAAATACTAAAACTATAGGTTATAAATATAGTATGATAAGTTGGTTATCATTTATATTTATAATAATATTAATTATTAGATAATTAAATCTTTTTATCTAATAACCAATTGAATGGGAGGTTATTAGTGGTTTCATGGTAACCATGAGATAAAAAAAAAATTGTTTTCCTAATTTTAGTAATGTTAATGTTGTATTTTTTTTTGGAGATTTTTCTCTCCCGGAATCTCACCGGAAGTTGTCAAGTAAATAGGATTTACTAAGCGACAACTTGGAGCAAGCTAAACGATCGTATAGTGTTTGTAGGCGACAGACACGCAGCTAAGCGATGAGCTAAACGATCGCTTAGTTTTTGCTAGACGATCGCTTAGTTTTTGCTAAACGATTGGGCATTGACCTATACGATATGTTTAGTCTTCTCCTACTTGCCCAATCATTTACACGACTGGTGTTTCTTCCATCTTCTGCCTCAAACCAAGTCCACATAGAGCCCACCCTCTGGATTTTCACACCGAGAATGCCAAGGTAGCCTTCTTGGTGGTGTCATACTCAACTCGACACCATCGAGGTTCTATGAAGGCTGTTCGTGCTGTTGGGGTGTTCATGACCAAGGCAATCGCTGAGTACGAGTGCACGGTGTTGGTGTAGTGTAGCGGTCGTTTTGGACGAGCGTTCTAGGTTGCTGTGTTCGAGCATTCGTGAACAAAGACCTTGGCGATGAGTCTATAAATATGTGTAGCATTTCTCCTTGATTATTTGTATTATCATGTTGTAATTTCTGTAATGATTGCATAATCGTGTATTTCTGTTTATGATTATAATTGTAAAGTTCATATATGATTGTAATTTGGAATGATCTTTCCGCTGCTCATGGAAATCCTCGTGCACGATTTCCTTCAAAACCAACATAGGAACCAATACTTAACACATACTTAGGTTTGAGGACGAACCAATAGTAGGTAACTTACCTCAAGTTTAGACACAAAATTCAATTCAAGCACACCAGCCACCAAGTTCCATACACTTTGAAGCGAATCCTAAAGCACAAACCACCAATTAATTTTAACATTTAACTCCTAATTTCAATTCACAAATTTAAGCCATAGAAATTTAAACCACTTAACATCACACGTGGTTTGTTCCAATACCACTCCAACACTTACCAAGATGTGACGCACTCCAATTGTACCTCAACCTCAAACAACTCTTTTAGTCCTAGGCCAACATCACAACCAAGGTTGTAAATTCCAATTTACAGCCTACTTAGGTAACA
This sequence comes from Benincasa hispida, assembly GCF_027475165.1. Lineage (NCBI taxonomy): Eukaryota > Viridiplantae > Streptophyta > Magnoliopsida > Cucurbitales > Cucurbitaceae > Benincasa > Benincasa hispida. The sequence continues at coordinate 68,807,439 of NC_143479.1, read as the reverse complement.
TAAAGGGCTTTGAATATTAAAATACCATGATAACCTTACTGAAAAGCTCTTAAAGCGAACCTTCACACTGCTAGACCTGTAGGGATCAAATCCTAAACGAAAGCGTGTGAACGTTTTGCATCTCGAAAATCAATTTTTGAATAAACAAAAACAGTGTTCTAAAATAGAACATATGAAGAATAAACATGTGAAATAACATGCTTTAGAGAAAGGAAAAAACTATTCGTACTTTTGTTGATTCCCGAGCTCCATGAAAAATCCTCTCAATCTCAGCACGAACTTCTTCTCGATCGAACTTGAACACAACCATGAGAATAACCTTGTTATTCTCAAAGATTCCAATAGAAGGATAAGTGGTATCCAACTAATTGGAAGAGGAAGAGGTTGGGAGAATTCTTAGAGAGAATGAAGAAAGGCTTTGTATTTGGTGGCTAGGGTAAATCTCACCAAATGAATTCTTACCCTAAAAATGCCATAAGAGGGTATTTATATGGAGAAGGGTTAATCTCTACTCCAAGTCTTTCCCAATTTACCATTGTGCTCAATTAATTAAATAAAATTTATTTAATTAATTAGCACATTAATTAAATAAATATCTATATATTAAATCCAATTTAACATATATATCTAATTAACAAAAATAAACATCTATACATTAAATCTAATTTAATGTATATATTTAATTAATAGAAATAAACATTAATACATTAAATCCAATTTAACGTATATATCTAATCAACAAAACTAAACATCGTATGTTTATTTGCATCACATCTCTGTTAATTTAACTAATTGATTCTTTATGAATCTAATTCATTTGAACTTGCGACGTTTTAGTTACATCGCAAATTTTAATAATGTTTTAAGAAAATATATTGGAGTGCAACTTAATCGTATTGTATACTAAAATGACGATCATAAAATCCACCATATATCCATTACAAAAAAAAAAAAAAAAAAATCTACAATTAGTTATCTCAAAAAGAAAAAAGTTATGCACATAATTAGTCATCACTTAACTAGTGATCTAAAAGAAAAAATGTCCAAAATGTTACATCCCCAACAAGCTCCAACTTAGTCTTGCACATATAATGAGATATATATCAAATTATTTTCAAACACAATTCACATATTCTCAATAATTTCAAAAGTTAAATATCAAACTTAAGCAAACTCACTGTTTATATAAAATGATCAATCCATTTTATATTATGAGCCATAAGTTGGTCTAGAACATAATTATGACAATTCAGATAACTTCAACCTTAATTATCACAAAAAATTCATCATGTCACAATAAATATAAATTGTCAAACATTCCCCATCTCAAACCACCACAAGTAAAAAAGCCGCCCCCCCTCAGATATTCATTCGCTCCCCCCTCCCCAAAACATTTTTTCCCAATAACAAAACAAAAATATTCTTCCCCCTTGCAAAACAACAAATATAAACATATAACATCAAATACAAACATATTCTTTTATTCTCCTCCCCTCCCCCTCCACCCGCCATATAGATATTCATTTGCTCTCCCCTCTCCAAACCATTTTTTTCCAATAACAAAACATAAATATTCTTCCCTTCCTGTAGAACAACAAATACTAACATATAACATCAAATACAAACATATTCTTCTATTCAGAGCAACAAATACAAACATATTCTTCTCGTAACAACAAATGAAAACATATTCTTCTATTCAGAACAATAAATACAAACATATTCTTCTATTCTTCCCCTCCCCTTCCCCCTTCCCCATTTTTTGAAATCATTACACAAAAATTAAAACTAATTTAACTAATATGAACATAAGTTGAACTAATGCAATTACCTTACTAATTGAAGAACTTCCTCCAGTGAGTCTTTCTAGAAATTCATTCATTTGACTGAATCTTCTCCGGTACTCTTGACATTGCCTTTCTAATGCTTCTTCCACAGTAGCTCTATTTCTCTTATTCTCTCAACATTCACTCTCCATCCGTTCTTCTATCTTTGTAAGGCATGCCTCTAGTGATTGGACATAATCTTGTGAGTACGTTTCTTTTCTACTTCGAGGTTGTTTTGGTTAATATCCCATCCCTTTAACATATGTACTTCTTTTTCCCTAAAATGGTTTCCATAATTTCTGAAGGAAATCTGACATGAGGATTTTCATTAGCAGGGAAAGGATCGTTCCAAATTTCAATCGTATATGAACATTAACAATTACAGTACACAAATGGAAACAACAGGCTATGCACAAACGAAACTACAACATGCTTTTCTAAAGATCAAAGGATAGAAGAAACTTACCTTTGAAGACTCATCTTCAACACCCTTGATCACAAACGCTCGAACAGACTCCTAGACTACCACACACGAATGCTCGTCCACCACGACCGCAACACAGCGAAACCAACAAAGAACTCGAACACCGCGATCTCCAAGATCACGAACACTCCGAACTCCACGAATGGCCTCCACAGAAACTCGACTGTGTCGAGTTGAGTATGACACCACCAAAATGGCTACCTTGTTATTCGGTGTGAGAATCCAGAAGTGTGGGCTCTATGTGGACTTGGTTAGAAGAAGAGACCAGAGGAACAATCATGTAAATGATTGAGCAAGTGGGAGATGTCAAAGTTTATCGTATAGACGATGCCTAATCGTTTAATAAAAGTTATGTGATCGTTTAACAAAGGCTGCATGATCGTTTAGCTAACCGACCAACTAAGTGATCTATCATATAGAAACACTCCACGATCGTCTAGTCTCTCCAAACTGTCGTTTAATAAATCTTATTTACTTGACAGTCTTTCCGTGAGAACTTTCTGAGAATAGAAATCTCCAATCAACAACTTCTAAATTTAGGAAAAAATTTTTCCTTTTATCTCACGATTACCATGAAACCATCAATAACCTCCCATTCAATTGGTTATCAGAGAAAAAGATTTAATTATCCAATAATTAATATATTATAAATATAAATGATAACCAACTTACCATATTATATTTATAACCTATAGTTTTAATATTTCCTCATGAAACATATAAACTATAGCTCTTTTTCTATTCCATGGTCCTTAATGTAAATCTCATTTACATTAACCCTCCACTTAATGTATCTCATACACCACACCGATCATATCATATATAATCGAATTACCTCTTGTCAATTTGAACATTTCAAATCAACACCAAGAAATGATCCTCAACTTGAATTCATTGAGCTACCAAGGGGACCTTATGAACTTGTAGCTCGAAGCTCCAATGGTAGTAAATAACTGACTAAACTCTTTAGTCACGGGATCCACCATCCGTTAACTACCAGGCGCTTCACTAAATATTGGTAGCTGAGCTCTCCTTACTACAGATATATTATGTGTCCATCTTAACCAATCAACAATGCGATAACCCTTCACAGGTCGCTTATAAGTACCGCTAGGCCAATAATCGTTACGCCCCTGTAGTTACATCTAACTCCTTAAGTACTGCTAATCCCTCTAATGAACATAAGTCATAGTCCTACTATGACTGAGTCCTCTCTTCCAAAGAGAAGCTGTGGCTACTATGTTCAAGCCCCGGAATCAATACTTAAGGGAGCAATCTATCTACTTACCCCTGCTTTGGGGAAGGAGTGAATTCCATCTTGTGTAATTGAGTTCCCAACTCCCAAATTAGACAAGTCCCCAAAAAGGTAGACATGTTGAGTTGGAAATCTGGCCACTCTCACTCATACTAATCAAAAGACCACCTTCAAAGGTAGGAGTTCCCAAAAAACTCAAGATTGAGATCATGTCACATATGGTCGTTTAGGTCAGATGTAAGTCTTCAGTATCAACAACGTTATATACAGAAACGAATCATCTCGTGGTCCAGTCTTATACAAACTCTTTGTATAGGACACCCCCGCTCACATGTCTCCACATGAATGGTCAGGATCTACCATCTGTAGTAGTTCATAACACTTGCAAACCTCTACAAAGCGAGCTGTATCCGTACTGTCACTAGGATCAGGAATCCCTCCTTAATCCTTATACTACAGAGCTATTTAGGTTATCACTTAAGGCATGATCCACTTGTATATCTCATATACATGCTTAAGTTTACATAAGATAACCATGGAGCTTTGTTTATTGGATATGAGTAAATGCCAGAATGATCTCTTATTTTATTCATAACAATGTGTATATATTACAAACTACGAGACTCCAGGAGAATTAGAACACCAATCCTAATAATCTCCCATTTGTTCTAATGCTACGGGAGACTAATGTACAATACAAGATAAATACATGTACATATACAATAAACTAGGGCATACCTTAGTATCATCTCCCACTTTCTCTAGACAAGATGTCGCATGTCCCACAGACCCAAAATCTCCAACTGACCCTCGAACACTTTAGTCGTGAGAGCCTTTGTAAAGGGATCAACAATGTTGTGCTTCGACGCGATCTTGGTGACTATTACATCATTGCGATGCACAATCTCCTTAATTAAGTGGTATTTTTGCTCTATATGCTTGCCTTGACGATGACTCTGAGGTTCCTTTGAATTTACCAGAGCCCCGCTATTATCACAATAAAGAGCGATAGGAAAATCCATATTTGGAACAACTTTCAAATCTCTAAGAAATTTCCTCAGCCAAACAGCTTCCTTAGCTGCTTCACAAGAGGCTACGTGTTCGTCTTCCATAGTGGAGTCTGGGATGCATCCTTGCTTGATGCTTCGCCACACTACAGCCCCTCCATTCAGAATGAACACTGACCTTAATGTCGATTTACGAGAATCTCTATCGGTTTGAAAGTCAGAGTCTGTGTATCCTGTAAGGATCAGATCCTTATCTCCATATACGAGCATGTAGTCCCTCATTCTCCAAAGATACTTGAGGATCATCTTGACCGCCGTACAGTGATCAAATCCTGGATTGGACTGATACTGACTGACAATCCCTACTGCATAGTAAATGTTGGGTCTGGTACATAACATTGTATACATTAAGCTTCCTACAGCTGAAGCATAGGGAATTCGTCTCATCTCCTCAACCTCTTAAGGTGTCTTATGACATTGATCCCTAGACAAAACGATTCCATGCCTGAAGGGTAAAAACCCTTCTTGGAATCCTGCATCCTGTACCTGATCAACATTTGATCATGTACGATGCCTGAGACAAGGCTAATCTTTTGTTCTTACGATCCCAAATGATCTGAATCTTTAGAACGTATTGTGCCTCACCCAAATCTTTCATTTGGAACTGGGTAGTTAGCCATCTTTTAATGTTAGTCAAAAACCCTACATCATTCCCAATGAGTAGGATATCATACACATATAATACCAGGAAAGCTACTGAGCTGTTGATGATCTTCTTGTAAACACAAGGCTTATCAACGTTCTAATCAAAGCCAAACGACTTGACCACAGTGTCAAATCTAATGTTCCATGATTGAGACGCTTGTTTTAGCCCATAAATGGACCTATTAAGCTTGTAAACTTTTTGCTCTTGATCTGGAACTATGAACCCCTCTAGTAGAGTCATGTAGATGGTTTCCTCAAGATTATCATTAAGAAAGGCAGTCTTGACGTCCATTTACTATATCTCATAATCATAAAACATGGCTATGGACAGAAGTATCCTGATAGACTTGAGCATGACAATAGGTGAGAAAGTTTCCTCATAGTCCACTCCCTCGACCTGGGTATAACCCTTTGCCACGAGTCGAGCCTTAAAGGTTTGTACCTTTCCATCTACACCTCTCTTTCGCTTATAGATCCACTTACACCCAATAGGTAGGTAGATCCACAAGCTTCAAGACATTATTAAAGTACATAGACTCTATTTCTTGGTTCATGGCTTTAATCCATTCATCCTTGTCAACATCTTCCATTGCTTTCTTAAAAGACAATGGATTGTCGACTCTATCATTAGAAATGACGTTATGGGCTTCAGTCAAACCCATGTAGGGATCTAGTGGGTTCTAACCCTCCCACTACGTCGAGGCAGTCTCAAATCTTAAGCTGGTTGACTAGATGTATCGACCTCAACAACTCTTGTTGATCTGTCAGTCTGTTCAACAACTCTTGTTAAACCCTCAGTAGTCTCAGTCTCACTAGAAATCTCATGTAAAACGAGCTTACTTCGTGGCTTATGATCCCTTATGTGGTCTTCTTCCAAGAAGATAGCATTTGTAGAGACAAATACTTTATTCTCACTCGGATCATAGAAGTATCTACTCTCGTTTCCCTGGGGTAGCCTACAAAGAGGCAAACTTTCGAACGCGGTTCCAACTTCTTCAGGTTAGTCATTAGCACATGTGTCAGACACCCTTAAATCCTGAAGTGGCGTAAACTACCTTTATGACCACTCCACAGCTCAAAATGTGTTTTAGAAACACTCTTCGAGGGAACATTGTTCAAAATATAGCATGCAGTCTCCACTGCAAAACCCCAAAACAAGTCTGGAAGATGAGCATAACTCATCATAGACTGAACCATGTCCAACAAGGTTCTATTTCTCTTTTTCGATGCACCTTTTTGATGAGGTGTACCAGGGGTCGAGAGTTGCGACACAATCCCATGTTCTATCATATAGTTTTGGAATTGGAAGTCCACATACTCTCCACCACGATCAGATCGTAGTGTTTTTATCTTCTTACCTAACAAGTTTTCAACTTCAGGCTTATACTTTTGAACTTGTTAAGGGCTTCAGACTTCCATTGCATTAGGTAGAGATACTCGTACCTTGAATAATCTTCTATGAAAGAGATGAAATATTCATGCCCACCTCGAGCCCTAACACTCATGGACCACAAAGGTCAGAATGTACAAGCTCCAAGGCTTCCTTGGCTCTGTAACCTTTTCCAGTAAAAGGTTGTTTGATCATCTTGCCTTCGAGGCATGATTCACACACTGGCAAGGAATTTTCTTCTAAACTCTTTAGAAGTCCACTTTTCACCAACTGTTCAATCCTATTGTTGTTGATGTGACCTAACCTTAGATGTCAAAGATGCTTTCCTTAGGAGAAACTTTTGGTATTTTAGCTGTTGTTGCTGTACTGAACATTTCAATGTTAAACAAGGCTTTTATGACTAACAACCTTAATACATATAAGTTATTTTCCATTGAACCAAAACCAATCTTCATTCCATTCTTGAAAATAAACACTTATTCTTAGAAAAAAAGACAGTATACCCTTGTTCAATGAGACAAGAAACCGAGATTAAGTTCTTCTTAATATAAGGAACTACGTAAACATTATCCAATAACAAATAACGTTTCTTGTCCAAAAATAACTTCAACCTACCTACAGCAACAACTGAAACAACATCACCAGTACCAACTCTAAGAGTCATCTCCCCTTGTGGCAACGTTTGCCAGGAACTAAATCTTTGGTAAGAGGAACTGACATAGTTGATAGCACCCGAATCTAGGATCCAGGCCGAATCATCATTCTCCACCAAACACATCTCCAAGACCAATAAATCACATTTACTGTCTTTAGACATCCTCTTCTTTTGGAGAGTAGTGGGATCAGTGTCAAAACCTAAATAATCTCCAAGTTGCATGTCAGAGAACGCTTCCCTTCTATGAAACCTGGATCTCCATTTTCCTACTTAAGTAAGTGATTAAGGGGTTAATTAGGAGGAAGTTAAATTCTATGTTATGTAAATAATCTAATAATTTTACAATTGTCATAATAACTGTAATAATTGTCATCTTCTGGGGATCAACAATTAGTAAAAGTGAATGTAAACTATAATGGTTAGGTATTATAGTTATGATAACCATATTTGATTCTAGAATACGAGTAGAGAGGACCCTAAAAGGATTAAAAGAGGAGAAAACCTTGAAGACTTAAATCCTGAACAGTGAAGAAAGGAGTGGAGAACGGAATAAAATATACAAAATTATTTGGGAAAATTCATGTGGAAGTTGCACGGAGATAAACCATATTCACGGTAGCTAACGAGATTGGAGAGAACATGGAGAGAGCGAGATTGGAGAGAAAATAGGAGAGAGCGAGAGCGGAGGCAGCGAGATTGATTTGAGCGAGAGAATGGGAGAGAGCGAGACTGGTTGAGCGAGGCAATGGGAGAGAGCGAGACTCGCTGAGCGAGAGAATGGGAGAGAGCGACACTGCCGAGATCCAAGCTAGCGAGAAGGCTGGAGAGAGCGAGATCCTCAGCGAGAGTGGAGAAAGTGGGAGTTTGAGCGAGATAGTTGGAGAGAGCGAGATTGTGAGCGAGAACATGGGAGAGAGCGAAAGTGGAAAGAACGAGACCAGCAAGAAAGTGGGAGAGAGCGAGAGCAGCCTGAACGCCTCATTCGAACGTCACACCCACGTGAATCGAAGGAAACCGCTTGTGCATCGAATGACCGGGCATTTATGTGTTGAATTTAGCCACGATCTTATAGATTATGCATTGAAAACCCTAAATTGAATACAAACAAAGCTTGAAGACCTAAGGGCAAACGTCAATTAAGATTGAGGTGTCCGATTAAGAGAAATTCTTAAACCCTAAGAAATTGTGTTGGATGCGTTAGGGAAGAACACATTGAACCAGGGTGAAGTTAGCTTACGTTGATAAAGGGAGGATTAAACATTTGGCCATGTAGCCAAGTAGGTGGTGTCAACATCATAGGAGGTTTGGACGCCTATAAATAGAGCCGTTGGGATTTCATTTTCAAATCACAAATCATAAATTTCGTAAAAGAGGGGGAGAATAGAGTGCATTGGACAGTGAGGGTGACGGAGAATGCATCAACTTGAGATGAGAAGATCTCCCAATCTAATCGAGCGTTTGACGTAATTCCAAAGCCATCTGAAAGATAAGAGAGTCTAGTTTTCATGGTGAGGCTGCTGGAGAAGAAGCTCTAAGGAATTGGTTTGGAGAATGAGGAAAAGACAGAGGGGTCGAGCTATCGGGTAAGCTGAGCCAGTCTTGATGTTTGGATGATTCTGGCTAAACCATGAAGAGTTATGAGCTAAGATTTTATGTTAAGCTTCTTGAGACATTTTAGAATAGTTTGGTAGAAGAAAGTATCTTAAAATAAGGTTTATAACTATGAGTAATCTAAGCTGTAATTTGGATCTGGATTCTAGGCTTAAAAAGGGAGCCAGAGGTAGAAAAGGGAACTATTAGAAAGGCTCCTAAGCAATTAAGGTGAGTGTTATAGTTTTGATAGTTAACATATGTTGTGAGTGTTATAGTTTTGATCATTAACACGTAGTGTGAGTGTTATAGCTTTGATAATTAACACATAGTGTGAGTGTTATAGGTTTGATAATTAACACATAGTGTGAGTGTTATAGCGTTATAGGTTCGATATATCGTGAGTGTTATGTTGCATATTGTGTGTTTATACAGTGTTGATAGTAAATGCATATTATGAGTATTCACTTAGCTTTATACTCTGATATTGGAACATATGCATCTGTGGATACAAGCTACATGCTTTGGTAATATGATGTTGCCATGATATTGCTTGTGTGTGACTATGGAAACTGCGATTATGCCCAGGATGTGGTTAGCATGCTTAACAAAAGGTACTTGGCGGGAAAAATTGGTCGGCTTCGGTCGGCGGGAAATAATAGTCGGTGATGACCGGCGGGAAATATGGCCAAGTACCTAAGCATGACTAGCGGGATAAATAAAAATGGTTGATGTGAACATTGGCGGGAATTGGGGTCATAGGAAGGTTTCCATAGGTGATTGTACTGTTTGATGATATGATATGCATGCTACGTTTAGTTTTTGGGGTAAAGATTACTTGTTGCATGATTATATCTTTGACTGTGCATGAGTTATAATGCGAGTGTTGGCATGTGATTGATTTCCCAAAAATGATGATTTTTAAAATGATTTTCATCTTTAAAAGAACCACTCACTGGGCTTAGTAGCTCACACTCTTCAAAATGTTTTCTTAATCCCCCCCCCCAGGTAGTGGAAGATGAGGAGTTCCATGGTGCTGCTAAGGTCAAGGTCTGCCACGTGCCCCAATTACACTTCCGGAGGGTTTTTTACGGTTGTCATTGTAAACTTTGTTTTCAAGTCCTTAAGTTGTATAAACGTTATGTCACTATCGTAATAAAAGATGGGCCTACTTAATCTGTTATAGTTTATCTCCTTGACTTAATCATTCCGCTGTGTATAAGTTATAATATGGTATCAGAGTTATTCCACAAGAATCATTAGGCAGTAAGTGTCAGCTCAAGGGTTGATACTGCTGCAATCGCATCCCTCTCCTAGGCTGAGAAGGTGGTCTGGGGGCGGGGTGTGACATCTTCTTTGAATCTCAACAGAGTCAGCAACAATTGCTTCCTCTTCCTGGAGTTTAACTTTGGAACTGACACTACTGGTTTTGTCATCCATCCCTTTGTGCTTGAAAAGTAAGAACTGACATTAAAAAAAATCTTGCAACGAGTCCATGATCTCGCGTACAATGGCCATGTTCTCAACCCTTTTGGCCAAAACATTAGGTATGCTAGCCAAAATGTGAAGTCGGGCCAATGAATTAGCCTTCATCCACACCTTATATGCATTGTGAACACTTTGCGGTGCATCAAGGGTCAGGACTTGAGGACACTCCTCAACCATGAAAAATTCGAGGTCGTTTACCATGAAATACGTTTTACAAGATTCTTTCCATTGTATATAATCGGTCAATTTAAAGGCTTTAAACGGAAATACAAACGTGTTGCTGAAAATAAAAACACATTGACCTACATTAGGTATTAAGTAAATACTTGTTTAAAAAACATATACAACATCCAATAAGGTTTAACAAAACTAACATGAACCCCTGTGACATCTAGTTTCACAATGACGCTTCAAAGGTTTAGGACAAAAACCGCCAAAGGGAGGTCAGTTATCCCTCCTCTGAATTGAGAAATTCTCAACTAGTCATTAATACCAGAACAACTCTTGCTCCTATAATGACTAGCCATCATTGATTTGGTCAAGAGATCATTAAATTACTTAACAATCTCCCGTAAGTGTGACCCACCATTATATGCCCTAGAGATCTGCCCAAGCAGCCATTCCGAAGGGAAAAAATCCGATTGGGGCTAAACCTAAAGCGAACCTATCCATTTCTAGAGTTCACCTTGATCTTGACTAACTGTACAAAACCCATCCAAAGGGGGATGCTCTCAAGGTGCCACGAGGGAGTACCGAATGATCTCAAGGTGTGAACCAATGATAGATACTGTAGGACGTGTTGACACACACCCTTCACTCACTTACTATAAACACTCTCTCTGTCCATTTTGATATTGATTCATGCAAACACCATCCAAAGGGGGATGCTCCTAGGGCACCACAAAGCCAAGCATGAATCTCACAGCGTGAACATTCAGGGAGAAATGTGAGTGGAGTCATTGACATATCAAATACATCTTTTCCTCCCACTGAGTATTTTATAACCTAGGGTTTAGTTTACTTAGGAAAAAACATGACTAAGAATTTTCATGAAGTGACTGTTTGGGTTTGCCCAAGAGTAACTTTTACCTTGGATAATTAAAAAACTTTTGATTATCATCCATTAAACTCTTTAACGGAGTCTTTGGCCAATTGTCGCATGCTTGTAGAAAATCTATCTAATTCACCTTTCCAGGTAGGTTCCCAGGTAGGGGTGTTCTATTTTCGTCAGCTTAAGTACCCCAGCCTAGACAAAACCCGCCTTAAACAAAAGGTCTCTTACTCTATGTATGCATGTCGTAGCGGTCGGACCTTATTATGTAAGGATCTGGTCGTTACAATTTAGTATCAGAGCATTTGAGCTAAGTAGGCTCTATTGCATTAGAAGAGTCGTAATATTTGATGGTTTGGCTTGTTAAGTGATGCCTACAGTTATGCCAAATACTCTGGTACGTTGAATTTTTAGACAAGTAATGTAGTAAATATTTTAGTAAACATAAGTATGAGTTAAAGAAAATAAAATAGTAAAATAAAATAATAAAGATAATAAAAAAATGTAGGATTAGATTGCTTCCTTATTATGAAAGAATGTGTGTACCAGATGCCACCACAAAGTACTTCAACACACAAGGCAGTCCTCAAAGTGAATCCACAGGAGTTCAAAATCAAGGAAATTGACAAGCGCCTTACGTGTTACTTACACCAGAAACACTACAAATACAAATACAAAATATGAGTAATGGAAGCACAACCTCATCCACCACACCAATAACCAATGATACAAATGACTCGAAAATCATTCGAGAATTTAGCAAGTTCAATATTTCAACATTTGATGGATCATCTGTGGATCCAACTATAGTAGAGAATTGGATAACAGGAATAGAAACATTTTCCGACACATAAACATCCCAATAGAATAGAAAGTAAATTATGCCACTTTCATGTTAAGAGGTGATGCAAAGTTCTGGTGGGAATCCACACAAAGAACAATCAAAGGTTCGGTCTCATGGTAGAAATTTAGTAAGGCTTTTTAAAACAAGTATTTCCCTTTGACAGTGAGATATCAAAAGGAAGTGGAATTTCTTAATCATCATCAAGAGAACACGTATGTGGCAGAGTATGAATGGAAATTTGATCGCTTGTCTCACTTTGTTCCTCGGCTAGTGGGGGGTTAAGAGAAGGCATTCGGTGCATGGTTATTGCTTTCCGACACAAAGAGTATGCATTTGCCCTCGAGTCGGCCTTACTCATGGAAGTAGATCTTGCTGCCAAAACCTCATCTTCTGAACGAGGATTCATGCCAAATCAAAGGAGAAAATTCAACCAATAGGGCTTCCAACGTTCACGACAGCAAGCTAAAGATTCCCAAGGCACTCAGGGCATATAGTCACAATAGAAGAGCCAAATATTTATTTACATATCTAAAGTGCGAAAATTGTGGAAAACAACATCAGGGGAAATTTCTTTGGAACATAGGAGTGTGTTTTAACTGTGGCCAAATAGGTCACTATGCAAAGGCTTGCCCAAAGCTTGTCACCCAAGTATCAACTGCCCTGACCACCCAGCCTATCAGTAATAAGGTTACCCAACAGCAGAAAGGACGGATGTTTGTTGTTACACGTCAAGAGGCAGAGAACCAAGATGTAGTTGTTACAGGTACATTACCCATCCTCGAGTATTATGCCTTCACTTTATTTGCTTCGAGCTTTAGTCATTCATTCATCTCTACAACATTTGCACAACATGCTCAACTAACATCAAAGCCCTTAGGCTACATTCTCTTCATAGCTACTCTTGTCGAAGTATCTATGTTGGCCAACTCAGCAATGGAAAACTTCAAGTTTTCAAAATCAGGACATAAACTAGGGGTGACTCTTATCATCCTAGACATAAGTGACATTGACATAATACTAGGTATGGATTGGTTAGCAGCAAACTATGCAAACATAGATTGCCATAATAAAGAGGTTATATTCACCTTTCCAATAGGAACCAAATTTAAATTTAAGAGTTCTAATATACAATCAGCCCCAATTGATGGAACGAACACATGCACGATGGAAGAAAAAGGGGTCTAAAGTACTCTAATTAAATTGATTATAAAGATAAGCATGCGTGCAATCAAACAAGTAAAAGGGGAAAAGAATACAACCTTTGTAGTGTTTGAAGATCTTCTCCAAATCAGCTCCAATCTCCTCACGAACGATTCGTAGACCACCACGAGAATCTTCCTGACCATTCTCTAGCCTTAGAATGGGATGATGAAATCCGATGATTGACTAATTTGGAGAGGAAAAAGCAAAAGTTTTGAGAGAAAAAGGGATGAGATAATCACATAATCTCATCTAAACTCACTATGGCCAAGAGCTCTTCAAAAGAATTAAACACTCATTTTAAAGACCATTACATGCAAACATGCAACTTTGAGTTTGATAAGAATTTGACACTCAAAATTCCACTAACTCAAAATGTGGGATTTAGTGGGACAAGTGTCTTCAAATGAAGAAAACACTTAGCCATGCAAAAGTTGGCATTTCTCACTCACAAATGTTGGATCTTTCCACGAACTTGATCAAAGTTTCACTCTCAAAGTCCAAAGTCAACAAATTTGACTATTTGACTATTTGACTTTCTAAAATCAAAAGTGAATTTGACTCCATTGCATTTTTTCCCTAGTCAACAAATTGACTTATAATGCAATTTTGACCAAATCCATTTAATTTCAAAATTAATTCTAATAATCAATTTTAAAAATTAAATTAATATTAAACAATTAATTAAAATTTTAATTAACTTAATTTAATATTAAATCCAACACTTATCCCAATTTATATGAATCCTTATTCATAATCTTAATATTTAAATCTTATTTAAATATTTCTTATTTTTTTTCTCTCTTTATGTTTAATTCACAATTAAACAATAGGTTAAATATATCGTATATATTTAATGCTTTGTTCGAAAAACCGAATTTGAACACTTCAAATTCGTTCGTCACACTATTCTAAGGTTTAGTTTGATATGAGCTAGTAGGGGGACCTCATGGGCCTTTAGATCATGGGCTTCAACGATCCACGATTAACCGACTAAACTCTTTAACCTAATTAACCATCATTTGTTAACTACCAGGTCACTCCACTAAAGCCCAGTAGTTGCACTCCCCTCATTGTAGATATATTATGTCCACTCGATATAACCATGATTAGTAAGTTAACCCTTTACAGGTCGTTCGTAATAACGACTGGGTCAAAAGATATTTTACTCCCAAGATTACATCTTGCTTCTTAAGTCCCACTGATCCTTTAATGAACAATTGATTTGTGATCCAATCACTAAATAGAGTCCCTCTCAGGCCAATGAGAGGGTGGGGCCCCTTGTTCAAGACTCGGAGTCAGCATTTAAGGGAACAACCTCTCTACTATACTTAAAAGTGAGTAGGAGTGAATTCCGTCTTGCACCCTATGTCCCCAGCTATCTACCCGGTTTACCCTTGAAATGAGAGGCTTATTGAGCCGGCACTGTTGAGCCAATCCTCACCCATGCAAATCTAAGGATAATCTCGAATAAACAGGAGTTCATAGTTAGCTCATGATTAAGGTCAAGTTACCTAAGTCATCACTTTGTAATAGTCAGTCTTAAATAGCAAACAGCGTTATAAAGTAAGAGTGACTTAATTCTTGGTCCGATCTTATGCAAACTCATTGCATAGAATGCCCTCACTCCTCATGTCAATACATAAATGAATCAGAATCACTTCGTTTGTAGCACTTTACAACAAATTGTAATAATTACAGAGTGGGCCACATCCATTAGTGTTACCAAAATAAGGTACCCAACCTTATTCGTATATTATAGACCGTTTTGGCTATTTACTGAACTTGATCCCCTCTTATGTCCCCACATAAAGTTCATGTATTCAAATAATAGCTATGGATCTTTAGTTTATTGGATTTAGACTTTATAAGTGCAATTCACATATTCAATAACAGTTTTATTGAATAAACATCAATAACATCTTTATTAATAATAGAATACATTTTACAAACTACGAGTTTTAGGATATATAACCTAACAAACTCCCACTTGGAATAAAACTCTAGTGGATGATATACAAGTTTGAGTAATGAAAGAATAAATACAATAAACTAGGGCATCAGATACCCAGTACTTCTCCCACTTTCCTAGTTCTATCTATTTCGTGGTCTTGGTCCCACTAGGTGACCCTCGAACACTTTAGCCGAGAGGGCATTTGTAAATGGATTAGCCAAGTTGTCTTCAGAGGCAATCTGCGAGACAACCATGTCTCTTCAGTGTAAATACTCAGCTTCTATGGTGGAGTCAGCAATACAACTTTGCTTGATATTCCTTCACACTATAGCTTCTCCGTACGGAGTGAATACTAACCCCGAAGTAGATTTCCAGAATCTATATTGGTATGAAAGTTAGAATCAGTGTATCTAGTAAAGATCAGATCCTTAGCACCATACACGAGCATATAGTCCCTCGTTCTCCGAAGATACTTGAGGATGTTTTTAATAGAAGTCCAATGATCATATCCAGGATAGACTTATATTTGCTGACAATTCCAACTGCATAGCATATGTCGGGATGAGTACATAACATGGCATACATTAAACTTCCTACTGCTGATGCATATGGATTCGTTCTTATAACCTCAACCACTTAGACAGATGAATTCCGCCTGAAAGGCAACATACCTTTCTTGGAATTTTACATTTTATATTGAGACAACATTTTGTCTATATAAGATGCCTGAGACAAGGTTATTGTTCTGTTCTTTCGGTTCCGAACAATTCGGATCCCAAGAACATACTGTGCTTCTCTCAAGTTCTTCATTTGGAATGGCGTGGCTAGCCATGTCTTAATGTCAGCTAGAAATTCTACTTCATTCCCAATTAGTAGAATATCATCAACATATAGAACCAGAAATTGTTCTTTATCCACATCAATTATTGCTTGTTTAAAAGTCAATGGATCCTCTAAGCCATCATCAGGTATGACGACCTGAGTTTCAGTTAAACTCATGTACCAGTCAGGTTGTTGTACAACCTTCCTACTTCGTCGAGGCATTCTCAACTCTTGAGAAGGATTTGAAGTACCAGTTATCTCACTTAGTACTAGCTTACTGCGTGGTTGATGATTTTTAATGTGGTCTTCCTCTAGGAATGTTGTATTTTTCGACACAAATACTTTACCTTCCTAAGGATTATAAAAGAAATCACATTTTTTCTTTTTGGGATAACCTTCAAATAGGCATACCTTTGAATGATGTTCCAACTTCTTTGGATTTGGCACCAACACATGTGTTGGGCATCCCCAAATCCTGAAGTGACGTAAACTACCTTTATGTCATCTCCATAATTCGTAAGGTGTTTCTGAAACACTTTTCGAGGGAACCATGTTCAATATACAACAGTCTACTGCGTTACCCCAAAAGGAACTTGGCAACTGAGCATAACTCATCAAAGAACGAACCATATCCAACAGGGTTCTATTTCTCCTTTCTACAACACCATTTTGTTGAGGTGTGCCAGATGCTGTGAGTTGTGACTAAATTTCGTGTTCTATCAAATAGTCCTGGAATTTTAAGTCCATGTACTCACCACCTCAATCTGATCAAAGCGTTTTAATCTTTTTAGCTAATTGGTTCTCAACCTCTGCCTTATATTCCTTGAACTTTTCAAATGTATCGGACTTATGATGTATTAGGTAAAGATAGCCATACCTTGAATAATCATCGATGAAGTTGATGAAATATTCATACCCTTCTCTCAATTTAACATTCATCGGACCACAAAGGTCTGAATGTACCAGCTTTAAGGGTTATTTGGCTGTAAAACCTTTTCCAGTAAAAGATCTTTTGGTCATCTGACCCTTAAGACAAGATTCACATGGCAGTAAAGAGTTATCTTCTAACTAGTTTAGAAGTCTACTCTTAACCAATCTCCCAATCCTATTGAGATTAATGTGACCTAGTCTTAGATGCCCAAGGTAGACATTTGGAGAAATTTTCCTTTTCTTATGATGAGTTTCAGCTGTTTTAAACATCTCTATATTTAAAACGACTTTTACCTCAGTTGGTTTTAACACGTATAAGTTATTCTCTAGATTTGAAGAACATACTATATTACCTTTTGAGATAATGAACATTTCATTATATTCAAAAGAAACTTTGCATTTTTGTTCTATCAAACATGAGATGGAAATTAAATTCATTTTCATAAAAGGAATGTAATAAACATTTTCAAGTAAAATGTGTCTATCTCCAATAAATAACTTTATATCTCCCACTGCTTTAGCTGAAACAAACTCCTCGATCCCTACCTTAAAGGTTGCTTCGCCTTCTATAAGTTGTCTCTAGGAACTAGTTTCCTAAGCATAAGTACAGATATGATTAGCGGCTCTTGAATCCATTATCTAGGTTAACTTATCATTTTCCACCAAGCACGTCTCAATGACAAGTAAATTATATTTACTTTGTTGTGCTTTCAGGTAAGTAGCAAAATTGGGAGATAGAGGACATTCCTCTATTAAAACATAGTCTAAATCACCAACTGCTAGTATATTCGATTTCTATATTGATTTATCATTAAAAGTGTCGGAAGCAAGTAAGTTTGAAGAATTCAACATGCTAAAAATGTAAATTTGTGAATTGCTTCTAAATCTAATCAAATTTTAGCAAAGTAATAATGTACCATTATTTTATTTGCAACGATACTATAGTGAGTCAGAATAAGTGTTATCGAGGGGCAGTCAAATACTCCTTCACTAAAGCAAGACATTCTTGACTAAATACTATCTCCAGAATAACTCACATTTCGATAGTCATTTAGCTACCGTTTTTGGTCAAAAACTTATTAACACTTAGTAATTCTATAAGTGTAACCCTTCATTTTTAGATCTCAGAGATTAGCGGCCCCAACGATGCTACCGAATTGGAGATTCAAAGTTGGGAAGCGACCTAAGAAATCATATCCATTTATGGAGTTTGGGTTGTTTCGAATCCCATGTTACAACCTTCCGAGGGGATATCCGTCGTTAAACGACTAGCAAGGGCCGCATAAAGATAACCAGCAGGCACAACATAGGAATCTCACGGTCCAAGCCAATGGAAGGGACCCTAGGACATGTTGACACATATCCTTCACCCACTTACTGTGAACTACTTCCCCCATTCACCTTAATCTTGACCCATACGAACACTTTCCGAATGGAGGTCACTTCTATGGTGACACAAAGTGTCATATGAATCTCACGATGTGAACTCTCTAGGGATGTGAGAATTGAGATCAATATATCACATATTTGATTTTCTAATGAACAACTTCCCCTTATTCACCTTGATCTTGATTCATGCAAACACTTTCTGAATGAAGGTCTCTTCCAGAGTGACATAAAGCGTCATATGAACCTCACAGTGTGAACTCTTTAGGGACATGAGAATTAAAATCAAAACCTTGTGTATTGATTTTATTGTGAACAACTTCCCCTATTCATCTTAATCTTGATTCATGCAAACACTTTCCGAATGGAGGTCACTTCCAGGGTGACACGAAATGTCGCATGAATGTCGATGTGAACTCTTAGGGACACGAGAGCTAAAAAAAGCATATCACATACGTTATTAATCTCCCATTAAAGTGTTCTAATAACATAGCATATACGTTATTAAATTCCCACTGAAGTGCTTTAAAAAATATCATACATGTTATTAAACTCCCACTGAAATGTTCTACTTTTTTTTTGGTAAACTTTTACTTAGGAATGTTCCGGCTAATTAAACAACCTAAGTATATGTGGTTTATCCAAGTATAACGCTTATAATTGGATTTAACCTACGATGTCTAGGTGAAAAACAAATTTTAACACCTTACACCGCTCACGTGTGCTCATAAAACCGGTTAACAATGCTCAATTATTCGGCCACAATCCCTAGGTAGAAGATATTCGATAGACCGTCAACTTAAGTACCCCCAACCTTAGACAGAATTATATACCGGTTGGGTTTGTAATCGTATTTTACAAGATGTCGACCTATTTTGACTATTAAAATAGGTGGTTAACCTACGTGAGCATGCAACTTATTTTTGTTATGGATTTTAATGTCTAATCCAATTTTATAACAACTTATAAAATTATAGACATGCTTTGCATCCATAACATGCTTTTATATAACAATTATATAAATATTCATTCCATACATTTAACATAACAACTTATATCAAAACATGGAATCCTACACATGCATATTATATATTACAACACTTATAATATACTTGCAATGCATACTACATGCTTATCCTATGGTGGGATTTTAAATCGACATGGCATACAATATGCACACAATAGATAAATTATTTAATGCATACATTCACAATGCATAATTAAATAAACACACTAAAGTGGACTGGTTTTGGCATCCTAAGCTAGCTAAAAGCTACACTTATTACAATAATAAGCAGAAAATAGCCTCGAACCACCTTCGAACACTTCGAACCAGCTCGAACCACTTGAAAAACCCTTGAACCGGCCTTGAAACTAGCAAAACAGTCCAAAACCGATCAAAACTGGTCAAACCAGCTTGAACCAAACCGGTCCAGACCATCTGGACTGTCTGAGCCACCACTAGGCGCACAGGTCAGGAACGGATCAGGTTGATGGATGAGCTAGAGCACTGATATGGGGTGAAAGCAGGCTGGGCCTGGAGCAATGAACAGGGCAAAAGAACCAATGAATAGGTTGGGTCTGGAGCTGGGTGCACCAGGTCTGGGACAGCCTACACGTGCCAAGTATCCACTTCGGGGGTTAAGCGCCTTCCGAGTCGGGTCGTTGGGATGTGAATCGCGTATGGGAGGCTAATTTGGGTCTGTGAGCCAATTTTCACCAAAAATTGAAGCTGCCCACTTTCCCGGAACCGAGGAATTACAGCCTAATTTCAACTCTAATGACTCTAAAAAATTCATATACCATTTTTCACACGTTAAGGCCCATAAAACACTAGAAAATTACAATAATTATTACAACATAAGAGGAAAAACAGATGTCAAAACCGAAATTGTCCATTTTAGCACACACAACATTCATCACATGAATCAATACCCACCATATGCATAAATTAACTAAAATCTGAGTACTTTAAGCATGCTTTGATACCAATTGATAGAATGAATACATGCGCAATGGAAGAAAAACAGATCTAAAGTATTCTAATTAGATTAATTATAAAGATAAGTATGCATGCAATCAAACAAGTAAAAAGGGACAAGAATACAACCTTTGTAGTCTTTGAAAATATTCTTCAAATCAGCTCCAATCTCCTCACGAACTTCGTAGACCACCACGAGAATCTTCCCTACTATTCTTCAGCCTTAGAACGGGATGATGGAATCCGGTGAGTGACTAATTTGGAGAGGAAAAAGCAAAAGCTTTGAGAGAAAAAGAGATTATTATCACATAATCTCATTTAAACCCACTATGGCTAAGAGTTCTTCAAAAAGAATTAAACACATTTTTTAAAGACCATTACATGCAAACATGCAACTTTAAGTTTGATGAAAATTTGACACTCAAAATTCCAATTACTCAAAATGTGGGATTTAGTGGGACAAGTGTCTTCAAATGAAGACAACACTTAGCCATGCAAAAGTTGGCATTTCCCACTCACAAATGTTGGATCTTTCCACTAACTTGGTCAAAGTTTGACTCTCAAAGTCGAAAGTCAACAAATTTGACTTTTGACTTTTAAATATCAAAAGTCAACAATTTGACTTCCATTACATTTTTAGTCAACAAATTGACTTATAATGCAATTTTGACCAAATCCATTTAATTTCAAAATTAATTCTAATAATCAATTTTAAAAATTAAAGTAATATTAAACAATTAATTAAACAATTTAATCAATTTAATTTAATATTAAATCCAACACTTATCCCAATTTATATGAATCCCTATTTATAATCTTAATATTTAAATCTTATTTAAATATCTCTTATTTTTTCTCCCTTTATGTTTAATTTAAAATTAAATTTTCTTTTACAGGCGCCAGTCTTCTTCATCTGGCCGCATTAGGTTAAATATATCGTATATATTTAATGCTTTGCTCCCAAAATCGAATTTGAATACTTCAAATTTGTTCGTCACACTGTTTTAAGGTTTAATCCGATATGAGCTAGTAGGGGGATCTCATAGACCTACAGATCATGGGCTCCAACAATCCGTGATTAACCGACTAAACTCTTTAACCTAATTAACCATCATTCGTTAACTACTGTGTCACTCCACTAAAGCCCAGTAGTTGTACTCCCTCCACTGTTGATATATTATATCCATTCGATATAACCATGACTAGTAAGCTAACTGATAACTTGTAGAAATACAAGTTATTTATGCTGCCTTATCTAGATATTGCGGCCAAAAGAGAAGGAATATGCGTTGACTGTATGAAAATTAGCTCAGAAATACAATAATTATGAATTAACGCAATTACACCCACTAACATTGTCAAGATAGTAGAAGAGGATATTTTTACTCTGTTTTGCAGGAAACCAAGTCACCGCTTGCAATCAAGGAAAAACGAGAAACTGAACAACGCATCTCTATTACATTGCGCACATCAATTAACAATAAAGAGATGATTAACGCAATGACGGCGCAATGCGATAGTCGAGCCAGAGCTGAATTTCAATCGCATGCGGTAATAAAAACAACATCGCATACGAACAACCGATCGAAAGATGCAGTTGAGCAACGCAAAGGTGGAGGATTGCGACACGTGTACAACTAACCGTTGTGCGGATTTGATGGTCTGATAGCATAACAGAAAGAATATTTATTCCTCCATCTTCGGAATTTCCATAACAAGAAGTGGGGTCCACAAGCCAAGAGTCAAAACTTTTCACCTATAAATACCCCAATAGAATTCAGAGAACATGTATTGATATGGGTATAATTGATACGAGGGCTAACTGCTATTGGATTATTGAGAGAGAGGCTGAGCTGAGTACTGATCGAGAGAAATCCGGGAAGAGAAGAGACAAGGCCGAGAGGTGAGTCTCAGTGTGATTCTGCCAGATCCTAGTCATGAAGCTCTGTGTTTAGAGCCCTGCCACCGGTTGAGCAAGCCTGAGAGGGAAGCTCATCTTTCCGCACGATCCATCCATACCGGCAAGCAAATATCCATCTAGATCGGCGCTAAGACGTTAGTGCTTATTTGTATTTGTTTCTAACTCTATTTCATCAAGTGTATTTCATATTCTTAATCTCTTCATTCACAAATTATGTATCAGACACTAAATAGTTTTATTGAATGTCTCGATCATTTCCATTTCCACTTCTCTGTCTATTTCCATTCCTCCGTTTATCGATTCTCCATGAAGTTTTCTTAATACCTTGGTAATTAATATGGATTAAACGAGTAACTTAATCTGTGATAAAGAGATAAATGCGTTTAGCTAAGGCATTCTAGACGACATCTTCACCTGCGAGAGCAGAAATGAAGATGTCATTCTGATCTGTCGAGAGAAGATTAAAAGAATGTGTTACTAAAGTGAGTAGTACTTCTAGAGATAGAAGCAACCTTGTGTTCATTATATTCATCCCTGTTTCACCATAGAGATGTGGGAACGTGGTCGATCACCTAGAGGTGTACGCTAAGGGAAAAGCGGAACCATACTTATATCTTTAACGCAATTAAGAAACTTGCGATGTTTGTATTAATTATCTTTTCTGTTTCTGCTTCGTACATAAGACTTGTCACCGCATTACACGATCTTTGCATAATCTTCACAGCGAGCCTTGACCTCAGTATCTTGTAACATGAAACCTGTATTTTGTATCATCTTAGCTTAGATTTACTTTAATGCAATTTACTTTAACACAATTTACTTTAACGTAATTTATATTATTATTTCATTTTTACCGTTTTACTTTACTTTATCGCATGTTTAATTTCTTGTACACAAATTATTTTATAAATTGAAAAACCTCTGGTCGCATGTATCACAAACATAACACAATAACCTAAAACAGTCCCTATGTTCGACCTCGGATCACATCGAGAAACTTGCGGTGAAATTATACTTGGTTTCAACACAAGGAAACTTGTGACAACGCACAACATACTACGCATATCTAGAAGTAGTATCACATATCATCATATATCGTTATGCGTATGCCTAAGATAGAAACATTCATCAACTTGCGTTTACAAGTTTTTGGCGTTGTTTCCGGGAATTGGTTAACGGTTTATTGTTTGAGTGTGTTTGTGTTATTTGCAGGTCAGATCTCATTGTACTGGCTGTTCAAAGCAGAGAGCAACTTGAGGTTTATGAGTACTAGTGCTGAACCAGAATTCGAAGCTAACCCTGAGATCGAGCGTACCTTTCGCCCACAAGCATGTCAAAATCGGATAAGGTAAAATAAAGTAGTGAGTATGCCAGATAATAACGACAATGCGGTTCCCGTAGTAAATCAAGAGGCTGTTAGGCCAGCGCAGGATCCTGTTTTCCTGCCTGCTGACCGCAACATCCCCATGAGGAATTATGCGGCACCCAACTTGTACGACTTTTCGCCTGGGATTTCGAGGCCTATTTTTGAGGAGAACGCAAGGTTCGAAATAAAGCCGATCATGCTACAAATGATCCAAAATGCAGGGCAATTTGGGGGTCTGCAAGGTGAAGACCCGCATGCCCACTTGACCAGCTTTGTCGAAATGTGCGGCAACTTCTCATTACCTGACGTAACCCCGGAGAGTATTAGACTGTATTTATTCGCTTACACCTTGAGGGACGAAGCCAAGAGGTGGGCTCACTCACTAGAGCCAAACGAGATCACATCATGGGATCAACTGGTGGAGCGATTCATGAAGAAGTTTTTCCCGCTGGCCGTCAATGCAAGGCAACGAAAGGACGTGCTGAACTTTGAGCAAATGGAGAATGAGACCCGAGCACCGCCTGGGTGCGATTTAGACGATTGGTGAAGAACTACCCGCATATCAGGATACCCGATTGCGTTTTGATGGAGATCTTTTATAACGGCCTGAATAGATCGACGCAGGCTGTTGCCGATGCCTCCGCGGCAGGAGGTTTTATGGACAAAATGTATACTGAGGCTAAAGTCATCATTGACCGCTTATCACGGAACATGGATAACTGGATTGATGATGGCTATGGAGGCTGAGGCACCGAACGAAGAAAGAATGAAACTGCCATTGTCCCTGCGGAGACAATGACCACGTTGGCTGCTCAGATGGCCGCGGTGACCTCGATCCTTTAATCGATGGCAATCAATCAAGGAGCCATCTCCCAACAATCAATGCAACCCGCTGCACCGGCTCAAGTGGCCGCAATAAGTTGCGTTAATTGTGGAGGGGCTCATGTAGCAGAAATGTGCCCATCGAATCTCCAGCAAGTATACACCATCCAAAACAACCCCTTCAACAACACCTACAATCCTGGCTGGAGGAGGTGTGGGGAGGCAATCCTAACCAAGGGGGGCCAATCAACCATCAGAGTGGAAATCGAGGAAATCCTCCTTTTCACCATAACTCGAACCAGGGGCAACCAAGGCAATCGCATAACCAGCAACCCTCATCATCAAACACCTCTGGAAGCTCATTGGAGACCCCGCTGAAACAATATATGGACAAAAATGATGTAGTAATGCAAGTGCAGGCATATTCAATTCGAAACTTGGAGATCCAAGTGGGATAGCTGGCATCTAAGCTGAGAAATAGAGCACCAGGAACGTTGCCCAGCAACTCAGAAGCCCCAGGATCCAATGGAAAGGAGCAATGTCCCTAGGACATTGGGCAGGCGAGCTGGACCACCTGCAGAGATGTGGATTGCGCTCATTCAAAGAAACGCATCTTTCGGTCCATATCTCACAACTATGTTTAATGCTTTCTTTAATTTCTGTCTTATTGAATTCTTGAATTTTGTCTTTACTTCTGCATTTAATTCGTTTCATGAATTTATGAATTAATTCTTCATTTACTTCCTTTGCAGTTATTTTTATACCGTCTTTAATTCTTTTAACTTTTCTATAATTAATGCGTTGGTCCTTAATTAGTGAATGATTGAGAAATAAAGGGAAATTTATTGCCGCAAGTCTTAGCAATTTGCGTTGATGAAAAAAATAATAATAAAATAAAATAAATAAAATGAAACAATTAAAAAAAGTATGCAAGGCGATAACGGACGCATATTGAACCAAGCAAGACGCACTTTGCGTTCATCCAACTCAAATGCGTTGAAACTGAGGGATGTGTTGCACACGTATATGTTCTTTGCCCGTCCTTAGCTAAATTCACTATGTTGAGGTATCCTCTAGAAATGTGTTAGTTAAGGGGTGTGTTGCGAGGATGTATACGATATTGCCCGTTCTCTGCGAAGATACATTTGCGTTGATGAGCACATTGCGTTAATCTTCACATTGCATCCATTCAAATAAAATATTAAAGAAAATTCTTTTTGCACTTAAGAAGTCCAATCGTTTCGTATCCCAAAGCAATGATGATTCTACAGACGAAAGGATGCTTTTCTGAAATTTCATAAATGAGGGAAGTTCGAACGACGGGCCTTTTGAGCTTCTCGAGGCCTATCGCCGCAAAAATCGCATTGGGCCTACTGCGGCCCAACCTATAAATAGGAACCCTTCCCCGTCTGTGATTTTTTTACCTCATTTGCACTTTGAAAAACCCTAACGCCAACATATGAAGCCTTCTTCTTCCCAAAACCCTAGTGAATTTTTCATTCTTCCCTAGCTTACTATCCATGGCTGACCAAGCTTCTCAATCTTCTGCTTCACCCTCAACCTCTTCCTCTGACCAAATCGCCCTGCGAGAGGCAGCATTCCATGTTGCTAGTCGCAGGCTTGCTGCCCAACCCCATACCGTCCCGAGAATCGCCGGTAGAACCTGAAGAAACCCATTGTCTGTCTAGCCTCCTCAGTTCAAGAGGGGGCACAACACTGAAAATACCTCAGTTCCAACTCCTGCCGTCTCAACTGAGAGCGAGAAGAAGAGGCACGATGACAAGGAAGTGTTTGGCAACATTCTGAGTCATTTGGAGCAAGGAGGAGGATTACACGAGGCAAGGGTTGTAAACCAACCACTTTCCATGGAGGAGGTGACGGCGGTGGTGGCTGAAGAGGCGGCGGTGGCTAAAGAAATGGTTGTAGCGGAGGCAGTGGTGGTTGAAGAAGAGGCAGGAAGAGACACTCTGACCTTAGGGACTCCTGAGGTAACTGCCAATGCAGAAACCTATGACGAACCCTCTAGAATTGCGATGGAGGAGACTAAGAAGGCTGAAGTTGTGGTAGAGACTCCTGAAGTTGCGATGGATGTAGTTGCAATGGAGATGCAACCAGAAGAAGCTGAAGAGGAAAAGAAGAAGAAGAAAAGAAAAGGGAAAAAGGCTGGAGAAGCTGAGTCATCTCATCATTGCAAGGAGAAAAAGAATAAAGAGAAAAAGAATGATGATGAAGATGAGGAAGAGAAGAAGGAGAGGAAGAAGAAAGAGAAGGAAGAAAGAAGAATGCGCCTGCGTGAAGAAAGACACCTAATAAAGGAAGAAGAAAAGAAGCAGAGGGTTGCAAGCCCAAAAAATGATGGAGAATCAACCTCTGTAAGGGAGGACAGGGGGAAACAACGCAATTGATGGAGCCGACGCAACCTGAAGCAATGCAAATGGTTGCGACGGAGGAGGGCGAAGAAGGAGAAGATACCCCCTGATGCAGCATAGCAGGGAGAATATGTCGTAAGGGTCTACTATCGACCCTCAAAGACTGATCATCACAATAAAAGAAAAGGAAAGGTGGAAGAAGGAAGAGGAAGAGAGACAAGAGAAAATGGAGCGGGCGAAACTCATCACCGCAGAAGGTGATAGAAGAAGAAAACTGCATGATGAGGAAGTTTGCCGCAATAACGAGACCTCAAGGCTTGAAGAAACAAGGCGGATTGAAGAGGAACAATGCCTTTTGTTGGCCTCTGAGCAGTTTGTGGAGGAGTTCGAGAGAGAAGCAAGAGAAGAATAAGAGGAAGAGAAAAGGAAGAAGGAAGAAGAGAAAAGGAGATTGGAAGAAGAGAAGGAAAAGAAATGCGAAGCTAATAGAAGGCGCTTACAGAAGAAGAAGGGCAAGGAACTTGTCGAGCAAGAGAAGGAGGAACAATGCAAGGAACGGGAAAGAAAAAAAAAGCAACAATCCCGCCTTTTGTTGGCCAAAGGAAAGGGCAAAGCGGTCGCAGAAAGTAGGAAGCCCACGTTGGCAAAGGCACGTCCATCCAGAAAGAAAGAAAATGACGACTTGTTGATGGAGATGGGCTTTTACCTTGCGCCAACACCACTACCTGATCTCATCATGAGCATGATTGTAGAGCATGGCTGGGACACATTTTGCCAGTGCCCAGCCATTGTTGTTCCCAAGGTAGTGCATGACTTTTACCATGGACGGCTACATGGCACCAAGGATGTGGTGACCATAAAAAAACAAGTGGTGCCTTTCAGCGCAACTCGGATGCACCGGGTAACAAAATCATTGATGATCCCACAGAACAACTGTTGGAAGATGCGCTTGGGCACAAAGTGGTCGGTTTTTTTAAAAGGCATTAAGACCCTGGCGTCCAAGACTCTGCTTCCGGAGGCAAGGCTTTGGGTTTATCTGGTTAAGAAGCGGTTGATCCCAATTTCCTATGACAAGACCATTTCAAGGGATCGAGTTATGGCCGTATACTGCATTGCGCGCGGAATTCCAATCGATGTGGGCTGGTTGACCGCAAGTCAAATTTGAGGCTTTGTGGGGTACATTAGGGGACAATATTTCTTTCCATGGACTATCTCAAGTCTGTGCCTGTCAGTGGGGGTAGGCATTGAGGAAGAACCCATGCAAGAAGTCCATGGCCTCATCAATATTAAAATCCTGAGGCTACTCCTCAAAGACTCCCCGCATTGCCCAGAGTTACCTTTAAAGAGGCCCACAATCGATCTCAATGTGCCGCAAGAACCAAGGCCAAAGAGACAGCGCAAAGATGATAAGGGAAAAGGGAAAGTCCAAGAAGAAACAACACAAGATCTCGAACCTTTGGACCTTTTACCCTTAGTTATTTGCCCTCCAAGCCCTTCGAGCTCACCCGCACAACCTTCTTCTCCACTTCATGAGCATTTCACCAACCTTTTCCTCACTCCAAATTCTCCAACCGCATACCCACCAATTTACTCACCTGCAGCTTCATCACCGCAACCTTCCATTCCACCACCGCATATTGATGACCCACATGATTTGGGTGAAGGCACCTCTGCCCAACCCCAAAACGATGCTGGCAAGACATCACAGGCGCAAACTTCCATCCCTTCCTTGGCTGCATAGTTAGCTGAAATGCAGTCCCTCTTTTCCCAACAACAGCAAATCTTTGCTCAACAACAAGCCTTTTTCAACGAAAGATTTGAGGTGGTAATGGAGCAAATTGATGATATACAACGTAGTGCTACCACATCAAGGGAGGCGTTGATCAATATTCAACGCAATATTTTTAAAGTCCATCGCCATCAAAGACAGATTGCGGAGCGAAACCATGAGTACTTTAACTTTCTCACAGCTTATCTTCATGGTCCCATGGTGCCTCCGCATCTGAAGCAGCAACTGAATTTTGAAGAAGCTCCTACAGTACCACCTCAGAACCCTCCTCCAGATCCTCTTGCTCCTCAACAATAAGTTTTACATTTTTGCGGCCATTCTATATTTTTATTCAATTCATTATTTTTCTAAGTTAACGAAATTCTTTGATTCTTTGTATAGGCAGAAATTTTTGTATTGCGTTAATTTTTAATTCTTTGTATAATTTGTTAATATTCAATTCAAATGAGTATATATTCACTCATTTCTACTTGTGCCTTTTTCTTTATCATCCTTTGTCAATATTTGCGATGTTCTGATCTTTTACTTTTGCGTTATTCATTGCATTGCGATGATGTAATATATGTTTATACTTAGAAACACTTCCCATACTTTGTAAATTCCGACCAACACTTAGTTAGTTCTTAGTTTAGGAGTACTTTACCTTTTATCTTTTAAAGTTTTGCTCAAACCTTCTTTTTGAAATTTTTATTCTAAGTGTTTGTCTAGTCTATCCAAACAACGCAATGAGGAACTTGTTTATCTTTAAATTTGGGGGTGGGGAAGGTCTGAGCAGATAAGATTAAGAATATGCGATGATTAAGAAAATGCGTTCATTTTCCATTTCCAAAATAATAATAATAATAATTCTTATGCCAAACTCCAATGTCAGCGCAAGGGAAACCCTAAAAAATGTTCCCAACCTGATAAGAGTTTAGTCGTGAAAGGAGCCTGCTCGTAGTTGGATGTTCGTATGACACCCGTAGAAGCAAGCCAAAACGAAGGTGGGTTTCCAAGAACAACGCAATAAAAGAGAAAATAAAAGAGTGTAAGAGATAACTCCTCTGAATATCATGAGTTAAAGTTAAAATTGGCACATAACCATAGTTGGATGTTCGCATGACACCCGTGGGAACAAACCAAAATGAAGAGTGTGACCATGACCAACAGTATCTAGTAAATAACTCAAAGTTTTGACCACCGCATATAGACATATCAAGTTGTTTTGACAAAGAAGAGATAAACATTCCGTTTTCAAAACTAGAAAAGCATCTTTGAGCAGAATTTTGTTATATAGAAGAATAAAGTAGGGCTTTGTTCAGAATTAGCAAGGATAGAAGGAAATTGCGTTGTTAAGAAATGTGCTTGAGTGTACAACATTCGAAGCAGCCAATCGACGCAAAAAAATAGGAGAGGAATTTAGCATTATTGTCTTAGTAGAAGATATGCTTAAGGACAAGCATATATCTAAATTTGGAGGTGTGATAACTTGTAGAAATACAAATTATTTATGCTACCTTATCTAGATATTGGGGCCAAAAGAGAAGGAATATGCATTGATTGTATGAAAATTAGCTCAAAAATACAATAATTATGAATTAACGCAATTACACCCACGAACATCGTCAATATGGTAGAAGATGATATTTTTACTCTGTTTTGCAAGAAACCAAGTCACCGCTTGCGATCAAGGCAAAACGAGAAACTGAACAACGTATTTCTATTACATTGCGCCCGTCAATTAACATTGAAGATACGATTAACGCAATGACGGCGCAATGCGACAGTCGATCTAGAGTTGAATTTCAACCGCATGCGGTAATAAAAACAACATCGCATGCGAGCAATTGATCGAAAGATGCAGCTGAGCAACGCAAAGGCGAAGGATTGCAACACGTGTGAAACTAACCATTGTGCAGATTTGACGGTCTGATAACATAACAGAAAAAATATTTATTCCTCAATCTTCGAAATTTCCATAACAAGAAGTGGGATCCACAAGCCAAGAGTCAAAGCTTTTCACCTATAAATACCCTCATAGAATTCAGAGAACATATATATGATACGGGTATAATTGATACGAGGGCTAATTACTGCTGGATTATTGAGAGAGAGGCTGAGTTAAGTACTGATCGGAAGAAATCCGGGAAGAGAAGAGACAAGGCCGAGAGGTGAGTCTCAGTGTGATTCTGCCAGATCCTCGTCATGAAGCTCTGTACTTAGATCCCTGCCACCGGTTGAGCAAGCCTGAGAGGGAAGCTCATCTTTCCTCACGATCCATCCATACCGGCAAGCAAATCTCCATCCAAATCGGCACTAAGACGTTGATGCTTATTTGTATTTGTTTCTAACTCTATTTCATCAAGTGTATTTCATCTTCTTAATCTCTTCATTCACAAATCATGTATTAGACACTAAATAGTTTTATTGAATGTCTCGATCATTTCCATTTTCACTTCTCTGTCTATTTCCGTTCCTCCGTTTATCGATTTCTCCATGAAGTTTTCTTAATACCTTGGTAATTAATATGGATTAAACGAGTAACTTAATCTGTGATAAAGAGATAAATGCGTTTAGCTAAGGCATGCTAGACGACATCTTCACTTGCGAGAGCAGAAGTGAAGATGTCATTCTGATCTGTCGAGAGAAGGTTAGAAGAATGCGTTAACTAAAACAAGTAGTACTTACAGAGATGGAAGCAACCTTGCTTCATTACGTTCGTCCCTGTTTCACCACAGAGATGTGGGAATGTGGCCGATCATCGAGAGGTGTACGCCAAGGGAAAAGCGGAACTGTACTTATATCTTTAACGCAATTAAGAAACTTGCGATGTTTGTATTAATTATCTTTTCTGTTTCTGCTTCGTACATAAGACTTGTCACCGCATTACACGATCTTTGCATAATCTTCACAGCCAGCCTTGACCTCAGTATCTTGTAACATGAAACCTGTATTTTGTATCATCTTAGCTTAGATTTATTTTAATGCAATTTACTTTAACACAATTTACTTTAACGCAATTTATGTTATTATCGCATTTTTACCGTTTTACTTTACTTTATCGCATGTTTAATTTCTTGTACACAAATTCTTTTATAAATTGAAAAACCCCTGGTCGCATGTATCACAAACATAATGCAATAACCTAAAACAGTCCCTGTGTTCAACCTCGGATCACATCGAGAAACTTGCGGTGAAATTATACTTGGTTTCAACGCAAGGAAACTTGTGACAATACACAGCATACTACGCATATCTAGAAGTAGTATCACATATCATCATATATCGCTATGCGTAAACCTAAGATAAGAATATTCATCAACTTGTGTTTACACTAACCCTTCACAGGTTGTTTGTAATAACGGCTAGGTCAAAAGCTGCTTTACCTTCGAGATTACATCTTTCTCCTTAAGTTCCACTGATCCTTTAGAAATAATTGGTTTGTATCCAATCACTAAACTGAGTCCCTCTCGGGCCAATGAGAGGGGTGAGGCCCTTTGTTCAAGACTCAGAGTCAACACTTAAGCGAACAACCTTTCTACTATCCCTAAAAGCGGGTAGAAGTGAATTCCATCTTGCACCCTATGTCCTCAGCTATCTACCCGGTCTTACTCCTGAAATGGGAGGCTTATTGAGCCCGTGCTATTGAGCCAACCCTCATCCATGAAAATCTAAGGATAATCCCAAATAAACAAGAGTTCATAGTTAGCTCAGGATTAAGGTCAAGTTACCTAGGTTATCGCGTTGAATTAGCCAGTCTTAAATAGTAAACATTGTTATAAAGTAAGAGTGACTTAATTCTTGCTCCGATTTTATGCAAACTCATTGCATAGGACGCCCCCACTCCTCATGTCAATACATAAACGAATCAGGATCACTTCATTTGTAATACTTTACAACAAATTGTAACAACTACAGAGTGGGCCACATCTAATAGTGTTACCAGAATAAGGTACCCAATCTTATTCGTATAATATAGAATGTTTTGGCTAGTTACTGAACTTGATTTACTCTTATGTCTCCACATAAAGTTCATGTATTCAAATAATAGTCATGGATCTTTAGTTTATTGGATTTAGACTTTACAAGTGCAATTCACATATTCAATAACAATTTTATTGAATGTATCAATAACATCTTTATTGATAATAGAATACGTTTTACAAACTGCAAGTTTTAGGATATACAACCCAACACTAGTCGAGAAATAGAATTCTGTATAGACCTAATGCCTGGAGCTAAACTAGTGTCTAAAGCACCATATAGAATGGCGCCTAGGGAGTTAAAAGAACTCAAAATACAATTACAAGACTTTTTAGACAAGGGATTTATACGCCCTAGCATGTCTCCATGGGGAGCACATATCTTATTTGTTAAGAAAAATGACGGATCAATGCGTTTATGTATAGATTATCGAGAGTTGAATAAGTTGACAATAAAGAATAAGTACCCACTCCCACACATTGATGACCTATTTGACTAATTACAAGTAGCCTCAGTATTCTCCAAAATAGACTTACGATCTGGATATCATCAACTACGAATCAAGGAATCTTATATTCCCATGATTGCTTTCCTAATAAGATATGAGCATTATGAATTCATTGTGATGCCCTTTGGATTAACTAATGCCTCAATAGCCTTCATGGACTCGATGAATAGAATTTTTAAGAACTATTTTGATAACTTCGTGATCGTATTCATAGATGATATCCTAGTTTATTCCAAGTCTGAGATAGAATATGAAAAACATCTTAAGGATGTCCTTTCTACATTGAGAACAAAGAAATTGTATGCCAAATTCTCCAAGTGTGAGTTTTGGGTGCGACAAGTTACCTACGTAGGGCATATTGTAAAACAAGAAGGAATCTCAATGGATCTTGCTAAGATTAAAACAGTTAGCAAGTGGCCTCGCCCAACAACTGTTAGTGAGGTGCGAAACTTTCTTGGATTAGCATGATATTATAGACGATTCTTGCGACTGTAGAGTTAAAAAATTAGTAAACCATGAACGATTAAGTCACACCCCGCCCTCAGACCACCTTCTCAGCCAGGGAGAGGGATGCGACTGCAGCAGTTATCAACCCTTGAGCTGACACGTACTGTCTAATGATTCTTGCGGAATAACTCTGATACCATATTATAACTTATACACAGCGGAATGATTAAGTCAAGAAAATAAACTATAACGGATTAAGTAGGCCCATCTTTTATTACGATAATGATATAACGTTTATACAACTTAAGGACTTAACAACAAAGTTTTCAACGACAACTGTAAAAACCCTCCGGAAGTGTAATTGGGGCACATGGCAGACCTTGACCTTAGCAGCACTCTGGAACTCCTCATCTTCCGCTACCTGGGGGGGGGGGATTAAGAAAACATTTTGAAAAGTGTGAGCTACTAAGCCCAGTGAGTGGTTCTTTTAAAGATGAAAATCATTTTGAAAACCATCATTTTGGGAAATCAATCACATGTTGGCACTCACACTGAACTTAAGTGCAATCAATGGCATAATCACGCAGCTACTAATTTGAATTCCAATATGAACACATAGCAATAATACTCGATCATCAAACAATACAATCACCTATGGAAACCTTCCTATGACCCCAATTCCCGCCAATGTGCACATCGACTATTTTTATTTATCCCGCTAGTCATGCTTAGGTACTTGACCATATTTCCCGCTGGTCGTCATCGACTATTATTTCCCACCGACCGAAGCCGACCAATTTTTCCCGCCAAACACCTTTTGTTGAGCATGCTAACCACATCCCGGGCATAATCGCAGTTTCCATAGTCACACACAAGCAATATCATGGCAACATCATATTACCAAAGCATGTAGCTTGTATCCACAGATGCATATGTTCCAATATCAGAGTATAAAGCTAAGTGAATACTCATAATATGCATTTACTATCAACACTGTATAAACACACAATATGCAATATAACACTCACGATATATCGAACCTATAATGCTATAACACTCACACTATGTGTTAATTATCAAAGCTATAACACTCACAACATCTACTGAGTTACTAAAAGCAATGTCACACTCACCTTAATTGCTTAGGAGCCTTTCTAATAGTTCCCTTTTCTACCCCGGGCTCCCTTTTTACCCCTAGAATCCAGATCCAACTTACAGCTTAGATTACTCATAGTTCTAAACCTTATTTTAAGATACTTCCTTCTACCAAAAATGTCTCAAGAAGCTTACCATAAAATCTTAGCTCATAACTTTTCATGGATTAGCCGGAATCATCCAAACATCAAGACTGGCCCACCTTACCCGATAGCTCGACCCCTCTATCTTTTTCTCATTCTCCAGCCAAATTCCTTAGAGTTTCTTCTCCGGCAGCCTCACCATGAAAACTACACTCTCTTATCTTTCAGATGGCTTTGAAATTACATCAAACGCTCAAGTAGATTGGGAGATCTCCTCGTCTCAAGTTAATGCATTCTCTTTCACCCTCACTGTCCAATGCACTCTACTCTCCACCTCTTTTTACGAATTTTATGATTTGTGATTTGAAAATGAAATCCCAACGGCTCTATTTATAAGTGTCCAAACCTCCTATGGTGTTGACACCACCTACTTGGCTGCATGGCCAAATGTTTAATCCTCCCTTTATAAACGTAAGCTGACCTCACCTTGGTTCAATGTGTTCTTCCCAAACGCATCCAACACAATTTCTTAGGGTTTAAGAATTCCTCTTAATCGAACACCTCAATTTTAATTGACGTTTGCCCTTACGTCTTCAAGCTTTGTTTGTATTCAATTTAGGGTTTTCAATGCATAATCTATAAGATCGTGGCCAAATTCAACACATAAATGCCCGGCCGTTCGATGCACAGGTGGTTTCCTTCGATCGCGTGGGCGTGACGTTCGAATGAGGCCACTCTCGCTCTCTCCAACTTTCTCGCTTTCTCCACTCTCGCTAAGGATCTCACTTTTTCCAGCCTTCTTGCTCATTTGGCTCTCGGTAGTGTCGCTCTCTCCATGTTTCTCGCTAAGGATTTCGCTCTCTCCAGCCTTCTCGCTAGCTTGAATCTCAGCCGTGTCGCTCTCTCCAGGTTTCTCACTAAGAATCTTGCTCTCTCCAATCTCGCTAGCATCGCTCTTTCCAATCTCACTCTCTCCCATTCTCTTGCTCAAATCAATCTCGCTGCCTCCACTCTCGCTGCCTCCGCTCTCACTTTCTCCCATTTTCTCTCCAATCTCGTTAGCTTCTGTGAATATGGTTTATCTCCGTGCAACTTCCACACGAATTTTCCCAAATAATTTTCTATATTTTCCTCAGTTCTTCAATCCTTTCTTCACTATTCAGGATTTAATTCTTCAAGGTTTTCTTTTCATTTTATCCTTTTAGGATCCTCTCTACTCGTAATATGCATTTACTATCAACACTGTATAAACACACAATATGCAATATAACACTCACGATATATCGAACCTATAATGCTATAACACTCACACTCTATGTTAATTATCAAAGCTATAACACTCAGAACATCTACTGAGTTACTAAAAGCAATGTCACACTCACCTTAATTGCTTAGGAGCCTTTCTAATAGTTCCCTTTTCTACCTCGGGCTCCCTTTTTACCCCTAGAATCCAGATCCAACTTACAGCTTAGATTACTCATAGTTCTAAACCTTATTTTAAGATACTTCCTTCTACCAAAAATGTCTCAAGAAGCTTACCATAAAATCTTAGCTCATAACTCTTCATGGTTTAGCCGGAATCGTCCAAACATCTAGACTGGCCCAGCTTACCCGATAGCTCGACCCCTCTGTCTTTTTCTCATTCTCCAGCCAAATTCCTTAGAGCTTCTTCTCCGGCAGCCTCACCATGAAAACTAAACTTTCTTATCTTTCAGATGGCTTTGAAATTACATCAAACGCTCAAGTAGATTGGGAGATCTCCTCGTCTCAAGTTAATGCATTCTTCTTCACCCTCACTGTCCAATGCACTCTACTCTCCCCCTCTTTTTATGAATTTTATGATTTGTGATTTGAAATTAAAATCCCAACGGCTCTATTTATAGGCGTCCAAACCTCCTATGGTGTTGATACCACCTACTTGGCTGCATGGCCAAATGTTTAATCCTTCCTTTATCAACGTAAGCTGACTTCACCTTGGTTCAATGTGTTCTTCCCAAACGCATCCAACACAATTTCTTAGGGTTTAAGAATTCCTCTTAATCAAACACCTCAATTTTAATTGACGTTTGCCCTTACGTCTTCAAGCTTTTTTTGTATTCAATTTAGGTTTTCAAAGCATAATCTATAAGATCGTGGCCAAATTCAACACACAAATGCCCGGCCTTTCGATGCACAGGCAGTTTCCTTCGATCGCGTGGGCGTGACATTCGAATGAGGCCGCTCTCGCTCTCTCCAACTTTCTCGCTCAAATTCTCGCTTTCTCCACTCTCGCTAAGGATCTCGCTTTTTCCAACCTTCTTGCTCATTTGGCTCTCGGTAGTGTCGCTCTCTCCATGTTTCTCGCTAAGGATCTCGCTCTCTCCAGGCTTTTCTCTAGCTTGAATCTCGACCGTGTCGCTCTCTCCAGGTTTCTCACTAAGGATCTCGCTCTCTCCAATCTCGCTAGCATCGCTCTTTCCAATCTCGCTCTTTCCCATTCTCTCGCTCAAATCAATCTCACTGTCTCCACTCTCGCTGCCTCCGTTCTTGCTCTCTCCCATTTTCTCTCCAATCTCGCTCTCTCCATTTTCTCTCTAATCTTGTTAGCTTCTGTGAATATGGTTTATCTCCATGCAACTTCCACACGAATTTTCCCAAATAATTTTCTATATTTTCCTCAGTTCTTCAATCCTTTCTTCACTATTCAGGATTTAAGTCTTCAAGGTTTTCTCTTCATTTTATCCTTTTAGGATCCTTTCTATTCGTACTCTAGGATCAAATATGGTTATCATAACTATAATACCTAACCATTATAGTTTACATTCACTTTTACTAATTGTTGATCCACAGAAGGTGACAATTATTACAGTTATTATGACAATTGTAAAATTATTAGATTATTTACATAACATAGGATTTAACTTTCTCCTAATTAACCCCTTAATCACTTACTTAAGTAGGAAAATGGAGATCCGGGTTTCACAGCGAAACTTTCTTGGATTAGCATGATATTATAGACAATTTGTGAAAAATTTCTCAAGTATAACATTATCCTTAACTAACCTCACCAAGAAGAATAATCTTTTTGTTTGGAACCAAGCATGTGAACAAAGCTTCCAAGAACTAAAAGAAAGATTGACTATAACCCCTATTCTCACTATACCTGACGGATCAAGTGGTTTAACTGTCTACAGTGACACATCAAAGAAAGGGCTTGGTTGTGTCTTGATGCAGCATGGCAAGGTAATATCATATGCTTTAAGACAACTTAAACCTTATGAACAAACCTACCCTGTCCATGACTTGGAGTTAGTAGCAGTAGTCTTCACTTTAAAGATATGGAGACATTACTTATATGGGGAAAAGATCCAAATCTATTCTTATCATAAAAGCCTTAAGTACTTCTTTACCTAGAAGGAGTTAAATATGAGGCAAAAAAGATGGCTAGAATTGGTTAAAGACTATGACTGTAAGATCCTTTATCATCCAAGAAAAGCTAACTTGTGATTGATGCTCTTTGCCAAAAGTCAGCTCACACGACAGCTCTGAGTACCATCTTCAAACACATAATGGATGACCTAGAAAGAGTTGAGATCTCACTAATACCAGAAACCATCACAACCTGAATAGCACAACTAACTGCAAGTCCTACTTTAAGACAAAGGATAATTGATGCACAACAAACAGCTAA